>NC_053154.1:12684398-12991898 GCF_016835505.1 Polypterus senegalus | reverse complement strand
TTTCTGGATATTTTTATATAATCACATGTGGGATAATATAACACAGAAATTAGGATATAGCATGCACAGAAATTAGAATTTATAACATAATCAAGCAAACATTTATTTTACTATTTGGTTCTGCACCATTTAAGAATTTATTATTTTTTATGTTGCTGTTACTTTTCTGATTATGTGCATTATTCTTTGATTTTATCCATGTATATAAGCTGCTTGTGTTGAGTCCAATGTCTTTTGTGAGTGCAGCTCTAAGAGGCGGGGCCACCTGTCAATCACTGCCAGTAACAACAACAACAACAGTTTCTTCCTTGCATTGACAAAATCAGACAAGCAATGCCTCAAAGGGCTTTAACAGGCCCTGTTTTTATGACAGCCCCCCCAGCAGCATTGACTCCTTAGGAAGTCTAGAAAAAAACTTCCTAAAAAAAAAACAATCCTTGTAGAGAGAGACCCCCTTTCCAGGTAGGTTGTGTCTGCAATGGGTGTCAAAAATGGGTTAAATACAACCCACAACACAGACCACAAGTGACTCTGTTTTCAGAGGTAAATGTCCAATCTATCATGGCCACCTTGGAAATACAATACAAAAGTACAAACGGCTTTGTTCTAACACAGATTGGTTAAAAACATAGTAGAAACTAATTAACATAAATGAAAATAACCAATAATTGTCAGTCAGCAAGGAGGGTGTGTTGAGCAGATGGAAAAAGTACTTTGAGAGGCTGATGAATGAAGAGAACGAGAGAGAGAGAAGGTTGGATGATGTGGAGATAGTGAATCAGGAAGTGCAACGGATTAGCAACGAGGAAATAAGGGCAGCGATGAAGAGGATGAAGAATGGAAAGGCTGTTGGTCCTGATCACATACCTGTGGAAGCACGGAGGAGTTTAGGGGAGATGGTAGTGGAGTTTTTAACCAGATTGTTTAATGGAATCTTGGAAAGTGAGAGGATACCTGAGGAGTGGAGAAGAAGTGTACTGGTGCCGATATTTAAGAATAAGGGGGATGTGCAGGACTGCAGTAACTGCAGGGGGATAAAATTGATGAACCACAGCATGAAGTTATAGGAAAGAGTAGTGGAAGCTCAGTTAAGAACGGAGGTGATGATTAGTGAGCAGCAGTGTGGTGTCATACCAAGAAAGAGCACCACAGATGTTGATGGAGAAGTTTAGAGAAGGCCAGAAGGAGTTGCACTGTGTATTTTGGACCTGGAGAAAGCATATAACAGGGTGAGGAGAGAGGAGCTGTGGTGTTGTATGAGGAAGTCAGGAGTGGCAGAGTACATAAGAGTTGTACAGGATATGTACGAGGGAAGTGTGTCCGTGGTGAGGTCTGCAGTAGGAGTGACAGATGCATTCAGGGTGGAAGTGGGATTACTTTAGGGATCGGCTCTGAGCCCTTTCTTATTTGCAATGGTGATGGACAGGTTGACAGACAAGATTAGACAGGAGTCCCCGTGGACTATGATGTTTGCTGATGACATTGTGATCTGTAGTGATAGTAGGGAGCAGGTTGAGGAGACCCTGGAGAGTTGGAGATATGCTCTACAGAGGAGAGGAATGAAGGTCAGTAGGACCACCAATACAGAATACATGTGTGTGAATGAGAGGGAGGTTAGTGGAATGGTGAGGATGAGGGGAGTAGAGTTGGGGAAGGTGGATGAGTTTAAATACTTGGGATCAACAGTACAGAGTAATGGGGATTGTGGACGAGAAGTGAAGAAGAGAGTGCAGGAAGACTGGAATAGGTGGAGAAGAGTGTCAGGAGTGATTTGTGAAAGATGAATATCATCAAGAGTGAAAGGAAAGGTCTAAAGGATGGTAGTGAGACCAGCTATGTTATATGGGTTGGAGACGGTGGCACTGACCAGAAAGCAGGAGACAGAGCTGGAGGTGGCAGAGTAAAAGATGTTAAGATTTGCATTGGGTGTGATGAGGATGGACAGGATTAAAAATGAGGACATTAAAGGGTCAGCTCAAGTTGGACGTTTGGGAGACAAAGTCAGAGAGGCGAGATTGCGTTGGTTTGGACATGTGTAGAGGAGAGATTCTGAGTATATTGGGAAAGGGATGTTAAGGAAAGAACTGCCAGGCAAGAGGAAAAGAGGAAGGCCTAAGAAAAGGTTTATGGATGTGGTGAGAGAGAACATGCAGGTGATGGGTGTAACAGAGTAAGATGCAGAGGACAGGAATATATAGTATGGAAGAAGATGATCCACTGTGGCGAACCCTAACGGGAGCAGTTGAAAGAAGAAGAAGATTGAGTTTGGGAAGGTGGATGAGTTTAAATACTTGGGATCAACAGTACAGAGTAACGGGGATTGTGGACGGGAAGTGAAGAAGAGAGTGCAGGCAGGGTGGAATGGGTGGAGAAGAGTGTCAAGGGTGATTTATGACAGACGGATATCAGCAAGAGTGAAAGGGAAAGTCTACAGGATGGTTGTGAGACCAGCTATGTTATATGGACTGGAGACGGTGGCACTGGCCAGAAAGTAGGAGACAGAGCTGGAGGTGGCAGAGTTAAAGATTAGCATTGGGCGTGACAAGGATGGACAGGATTAGAAATGAGGACATTAGAGGGTCAGCTCAAGTTTGATGATTGGGAGACAAAGTCAGAGAGGCGAGATTGCGCTGGTTTGGACATGTGCTGGTGATGGAGTAACAGATCAAGATGACAAGGACAGAAAGATATGGAACAAGATGATCCGCTGTGTCAACCCCAAACGGGAGCAATTGAAAGAAGAAGTTAATTATAGAAAAGGAATCAGAGACAAGCCAGACACAGAGTCTTGGAGACGTTGGACAACAAGCCACCTCCCATCATTGGCCATTCAACAGCTGAGTCAGATCTGGTCCAGCCAATCACAGGAAAGGACCCTTCTACCAAATGATTCCAGTGCTCCTTTATCTGAGATGACTTTTCCATAGGCAGGTAAGCAAGTTGGCAGTAGAGCAGTGGCACCAAGTGCCACATTAAGATAATGAGAAGATAAACAGAGGATAAATAGAAGAAGGTTAGTAACAGTTTAAAAATATCACATTACTTATATACTCAGCAAAAAAAGAAACGTCCCTTTTTCAGGACTGTGTATTTCAACAATAATGTTTTAAAAATCCAAATATCTTTACAGATCTTCATTGTAGAGAAAAGCCAAGCAAAATGACACCTTTTATTGGCTAACTAAAAAGATTACAATATGCAAGCTTTCGAGGCAACTCAGGCCCCTTCTTCAGGCAAGATGTAATTCTTACTTATGTTGTAAACTGTCTTTGGGGATGTAACACAAAATACAAGCCTATTCATGATTAACTGATGCAAATATAAAATAATTGCGATCTTAAAATAAGAAAAGCATCACATAACAGAATATTTAACTTTCAACCACCAGCTTGCATTACACAATGTAACTACTGTAGTATATGTGTTAATTGTACGAAGTGTTAATTGTTATTAGAGAGAACTGTACATGCAACAAAAAACTTACATTATTAGATATGTTGACTAATTATAAATTAACTCAAAAAAGGATGGATGCCTCCTATGTGTTATCTCGTGAACTATCGTGTGTTACAAGAATAGACAGAAGACATCAAAAAGGTTAACGTGCTGGCTGCAAAATGGGTTTGGTTGATGAATTGTGCTGTAAAGATAGCGCCGTTAAAGGCTGAGACAGGAAGTGATGTCATATGCACCAGAACTGGAAGTGATGTCATGAATGGCGGCGGAATCGTGTGGGATTTCCCATGGATTTAAAGAGAAAGTCAGTGCAGCTCGCCACCCCCTGGTCTGGCATAGAACTACCATTATTCAGGCCCTTTAGCTGCCTCCCAATCACACGTGTGTGACAAGTGCCGAATGCCAGCATGTTCATGGGTTACACATGTTAACAGGGGGCTTCTTAAATTAAAATGAAAATTTTTCCTCTTCTTATTAGCCTTATTTGGATAATATTTATTTTTCACAAAAAAATTTTCCATGTGTAATTTAAATTGTAACAAATTGTGCAAGATCTGACTTGTTAGACCCTGTGGATTTATCGTGCGGCTGACGTGCCCACAGGCGAGTTATCTCACAGCGGGTACGCATGAAAGAATTTTCTGCTCTATGTGCCAACTACCAGGAAGCCCAAATCGTTTCTTTTTTTTTGAAACAATACATTTTGATTGTGAATACATTTAATTGGTAAATTGAAAAAAACACCCTGATATTGCATTGATGCCTGGAATAAATTTACTTTTTTTTCACTTGTCACAATAACTGACTGAAGAAATTGAAAAGGTTTGGGGCAGCCACCCGTATATTGTGCCCTGGCTTCAAACTGGGTAATTTGGACGAGATGTTCACAGGTTTGAGTCCAAAACAGAACTGAGCTGAGAGGGAAAATAATGCAACTTTAAAGGCCAACACAAGAAGCAGCGTTGTCTGAGCCGGAAAGGGAAGTGATGTCATCCGGACCGGAAGTTACATCATCAGTAGCACCAGAAGCAGAAGCGTCATTTTCAGGAATGGAAGTGACACCATTAATGGCGCCGGAAGCAGAAGTGACATCATCAGTAGTTTTAAAAGTAGAAATGACTGATATCTTCTGGGCAGGAAGTGACATTATCAATGATGCTGGTAGCGGAAGTGACGTCATTAATGATGGCGGTACCAGAAGTGACATCATTAATGGTGCCGTGACCTAATGGGATTTCCCGTGGATGGTCTGCAAAGGATGGAGAAAGAAATTCAGTGAAGCTCGCCGCCGCCTGGTCTGGCGTGGTACTACTATTTTTCAGGCCCTCTAGCTGCCTGCCTATCGCACGTGTGTGACACACTGTAGCAGGTAATGTGTTAAATGAAGAATTATTACGGATCCTGAAACTTGTAAAGCGCTTTGCAACACCAGCATCATGCACATAAAGGGGTCCTCCAGGACAGCTGTGTCATACCATAACCTACCTTGCTGACTTAACCGAACAAGATTTACACATCCTCTGAGTAAGCCTCATGACAAAGACCAAAATTACCGAAATGAATATCGATTTTTGTCGGAAAAAAATGACCCGTGTATAAATCACGGCAGTGAATGGTTAAAGTGTTAGAGTAATAATTAAGTGCCGTACATGGAAAAAGTTGGCAGAAAATTCATTCCACCTATTAAATCTCTCTTCTACGGATATCAGAATAATAATAAAAAAATACCAAAATAATTTAGTAATTGCTCCGAGGACACCTCAAGGAATTGGTTTGTGACAGGTCATTGTACCTTTGAGTGAAAGTAATTAAACTCTGAGAAAATGATCAAAACTTTTCTCACTATCATCTACATCTGGGTTATTAAACAGGCTTTTCAAGGTGATCCTGACTTTGTCAAAAGAAAAGCAGCCTTTCATTCTTTCCTTCCCTCTTTCAGTCTCCTGTTCTGTTTTTGCCCAGAGCGCAGGAAAAGAAAGGAAGAACACGTAATGGCGGCCGAGCGAGAAGCCCACATGCCCAAAATAAAGACACTAAAGCAAACTGTCTGTTTGAAAACTCATAAATGATGTGAAATTTCCACAGGCACCGAGCAACTCTGTGAAAGCCAGATAAAAGACATTTTTGGAGGAGAGAATTTGCATAAGCTTTTATTTTTTTTAGCAATTTTTTTGTTGGGGATGAAAGGAAAAGTTGGATTTTTTTTTAGAGCTAGCAGTACATAATTGTAATGTCCAAAAGGAGGCTGTATGGCTAATGTTAATCAAAAATGGCTTGAGTAATTAAATCTGAAATCCAGAAAAATAAATCAGAAAGAACATAATGGAAACACTTAACCACCCAAGGGTGCTGAAAATGATTTATTAAAAAAAACAGGATATTTACATAGATTAACATAAAAAATATCCCTGGCATTGATTTCTTTTTCTCTCTCAATTCTTATGACCTTAAAAATGAGTATTATAATAAGTCACAGTTTTTTATATTGTTTTTACCACACTGTTCGTGTTTGATGGAGACAGACGAGAAAAGACCTACAGAGAACTTTTTTTTTTGTTCTTTATTTTTCCTTATACAATTTCTCGTATTAGGAATTTGTTCGTTTTTCGCATACCCCTTGGGGTCAGAGTGCAGGGTCAGCCATTGTACAGCGCCCACGTCTTTAAGCACACGTTCAGCATGTTAGTCCATCTGGAATTCTCTGCTTCCTTTTTGAATGTACTGTGTGGCGCACAGCTGGGGCTGTCATGGAAGGATCGGGGGCAGAGGGCATACTCAGGGTAATACCTCCCCCGGAACACAAGAGGGCAAACCCCGGGATGACATCGGGGTAATGGGATTGGAGCTTAGAAGCTCAACCCTACTCTGGTCTGTGGCCACCAACCACAACCGGAAATGCTGCCAGAAGAGGACCTGGGTGCACCTGGAACACTTCCAGGTTCTCTTATCACTTCCGCCACACCTGGAAGTGCTGCCTGAAGAGGACCCGGGTGCATCTGGAGCACTTCCGGGTGCTCTTACCACTTCCGCCACACCTGGAAGTGCTGCCTGAAGAGGATCCGTGTGCATGTTGAGCACTCCTAGGTGCCCTTACCACTTACACCACACATGGAAGTGCTGCCAGAAGAGGACTCAGGTGCACCTGGAGCACTTCCGGGTGTCCTTACCACTTCCGCCATAGCAGGAAGTGCTGCCAGAAGTTGATCCGGGTGCCCTGGCAGCACTTCCGCCACACCTAGGTGTGCTTCCGGAAGAGTTCAGACAGAATCTGGAGCACTATAAAGGAGGCTCCCTCACTCAGTTCGAGGAGCCAGAGTCGGGTGGCGGTGGAGAACAAAGCTTGCTGGGAGAGGAGTGGAGGCGGCAGAGAAGAGAAAGAGAAAGAGAGAAGGGACTGAGTATTGCTATGCTTGATCGCTGTGCTCTGAGGTGGAGAGCAGTGTAAGACGCTAGGTGGCACTGTTGCCCCTTTAAACCCAACAGACAGATGCACAGGATACAGGATAAAAGCAATGAGAAGTACTTTTAATTCTTCTCAAATGGCTTTTCATAGTAAGTGGGGAGCCACGTCAAGCAACACTAATGTGCTGTATCTACCTGGGTGAATGCGACGGTAGCCATTTTTGTGCCAGTATGCTCACCACACATTAGCTGTTAGGCGGTGAAGGGGTGAGAGATAGTTAGCCAGTCAGAGACAGTTAGATGATTAGAGGGCCGGAATGACTAGGATAAAGTGGGCAGTTTAGCCCAGATGTCAGGAGACACCCTACTCTTTATGAAGGATGCCCAGGGATCTTTTATGACCCCGGAGAGATAGCACCTCGGTTTTATGTCTCATCGGAAAGACGGCACCATTTTTACAGCACAGTGTTCCTGTCACTGCTTTGGGGTGAATTTGGGGTCCACCTTCAGAATATAGGGTAAGTGTCCCCTGCACGCCTTACCAACATGTCTTCCTGCAGCACCCCAAGTTTTTCCTGGTTGATCTCCCATCTCCCAAGTACTGGCCGGGTCTGAACATGCTTAGCTGCAGGTGGATGACCTCTTCTGAAGTGCCGGTGGTATATATGGATTTAGGAAAGGGCTGTGTCAGCAAGCCCCAGCACAAATTGTGGCCCCTTGTGGGCAGACCATGGGCAGTGTGGGCTTTTGAAAACCCAAATAAGTACCCAACTGGCCCAATGCAGGAACTGCCAAAATGGAGCCCTTTAGCAAAATTCCCCTGGTGGCCCAAAAATTAGCTAATGGCTGGCAGTACAAGCTCAGTAAGTCCATCACTGGCCTCTGGGATTGTTTGGTAAAGTTGGTCAATGTGATTGCCACCCCAAATGTTCCCAATTTTCATTGTTGTCACAGAGTAAGTAACACAGCCTCACAATAAGGAGGCCACAATTTCCCATCCTGGGTTCTCCCTGTGTGGAGTTTGCATGTTTTCACCGTGTCCATGTTGGTTTCCTCTGATTTCTCTGGTTTCCTGCCATAGTCCAAAATCATGAAGGTTAGGTGGGCTGGTGGTGCTAAGTTGGCTCTGTGCCCTGTGTATGAGTGAGTGTCCACTCACTTGGTGCCTCTGCTTTATTGCCAGCTTACTTGCCTACCTATGGAAAAGTCATTTCAGATAAAGGAGCATTGGAATCATTGGGTAGAAGGGTCCTCTGATTGGCTGGACCAGCACTGACTCAGCTTTTGAATGGCCAATGAGGGGAGGTGGCTTGTGGTCCAAGGTCTCCAAGACTCTGACTGTGTCTGGCTTGTCTCTGATTCCTTTTCTACAATTAACTGACTGACTGACTGTATACTTGCTGGCAGAGGCTCCGGGTGTCTGGCAATTCTACCCTAAATAAGCAAGTAGAGAAAATGGACAGATGGACTGGTTTCAGGTTTGTGGCCAAATTTGGACTTCCTGTCCATTTGCCCACACTGAGCCAGTGTTTTGGAACCAATGTCGCCCCAATGTGTAAATCCCAATTGAGCCATTGTTGGCTGCCCTCATTAGGCCAATATGTTTGCCCACACTGGCCCTACACTGGCCGAGTCTGAGTATGTTTGCTAGGGCGCGTCTTCAGAGGAAAATAAGGAAGCCAAAAGATACAACTTGTTGGCTGTAAAGCCTTAATCACATGTTCAAATGAAAATAAAAGAGCGGTTGACAGATATAGGAGAGGAAAGAGGGAACAAAATTAAACTGTAACTACTATGTAATTACATGTATAAGTACAGTGTAACTATCAGTTATTACTCCGTACTTACTGTGTAATACAAAGTAACGCTATAGTCAATTACTCAGTTGTCATTGTTATTCCACAGTTTATATAATTACAATGTAATAATTTATCACTGATCCAAAAACAAGTGTACTTACATAGTTACGATATATCTGTACTTTCAAAATGTAATAAAAACATCAGGGTATGTAACTACAAATATATAACAGATGTTCCATGATCTGGGCAATGTTAATGGAGAATTGCAGTGATAACTGCATAGGTTTTCAATGATATTTCAAGATCTGTTTTAAATGGTGAAAACACCTTTGCAAAATGGTTAAAACTTTTGCCTCACAGATCCATTATCCTGAAATGGAATTCTGTCTGGAGATATGTGTGTAAAATTTGTACGTTCTACCCATGTCTCCCTATGTCTTTTTCATGGGTTTTACTGCTACATCTCAGGGACATGTAGGTTGAGTTATGTGCCCATATTTGTGAGACTGTGACTGCTGGTATGTTTGTCAGTGGGCCTTGCAATGGGATGGCTCCCCATCCTGGGCTGTTCTGCCCGGTGAGGCTTGGAATGGCTCTGCAGCCCTGTGTACCTTGATTGAATAATGCAAGTTTGACAGTATTATGTTAGAGATGGGTATAATAATAATCCAACAAATTGAACAATAAATAGTGTAACACAACTACAAGAATGTGACAATTGTTTGTTTAAGCAAAACATGTCAAGGAGGTGCCCCTCTAGATTTTAGGAAAAAGCGTTAACCATTTAGCAAAGATGTTTCACCATTTAAAACAGATCTTGAAATATCATTGAAAACCTATGCAGTTATCACTGCAATTCTCCATTAACATTGCCCAGATCATGGAACATCTTTTACATATTTGTAGTAACATACCCTGATGTTTTTATTACATTTTGAAAATACAGATACATCGTAACTATGTCAGTACACTTGTTTTTGGATCAGTGATAAATTGTTACATTGTAATTACATAAATTGTGGAATAACAATGACAACTGAGTAATTAACTATAACGTTACCTTGTATTACACAGTAAGTACAGAGTAATAACTCCTAATTACACTGTACTTATGCAGGTAATTACATAGTAGTTACAGTGTAATTATGGACACAATGTAAAGTGTTACCAGAAAAGGTTAGAGGAGGTGAGAAAAAGGGAAGATGAAGGGAGAGATTAAAAAGTCGGATATTAACACCTGGCGAAATGTGTGATCCCAGGATGAGAAGAAGCTGAGCTTCAGCTGTTTTTCTTTGAAAAGTCCTGTGAAAGAACGCAAACAGAAATATCAGTAGGGTTGTGCTCATTATATATGATCATTATATATTTAACAAGTTGATAACTCATATGACACGGGCCTGTTTCAGTATAAAAATAAGTGCACAAGTAAAATCCATCCATCCATTTTCCAACCCGCTGAATCCGAACACAGGGTCACGGGAGCCAATCCCAGCCAACACAGGGCACAAGGCAAGAACCAATCCCGGGCAGGGTGCCAACCCACCACAGGACACACATGAACACACCAAGCACACACTAGGGCCAATTTAGAATCGCCAATCCACCTAAGCTGCATGTCTTTGGACTGTGGGAGGAAACCCACGCAGACACGGGGAGAACATGCAAACTCCACGCAGGGAGGACCCGGGAAGCAAACCCGGGTCTCCTAACTGCGAGGCAGCAGCGCTACCACTGCGCCACCGTGCCACCCCACAAGTAAAATGAGGCAGTAAAATAGAGATTCATAAGTGAAAGAGAATTGTGCAGCTCGTTCTTGGGTAATGATTGGTTTGTGAATCAGCAGAGCCCCCTAGTAACTAATATTCAAAGGTATTTATCACTAATTAGCTGGACGTTAGTGAACGCAGTGTGTAAAAGAAGCACAAGAATACAAGATTAAGGGTTGGGGAATCTGTCCCCGTATACTGTAGATGAATAGGTTTTATAACGGTCAGGTCACAAATGGTGCAACACAGACATTGAATGGGAGACAACATTGAGCATTTATGAGGTGGGAACGGAAATGGGATAGCCGGGAAAGGAGGCGATGGGGATCTTGGCATACGTGACATCATCAAGGAAGACTGGAGGAAATAAGGGAACCCGGAAGCAGGAGGGACTTCAAGTTACCGTGGTGTTTTCTCATCTTTCCTGTTAAAACAGTGGTGTCGAACTCCAGTCCTGGGGCCTCATGTATAAACGGTGTGTACGCACAGAAATGTTGCATAAGAACTTTTCCACGTTCAAATCGCGATGTATAAAACTACACTTGGCATAAAGCCACGCACTTTTCCACGGTACCTCATAACCTGGCATACGCAAGTTCTCCGCTCGGTTTTGCAGACTGGCAGCACCCAGCGTCAAAGCAGTGTTACTGTTCCTGTGTGGTTACACCTTATTTTCCTGACTATAAATACACTGAAACTAACCGTATATTGTTTATTAGTGTAACGCATCTGATTGTAATTAACTTGTAACAATATAATGGTCCAGGGAATAGCCATAGTATTCCAAATACCATAACTGCTTTAGTGTTGTTACTCTCACTGCACCTTCTTCTTCTTCTTCTTTCAGCTGCCACAGCAGATCATCTTTTTCCATATTACTCTCACTGCACCACTCAGAGTATTTATATCACTGTATCAGAGTGTGAATCACAGCAGCAGCTGATCGGAGAGAGAATTATCGGTATACAGCTTCAAGGACACGCTGTCTCAGCTACGGCAAAACGTTTCAAAGCCTTTCCTGTACGGACCTCGCGGTTCACAAACAGTTTCATCCCAAGAACTATAAACGCACTCAATCAATTGCTCCTTGTAGAACTGTTTGTACTTATAAGTACAATTACCTCACTGTAAACTTGCACTACAGTTATAATATTGCACAACCTGCACCACTTTATAAAGCGCGTATTTACATATGATGACGATATCATTTGTAAGATGAAAAGCAGCAAAATGTTTATTATATTATACAGATAAAACTTTAACTTCATTTAATTTAAATTTATTGTTAATAATTAAACATGTGAGGACACGGGGCAGCAGCGCTAGCAAGTTCACGTATTGTTCCTGCCTCGCGCTGCATATTTGCTGAGGCTGGCGCGACACTGGAAGGATAGATGGATAGAATAATTAAACACTGTGGTCCATGGCCGACTTTTCATCCCGGCCAATACCCCCAGGCCGCCAGATGGAGCTCTCCCTGCAGCATGGAGGTGCCCCGGATACCAGCAGAGAATCATGGACTATGAAGTTTTCCCCTACAAACCTGCTGGATACCCCAGGGGCCAACAGAGGACGCTGCAGGGAGGCTTAGAGAGTCATATGTGCCCTATAACCCGGAAGTGCGTCATAGGCAAAGCGACGGCAGAAGTGACGTACTTCCGGGATGAAGAAAAGGATTTTTTATCTGACCCGGAAGTGATAAGGAATCACATGGACTGGGGATTGGAACACTTCCGGGTCATGGACTATAAAAAGACTGTGATATCTCCCAGACGGTGAGCTGAGTTGGGAGGCAGGGTGGCTAAGCGTCTGGGAGTGGAGGATGGTGATTGTATTGTTTATTGAGTATTGGGGAGTGGAGGGTGCTTTGTGCACATTATAATTATAATAATAATAATAATAATGGACTTTTACCTGGTGTCTGACGAGTGGTCTGAGGGTTCAAGGGGTTCAATAAAGCCCCAATCTGTCACAACACGTACCATGAAGATATTTCAATGTTCCTTAAAAGTTTTGAAGAATCGTCGTTGTAAGCTTATAGATGGCTTAACGTCTATTACAGAACTGATTGTGTGGCGATTGGGTATTTGGGGAAAGAAAATTAAACACAGGAATTGGAGGTTAGTACGTTTGAAAGAGACAGGACTGCTACAATAAAGTATTTTATCGAAGGTCGTGCATGGAGCAGCAACAACTTGTATGAGACATGAACAATCACTGCGCCATCATGTTCTTAATAACATGCTTTAACTCCTATCATCATGAAAAAGGTATCACGTATACATCTCAGTATTTTAGTTATTCAGAGAGCTGTAATATCACGAATGTAACGGATTCTGTGTCCTGTCGGAGAAAGAGAAAGAACGGAAGCACGTAGTGATTCACACACATAGAGCACATAGACGATCAAATACAAAACAAAGCATTTAACTTGCTACTTTACTTACGATGTGATTTGAGAAACTGGTTAATTAAATGAATTTAAGATGAAGTTTATGATGTTCTGCTTTAATGACAAAATAAACTACGTGATTAAAGTGAATATTTCCAGATTGAAGTTAACATTTTGTGTTTTTTTCCTACTCTGTGCCTTTTTTTCACACTGTACCTTAATAAGCTTTCATACGACACTCAGGCGGTGGGCCACGTCTCGCCTTTTCACGGCGACTTTGATATCTGACAACTTCTTTTTTATGTCGGGCTCTGTGCAACATTGTGAACTTGAGCTTGTTTCTCCCGACGCGCTATGTCACTCGATCAGCTTCCTTTTCTTGTTTATTCCACTTTATAAACCAACAAATAGTACGTTTTTCTTTGCCTCCACTTGGTGTTCTCTGAAATTCATAAATTAAAGAGTAATAAAAATGCATGTAAAAGCAGACAATAACTTTGAATAATGTTAGCATTTAGTACCCCGGGTGGAATTGAAGAGTCACATAGTGTGGGGAGGAACGATCTCCTCAGTCTGTCACTGAAGCTACTCCTCTGCTTGGAGATGATCCTGTTCAGTGGATGCAGTGGATTCCTTATGATTGTCAGGAGTTTGCTTAGTGCCTGACGCTCTGCTACAGATGTTATATTTATGTTATATATTTTCACTCTTGCTTTTCCCATTGCCTTTTCACAGAAAATGGAGCTTAAGGTCTATTTATATTGATTTGCATATTCAAAGAGGCGTAATTCTGGGAGGAGACGGAGCAGGACAGAAGGCGCGTGCACGTGCGTTAGTTTTCACGCTGATCAGGATTTATGGAGCGGAAGAATGTGGAAATTGGAGTACGCACAGAAAATTCCAGATGCAAGCACTTTTCGGCCTTTGTGCTTACGTCATGTTATAGTGTGAGTTCTACGCACGGCATTATACATGAGGCCCCTGGTGAGCCGCAGTGGCTGCAGGTTTTCATTCCCAGTTTTCACTGCTAATTATCTTCTTTTCCCTTCATGTTAATAGCCTTGTTTTTAAGGATTCATTCCTCTGAATTGATTCTTTTCTTCATTAAATGACAAGCCAAACAGAAATGAGATGTGAAACGAGCCAAAAGATGACCGGCTGAACTGGGTTTTCAAACTCCAACCAATCTCTTAATGAGAAGCTAATTCTTGCAGTTTATTAAACCCCATTATTTAATTCCACAACTTGTTGCTGCTCTCATTCTGCTACAGCAGACATTTCTAAAACTGTTGCTTTTTCTAAGAACACCATCAAAATGTTTGGGTGACCTGAGAGATCAACCTTACTGAGACTTTCCATCCATCCATTTTCTAACCCGCTGAATCCGAATACAGGGTCACGGGGGTCTGCTGGAGCCAATCCCAGCCAACACAGGGCACAAGGCAGGAACCAACCCTGGGCAGGGTGCCAACCCACCGCAGGACACACACAAGCACACCCACGGGCCAATTTAGAATCGCCAATCCACCTAACCTGCATGTCTTTGGACTGTTGGAGGAAACCAGAGCGCCCGGAGGAAACCCACGCAGACACGGGGAGAACATGCAAACTCCACGCAGGGAGGACCCGGGAAGCGAACCCGGGTCTCCTAACTGCGAGGCAGCAGCTCTACCTCTGCGCCACCGTGCCGCCCTATACTGAGACTTTCACCTTTCTTTATTTTCTGATATTGTGTGATGAGCACAGGTGAGCTGGTCCGGTGGCAGCTTGTTTTGTGTCTCATTTTTGTTTGGCTGCTAATTAAGGAAATAAGAGACAGCTAAGGGGCCTGAGTCGAGTTAATTAAGACAAAGGCAAAGGACGTTAATTAGCAGCAAAAACGGCTCACTAATAGTGAAGAATGTTAGGATGAAAACCTGCAGCTACTGCGGCTCTTCAGGACTGGAGTTCGACATCTGTGTGTTAAAATAAAAGAGAGATCGGTTAGTACACCGTCGTCGGCCCCTGCCTCGTGGTTTCACGCAGCGTGTCGGGTTTTTTAGCTGCTCACTACTCGCTTGTGCGTGACAAGTGTCAACATGAGTAGTGTGCTAACAAATAGTCAAAAATGCCTTAGAAGCCATTTGTTAAATAATTTGTAAATGTTTAAAAGTGCATTACCTAATGTATGAATTATCATTTAATGACATTTACATCTATTTGAAGGAACAAGAACTCATGATCGGCTGAACATCAGATAATGCTAGTTAAAGCTTAATTGGTGAAAGTTATTATAAAGTGTTACCGTAATTACATACAAATGTTCTCAGACCTGCTACGATTTTTGCTCGGAGTAACAGATTAGGAATGAGCAGATTAGAGGGACAGCACAGTTTGGTGACCAAGCGAGAGAGGCGAGATTGAGATGGCCTGGGAACATACAGATGAGGGGAACATCGGGAAAAGAGTGTTGAGAATGGGACCATCAAGGAAGATGGAGCAATTTCAGGTTAAGGGCCTTGCTCAAGGGCCCAGCGGAGTAGAGTCACTGTGGTGACCCCTAAATGGGAGCAGCTGAAAGAAGATAAAGAAGAAGTTCTTATACCT
Organism: Polypterus senegalus; assembly: GCF_016835505.1. NCBI lineage: Eukaryota > Metazoa > Chordata > Cladistia > Polypteriformes > Polypteridae > Polypterus > Polypterus senegalus. Next base: position 12,976,494 of record NC_053154.1, on the reverse strand, counting down.
GCTTAATCCATATCAGAGTTAGAGAGAACAGGAGCTTTTCTTGGAAACTGTAGGCATAAGGCTGAAATTAGGGTGGCACAGGACATCAGTCCTCACACGGGGCACCCGTTTGGGCTAATTTAGAGTAACCTAACCTGTACATCTCTGAACATGTAGGAGGAATAGTGGAGGATATTCTAACTCAATGCAGACGGCGAATGGCCACAGGACCTGAACCCAGAACACTTGATAATTAGACAGAAACCTCAACCCTAGCAACACCCTGCCACTCACAAAAGTAATTACTTTGGATTTGAATATGTAAAAGACAGATTATTGAGCATAACTTGCAGCTTTTCATTTAATATCAGTTGCCCTACATGCTACAAAAGAGTAAAAAAATGTTGTTTCTGCTTGTCAAGGAAAGCATGTCAAAGACATAATTACCAGCCTTTCACACTGTGAAGGCGCCAGCATGACTATGAATACCGCACTGGATTTCAAATGCATTACATTATTCTGGTCCAGCTTTGCAGATTAACATGACCAGGCAAATGACTGAATAACAACTAAGGAATTGCACAGAGAGAGCCGATACAGGTGACATACTGTTACTCAAGCTTGTTATTCTGGAGGGTGTCGGAAGAACTGAAATGCACAGATTGGCAAAAAAGTCGAACCTGCAGAAATTCTCATATCTCTAAAACAGACAAAAATCAAATCAAACAAACTCAGGGCCAGGTATTATCTCACAGTTCTGCACCATTTATTTCAGAACTAGCTGTGTAAGGCCATGCTGTAAAAAAATACGGGGTCCTAGAAACTATTGAAATCGTCTGAAAAAAATTGAAATGTAGAGATGTCAGGTAAATGAAAGGAACTACTCTGGGTGTCTCTCTCCTAGGAGGTCTTGTTTTGCCGACGTGCTCGCATCATTTGTGCATTAGCGACTAAGCAAGTGACTTTCTTCAGAGGTTTAATTTTACTGATGTTGTCTCCTCGCTTCTGTATTAGCCTCAAAGCAACTTTGACTTTCTTCAGAGGTTTTTTTTTGCTGACGTGCTCACATCGCTTGTGTATTAGTGGCTAAACAAATTTGTCTTTCTTCGTAGGTTTAATTTTGCCGATGTGCTCGCCTCGCTTGTGTAGTAGCCGCTAACCGAATTTGTCTTTCTTCAGAAGTTTCATTTTGCCGACGTGCTCGCATCGCTTGTGCATTAGCGGCTAAGCAAATTTGTCTTTCTTTAGAGGGTTCATTTTACCAATGTGCTCACCTCGCTTCTGTACTAGCCGCAAATAGACTTTGACTTTCTTCGGAGGTTTTATTTTGCCAATGCGCTCGCCTCGCTTGTGCATTAGTGGCTAACCGAATTTGTCTTTCTTCAGAGGTTTCATTTTGCCGACGTGCTTGCATCGCTTGTGCATTAGCGGCTAAGCAAATTTGTCTTTCTTTAGAGGGTTCATTTTACCAATGTGCTCTCCTCGCTTCTGTACTAGCCGCAAAGCGACTTTGTCTTTCTTCAGAGGTTTTGTTTTGCCAACGTGCTCGCATCGCTTGTGTATTAGTGGTTAAACGAATTTGTCTTTCTTCGGAGGTTTTGTTTTGCTGACATGCTCGCCTCGCTTGTGTAGTAGCCGCTAACCGAATTTGTCTTTCTTCAGAGGTTTCATTTTGCCGACGTGCTTGCATCGCTTGTGCATTAGCGGCTAAGCAAATTTGTCTTTCTTTAGAGGGTTCATTTTACCAATGTGCTCTCCTCGCTTCTGTACTAGCCGCAAAGCGACTTTGTCTTTCTTCAGAGGTTTTGTTTTGCCAACGTGCTCGCATCGCTTGTGTATTAGTGGTTAAACGAATTTGTCTTTCTTCGGAGGTTTTGTTTTGCTGACATGCTCACCTCGCTTGTGCATTAGCGGCTAAGCGAATTTGTCTTTCTTCGGAAGTTTCATTTTGCCGATGTGCTCGCCTCACAAGTGTAGTAGCCGCTAACCGAATTTGTCTTTCTTCAGAGGTTTCGTTTTGGTGATGTGCTTGCCTCACTTGTGAATTAGTGGCCAAGTGAGTGACTCTTGTTCGGAGGTTTCATTTAGCCGATTGCCTCGCCTCCCTTGTATAGAAGAGACTAAGTGACTTTGAATTTCTTCAGAGGTTTCGTTTTGCAGATGTGCTAAGCCTCGCTTGCGTATCCTCATAGGTTTGTGTATCCTCCACCTCCAACTTCTGGGCTGGACAGACAGACACACACACGCGCAATTGTTTATATATATCATTAATTAATTAGACTCGGCATAACTGGCAACCGTAAAATTAAGTTTATTGAGAAACAGTTTTTTGTTTGATGGCAAATTTTACCTATTGTCACACGTGTACGCATGGCAGGTAGCTAAATGGAATATTCTCTGGAATATCATGAAGAAGAAAGAACACACTGGTGAGATCAGTGATCACAAAGGGACTGATAGGCCAAGGAAGACCTCCAATGCTGATGATAGAAAAATTCTCACTATGGTCAAGAAAAAGCCCCCAACACCTGTCTGACAGATCAGAAACAATCTTCAGGGGGCCGGTGTGTGTGTGTGTGTGTGTGTGTGTGTGTGTGTCAGAAATGACTATCAGCAGAAGCTTTCATGGACACAAACACAGAGGACACAATGCAAGATGCAAATCACTAAAGCAGGACGGCCAGATTACAGTTTGTGAACATGGCAGTGCTGGGGGTGTTTTGGCTTGGGCATGAATGGCTGCCACAGATCCTGGCACACTTCTCTACATTGATAATGGAACTGCTGAAAGCAGTGGCACAGTGAATTCTGAGGTGAGCAGAAACATCTGATCTGCTCAAGTTGCAGTAAAGGCCTCCAAACTTACTGGACGGCACCTCCAAGATAATGATCCAAACACACTGCTTCGGCCACACAGGAGTTCATGAAAGCTAAAAAGTGGAAAATTCTTCAATTTCAATCCAACTGATCAGGCCATCCATATGTTGAACTTAAGTGGTAAAAGCCCCCCCAAACAAGCAGGAGATGAAGATGGCTGCATTAAAGGCTTGGCAGAGCATCACCAGAGAAGACCCTCAGCACCTGCTGATGTTTGTGAATGGCAGACTTCAAGCAGTCATTGCATGTTGAGGATATGCGAGAAAGAGCTAAATATGATGACGGTTTTAATAGACCTGTCATTGTTTTGTTCCAAAAATTAGGGGGGCATGTAAAAAAGTGTCATTTCTACATGTTGTGACAAAAATATATGCAAATCCCCTTAAAGTCTATAATGTAAAGTGTAATCATGTTTATCTGTGGTGCAGGTAAATGAAGGAGAAATGTATCTTTGTCTCTAACATTATGGAGGACACTGTATCTTATATATAAATGTCTATGTGTGGAAGTGTGTGTACCTGTCTGTCCGACCTGGAAGTGAGAGGTGGAGGGGCCGACTGGCCATTAGGGCATTTGGGCAATGCCTGGTGGGCCGCGGACGCTGGTCTGGTCATGGGCCAGCCATTTCATGAATTAAATTTTATGTACTGGTTACTCTTTGACATTAAAATTAATGTTTTAAACTACTAAAAATTAGCTGTTTGGTACTGAGTTTTATATAGTCCTATATAATATACCGTATTACGTCATCAAGTTGTTTTAGTTGTTAGTACACAACGCTGCGCAAAACATTTGGTGAAAACTGCCATTTCCTGATTTGTGTTTCGATACCGCTACATTTTGGTTAGCATATCCATTATTGCAATTTATTTTATCTCATATCTAGCATTTAAATTCTTCGGTATTAATAATTTGTTTAAATTATGCATCATGCATTTTATTGTTCTCTGGTCGTTGGTGTGAGTGATAATTAGTAGTTTTCAGCTGCGATTATTAGTATGATGAAATAAAGTTATAAAGCACAGGATAAGAATTTTTCATATTAGGATGGAACATTTATAGTTTAGCGTTAAATTAATGGAACATTTCAATCATGTGAGGTTTTCATTATAACCTTGGTTATAATTTATTCCATTGTAAATGCGCAGTTTGATTATTAAGCTGAAAATAATTGTTCCATACCTGTAACTCACTTAACTTGCTTTAGGCCACCTAACCACCTATATAGGTAATTATCTGGCATTGAATTAAGTAAAGTTCTATTAACACCCACTCATGACCTTGTCCGTGTTTGACCTCGTATCACTGTCGTTCATTTCAGCCATTCAGCATCTGTTGCCAAATATGGTTGAAGCAAAGCAGATGTGGCGAAAAGGCGGTGAAGTCAGCGAACAAGGGGATGAAGAAATAGATTCATACCTACCGTTCATGAGCAATCACCAGAGCAATCAGAAGATGAAGCTGGACCACAGGTTTAGTAGAAATTGGTGAACTGGCTCAATCAGCTGATACAGACATGCCTGATACAGCTACTGCACATGCAGAGGAGCCTGAGAAGGGATACCCATCGATTAACTACTTTAAGAAACCATGCGGATATGAAGAATGTGTGCTATTTTGGAACTACCTACCCTAATCAAAAAACTGACAACAAACAACAGTGTACAGATTAAGTTTGGCAACAGTTTAGATAGAGTTCATATCATAGGCTCATAGCAAGTAGTGAGCCACCTAGTCATCACAAATTTTAAGAAAATTACAATGAATAATGGGCTGAGTAGGTTGACCTTGTCACCTCACTCGTTGAAGAATACCCAGGTAAGTTTTGAGACCCAGTCCGCTCCTGGAGAGGTGGAGTTGGGGTAAGGTCTCCACCTCCGAGGGTACACAAGCGAGGCCAGCACATCGGCAAGGTGAAACCTCCGAAAAAAGAGTCATTCGCTTAGTGGCTAATACAGAAGTGAAGCGAGCACATCGGCAAAGTGAAGCCTCCGAAAAAAGAGTCATTCGCTTAGTGGCTAATACACAAACGATGCAAGCACATCAGCAAAACGAAACCTCTGAAGAAAGACAAAGTCACTTAGCTGCTAATGCACAAGCGATATGAGCACATCGATAAAACTGTATCCCTTTTACTTTTCCTCCCGCCGCTAATACACAAGCGATGTGAGTATGTCGGCAAAACGAAACCTTTGAAAAAAGACAGTCGCTTAGCTGTTAATACAAAAGTGATGCGAGCACATCAGCAAAATGAAACCTCCGAAGAAAGACAAAGTCGCTTAGCTGCTAATGCACAAGCGATACAAGCACATTGGTAAAACGGTATCCCTTTTACTTTTCCTCCCGCCGCTGATACACAAGTGATGTGAGCACGTCGGCAAAACAAAACCTCAGAAGAAAGACAAATTCGCTTAGTTGCTAATGAACAAACGATGCAAGCACATCGGCAAAAATGAAACCTCCTAGGAGAGAGATGCCCAGAGTAGTTTCAATTATATTCAATTTTTTTTCTGACGATTTTAATAGTTTCTAGGACCCCAGGCTTTTTACAGCATGGGCTTACACAGCTAGTATAGAATATTAGGAGAAAACATTTTTTTATGCAAACTTCCAATATTTTATTACTGTGGTCGATGCCCGTTCTTCTAGGCTTAGTGGCACACCAGGCCAATTAAGATAGCAGATTTAACAGGGATTCGGGCATCCAGCTGTGCCTTTCCTTCTTACATTCCAAACTAAGTGACTGAACTCCAGCTTATTCCTTTATCTGACTGGAACTTCATCTGATAACAAAGGTATAATTCAGAGTTGACATCTTTCCAGAGGCAGATAAGAACAAAGACCTGTAATTCAAGAAATGATAACTGAGATGGACAAAATAACTCGCCAATGAGAAGGCCCTGATTTTGTTACTGGAGGTGACTCTAACCTAATCAGGTGAAGATACACATTCCTTTAAAACTACAGTAGTTGCACCCATATTCCTATGGAGGAACTCTGAGAAGGAGAGAGGGATGCACTCACTGAACCCCCTGAAGACTCACCCAGGGGAAAACTGTGCTCTCTCTGATGAGCCGTTCCTTCTTGAGGGAAGCTGAAAGCTCTGAGAATCTCTTCTCTGTGCAGACCAGAAAGCTGGGGTGTAGTCTGTCAAGCCATGGACTGCGCCAGTTGGCTTAGGGGGCTGACAAGCAGATATGACTTCACGAATGGAACTTCTGCATCTGAACTGTTATTCCAGAAAGAGCAACGCGTTCCCCTATAAACACAGCAAAGGGTCTACCTGAGGAAAGCGCTGCACAGCACAGACAAAGGATCAAGCAGTAAAGAGAAAGAGTGCACTGCCACGCAAAAAGAATCCTCCTCATGAACCTGGAGCACCAGACAAGCAATAATGTCACACAACACCAAACATCATCTCTAAAGATTTGGTATCATAAAATTATTATAGATGAGAACTCTAAATAACCAGCAAACAGCTGACTCCTTCTATTGTATTTATTGGTCTGTTTAGTCCATCCGCATCCTTTCTTATATGCTAACATGTATATGTAGTTAGATTTCTAAAATCCTTGTGTTTATCAATACATTGTATTATTCTCTTTCTTCAAATGAGAGTGTTGCAGTTACCTTGATATAAGTCTAAATGCCAGAGATGATGGCTTTTTACAACAGAGAAAGGTAAAATAAACTACAAGCCTTACTGAATTATTTCACTTTAGGACACTCGCAAGCCACATCCAGGCCTTTAATGACCTCTTGGGCACGGCCATCAGCAGTGTTTCTGTCTGCGGAGAGAGTGTCGACCTCGTTGAGAGGTTTACTTACCTCGCCAGTGACATTCATGTTGTGATTGTAATTTTTCAAAAACTCTTTTGGGACCCTAACCAACAGGATGACATGGCGAACAGCGTCCTGAAGTGCAATCACTGTGTCTGTGGAAGACGGCTTATCCATTGCCAGGGCAACCACAGGTTCCCAGCGCTGCAGTAGCTGCCCGCAAAAGCAAATCTGAGCTGACGACCGCAGTCACGCTATAAACGCCATCACCGATGGGTGATGCAAGGAACATCATTATAAATGTAGGGAACAGTATTTCTTGGCCATTAACCTGGCCCTGACCCTGCCTGACTGCTGTGAATAAGAGAGGGGTAGTTCCCGCTACAATAAATGGCTGTGCTGTTTCTGTTTCAAGCTGGTTTTGCTAAAGTACTGTGACTCAGCCTCGTGTTTTGTGGTGCAAGAAAGGGACTTTCATGTCACACTATGAAGTCAGTAGATGGATTGGGAGAGCATGGGGGGTCATGAGGTCACTGGAAAGGGGAGTGTGGTACTCCTGATATCTATACAAAAGGACGAAGGTCCAAGCCTTTAGAGTCCTGGTTGACCCTGTCTTGCTATATGGTTGCGAAACATGGACACTATCCAGTGACCTGAGACGAAGACTGGACTTCTGTGGTACTCTGTCTCTTCAGAGATACTTGGGCACCATTGGTTTGACTTTGTGTTGTACGAGCAGTTGCTCACAGCATTCCAAATGAGGCAAATTACTTGCAGTGTGAGGAGGTGTCAGTTATGACACAATGGCCATGTGGGCAATCCGGCTCTCAGGTTCCTCATTGATGGAGACCCAAGCGGCTGGACCAGGCCAAGGGGATGCCTACGTAACACCTGGTTGTGGCAGATAGAGGGTAATTTCCGATGACAGGGCCGGCTGTCTACCTGAGGGTTACACAATTGGACCCCGAGCTGTTTCGTCGTTTTGGTGGGTGCGGCAACATGCTGTACCAATGCATGCACCCCAACCTGACCTGACCTTTATTTAACTAGCTGTATTAATGTGAACTTCACCAGGCTGGTGGTAAGGCTGTCCTCCTGGCAGTGCAAGCAATCTTTGCTTCCATTCGGGAGACTGGCATCATCCCAACTGACTGGAAAACGGGACTTGTCATCCCTATCTGGAAAGTGAAGGGTGATGGATTGTAGCAATTACAGGGGGATAACACTGCTCTCTGTGCTGGGAAAGGTCCTTGCTAGGGTCGTCCTCAATAGGATCCATGATCACTTGCTCACCTACCAGTGACCAGAGCAATCTGGTTTTATGCCTAAGAAGTCCACCATCGACTGCATCCTGGCACTGGGGGTTCTCATAATGTGCAAATGCGGGTATCAGCAGAGTTTCTTTGCAGCCTTTGCCGATTTTCACAAAACGTTCAACTCAGTTGATCGAGCTGCCCTGTGGGACATCCTGAGGGTTCGCAGGATCCCCTCAAGGTTGCTGGATATCATGGCTGGCCTGTACACTGGTACTGTGAGTGCTGTGCAGAGTAGAGGCAGGACTGTGTTTCTCCCAGTTGATTTTGAGGTTCATCAGGGGTGTGTTCTGCTCCTACTTTGTTCAAAGCTTGTATGGACTGAGTGTTGGGCAAGGTCATGGGGTCCAGCGGCTGTGTGGTATCTGTAGGAGAAGAAAGATTCACAGATCTTGGCTCTGCGGACGATGTTGTGATCTTCGTGGAGTCAATAGAGGCTTTGATTGGGGCGCTCGAGAGACTGAGCGAGGAGTCTGAGTGTCTGGGCTTGCAAGTGTCCTGATAATAAACATGAGTCAGGCCTTTAATGACCTTTTGGGCACAGCCATCAGCAGTGTGTCTGTCTGCGGACCAGCCCAAGGGGTCGCCCATGTAACACCTGGTTGTGGCAGATAGAGGGTCAATTCCAGAGGGTGGGACTGGACCGCGTGTCCTGGGGTGTTGCAACCAGGGATCCCGAGTTGTTTTGTCGTGTAGTGGATGTGGCAACACATTGTACCAGTGCATGCTCCCTAACTTGACTTGACTTGACTAAGATCTAAGTAATCAATGCAGACCTCAGCATTACCATTTGCAGTGCACCATGCAATGCTAATGTTTCTGTTATTTGTCATTTGGGAAAAGCAGTGCTAATATTTGTGATGCTCCATCAATTGGAATGATAAATGCAATGCTTATGTGTCTGTTATACGTCATTTGGTTTGGGATTTCTAAAAGCAGTGTTAATGTTTGTAATGTGCCATCTGTTAGAATGACAAATGTAATGCATATGTTTCTGTTATATGCCTTTTGGTGTGGGATTTTTACAAACAGTGTTAATGTTTAAGATGCACCTGTCCTGACTTAGCAGGAAGTTAACTCATTTATTGTGTTAAACTTTGAGATGTGCGGTGAAGGCAAGACATACACAAATAACACAAAGTGACCAAAACCCAGATGATTGGCAAAAATCACAGTCAAAATTCAGGCAAGACACAAAAATCAATCACAAAGATAAAGCAATAAAGGTTTAAAAGGATTTATCCACAAATCGAATAAAGTTCAGTGCAAATGCTGTCCTGTAATTCAGTCTGCTGATGAATTTGAGGTCACAAGCCCAGAGACCCCGACCCTAGAAATGTGGGTTGCCACCTGTTAGAATGACAGACACAGACACTTATTTTTTCATGTAGGTGGAATGTTGGCATCACTAAAGGCAAGATCAATAATGAATTGACTATGTTTACTCTTGTTGTTTAAATAAAAGCACTTTGCACAATTGCACCACCGCTGCTGTTAAATGCCCACATTGCCCTTTGGTTACGTCTATCAATGTTTCAGATTCAGGGTAGAGATGTGAGCTGCAGCCAACCCCGACATCACAAAGTCTGCCAGCACTTGGGGAGAACGTGCAGACTCCACACAGACAGTGACCAGATGCGGACTTTGATCCATGGATGTTGGATGCATGAGACTGCAGTGCTAAGCACCGAGTTACTGAAAGAGGGGGCATTTGCTTCTTCACGTGACTCACTCTACAAGTTATAGTAATTCCAGACTGTTTAGGAGCCCACAAATCACGTTTCATTAGCAGAATCGTCGGTATGGTCTGAGCTTCCACTGCTATGCTGATGACACACAACTTTATGTAAGCGTGGATGGAACTGCAACATCTTCACCTGTTGCACTGACTGACTGACTGCATTCAGGAAATCAATTATTGGATGACAGATAATTTTTTACAACTCAGTCCTAATAAAGCAGAAATCTTATTAGTTGGTACCAAATCTGTCCTCTTTATCCTTCGTGGGTTAAAAATTGACATCGATGGGATCCTGGTTGAACCCTCAGCATCAGTCGGTAATTTGGGTGCCATCTTTGATCAGCTTCTTACTTTTCAACCACACATTAGCTCAATAGTACAGGGGGCTTTTCTTCATCTTCACAACATTGCTCATCTGCATTCTTTCCTCAGTCATTCATGCTTTCATTACTACCCGTCTGGACGATTGCAATGCATTGTTTTATGGCCTCCTGACTAAATATATCAATAGATTACATCAGCAAAACGAACCCTCTGAAGAAAGAGACATTTTGCAAACATTGCTCGTCTGCATTCTTTCCTCAGTGTGAAGGATTCTGAAACACTCATTCATGCTTTCATCACTACCTGGCTGGATGATTGCAATGCATTGTTTTATGGCCTCCTGACTAGATAGATAGATAGATAGATAGATAGATAGATAGATAGATAGATATGAAAGGCACTATATAATAGATAGATAGATAGATATGAAAGGCACTATATAATAGATAGATAGATAGATAGATAGATAGAAGGCACTATATTTCACTACATATTAGATAGATAGATAGATAGATAGATAGATAGATAGATAGATAGATAGATAGATAGATAGATAGATAGATAGATAGATAGATAGATAGATAGATATTGTCACAAAAACGAGACATAAACAGATAAAGGTTTGGGGCAGCCAACCCGTATAATATGGTATTCCGGCTGCAAAAGTCGTTTTTATCAAATGATCAGCACTGAAGTGCATACAACTGAGTCCAGAACAAGACTGAGGAAAAAGGGAAAATGGTAGGCTTTTAAAGGGGAAGACAGGAAGTGAGGTCATAAGGATCGGGCCCATGTTCTTCACTCATTGGTTCGAGCCGGACGTGACATCACAGGGGCCGGAGCTGGTAAGGTCTACTTCCATTGGCTCGGTCCCGGAAGTGACATCAAGGGAGCCAGGTAGGATACCCCGGAAATGGCCAACAGGAAAGGGAGAAAAAAAGTCAGTGCACTCTGCCACATCCCGGCATGCCTCAGAATTGCTGTCACTCAAGCCCTTTAACTGCCTCCCATGCGCACGTGTGTGACAATAGATAGATAGATAAAAGGCACTATATAACAGACAGACAGACAGACAGATAGATAGATAGATAGATAGATAGATAGATAGATAGATAGATAGATAGATAGATAGATAGATAGATAGATAGATAGATAGATAGATAGATAGATAGATAGATGGATGGATGGATGGATACTTTATTAATCCCAAGGAGAAATCCACATACTCCAGCAGTAGCATACTGATAAAGAACAATATTAAATTAAAGAGTGATAACAATGCAGGTATAACAGACAATAACTTTGTATGATGTTAACATTTACCCCAAGGGTGGAACTGCAGAGTCGCATAGTGTGTATATCAATATATCATAGTGTGTATATCAATATATCATAGTGTGTATATCAATAGATTACAGTATGTTCAGAATTCTGCTGCTCGTTTACTTACACACACTAAAAAATCTGCTCACCTCACTCCTGTCCTCTATGATTTGCATTGGTTACCGGTATCTTCAAGAATCAAATCTAAAATTATTCTTCTCACCTTTAAAGCCCTTCATGGTTTAGCCCCTCATTATCCTTACACTCCTGTCTGCGCATTAAGATCATCGGACGCTAACTTAATCGCTGTACCTAAACACAGGTTAGTGACTATGGGTGGCTTTCAACATGATGGCCCCTAAAATTTGGAATGCTCTTCAATCTCAGTCTTTGCGAGGAAAAATCTCTTCTTCATTTCAAACTCCTGTTAAAAACACATTGCTTATTCTTTTTCTTGTATCCGATTTCTACTGTTAATGTGTTTATTGAATTGTATCCTTGAGAGTATGAAAGGTGCTACATAAATAAAACTCATTATTATTATAGAATGCAATGCAAGATGGCAGTCACAAAACCGGGAGGCTACAATTCACACAAATTATTCGTGGATGTGGGGCTCAGCCTTTAAAAATCTGTATTCTGAAGAAAGAAATTATTCAGTATATGTTAAGGACCTGAAATTAAAAAAAAAAAATCTCATCCTTTCATAGTAATAATTTCATAGTTATGTGTCATTTATTTCACAATTACTTTACAGGATGTGTTTTCACGCATGACTACCAGGAGAAAGTTACATCAACAGTCAGAGAAGTGGCACAGCTGAAATCCTGCATATTTAAATATTATGCTTTGATTTACCTACAGTCTTGTTGGCTGGGAAGTTGCTTATGAATGGCACAGTGGTTAGCACTGGTGCAATGTAATTATTAGGATTTGGGTTCAGTCCCTTTGCAGCTTATAGTCTGTGGAGAGTTAGCATGTCTTGCCCTTACCCACATGACTTTGGTTGCTTAAGATGCTGCTAGCATACACACTTCATTAATGACTGGTTTTAAAGTCACCCAGTTTGATTTTTTCATGTCGGTGACAGTGACCAGTTATGCAATAGGGTCTGATGGAACAAGCCATTATATGCCATTTGGTATGGGAATCCTAAAAAATGTGATGAGCCATCTGTTGAAATGACAAATGTAATACATTTGTCTCTATTATATGTCATCTGGTATCGGAGTCCTAAGAAATAGCGTTAATATTTCTGATGTGCCATCTGTTGGAATGAGAATTTAAATGCATATGTCTCTATTATATGCCGTCTGGTATGGGATTAGTAAAAGCTGGGTTAATGTTAGAGATGTGCCATCTGTTGAAATAACAAATGCAATGCATACTTCTCTATTATATATCATCTGGTATTGGAGTCCTAAAAAAATGGTGTTAAAATTTCTGATGTGCCATCTGTTGAAATGACAAATGCAATGCATTTGTTTCTATTATATGTTATCTGGTATGGGGTTAGTAAAAGATGGGTTAATGTTTGAGATGTGCCATCTGTTGGAATGAGAAATGAAGTGCATATTGTAGCTGCGGGAGTGTAAGGCAGGATCAAGCACGGATGAAACACACGCTGAAAGAAATCTCTCAGTTCAAAAGTTTGTTTTAAAAGATTTAGTGAAAATTCAAAGCAAATAGTCCACATAAGAATAAATAAAAAAGGTTGTTACGTACTTTGTAGAATAAAAGGCAAAAAAATTAGCAAAAATGTATCTTCTCTAAATTTAGCATTTCTTGTCAAACTTTAGTTGCTTCTGTACTTAAAGATGCTTTACTTCTTCATTATGCTTTAAACATATGGTGCTGTACATTCAATAGAGCGCGTTGTCTTTCATGTAACTTGGCATGTAAGGCACAGTTTAAAACCGTGTGCCCTCCATGCCTTACACATGGCAAGGCAGGTCACTAACTGAGTATAATATATAGTCAGAGAGACTACAGTAGAAATAGTTAGAATATACCAGTTGTAAGAACCTTCCATAGACTATGCACTAATAATTAGCAAATGGCTCTTACACATATGTCTCTATTATATGTCATCTGGTATAGGATTAGTAAAAGCTGGGTTAAGGTTTGAGATGTACCATCTGTTGAAATGACAAATGCAATGCATATGTCTCTGTTATATGTTGTTTAGAGTGGGATTAGTAAAAACATTATTAATGTATGTAAATGTGCCATCTCTTGAAATGACAAATGCAGAGCATGGGTCTCTGTTATATGCCATTTAGTATGGGATTCCTAAAGGCAGTGTTAATGTTTGCGATTCACCATCAGTTGGAATGGCAAATAAAATACAATACAATTTATCTTTGTAAAGCCCAGAAGCCTTCTCACAAGAAGTGCCACAATGGGCTTTAATAGGCCCCCCAGCCTTAGCTCTCTAAGAAGACAAGGAAAAACTAAAAAAAAAAAATAATAAATCCTGTAGGGAAAAAAACAGAAGAAACCTCGGGAAAGGCAATTCGAAGACAGACCCCTTTCCAGGTAGGTTGGGCATGCAGTGGGTGTCAAAGAGAAGGGGATCAATACAATACAGTACAATACACAGAACAGAACACAAGTAATCCTCAATACAGTATAAAAATATTACAAGTACGGAGCAGAATTTAACAGTAGATGATATCGCATAATATGATTTGGATTTGTTCAGAATCCTGGAGATCTCAGCCATCAAGCTACCTCCCCCTATTGGCCACTCCACAGCTGAGTCAGCTCTGGGCAAGCCAATCCAATGAAAGGACCCCTCTCAGGGATGGAGGATATGAAATGAAATGCATATGTCTCTGTTATATACCACTTGGTATGGGGTTTCTAAGAGTGGTGTGCAGCAGGGGTCAGTGCTGGGGCTGCTTCTATTTTTAATATACAGTATATAAGTGATTTAGATAGTAATATAAGTCACAAGCTGGTTAAGTCTCTAGATGATACCAAGATAGGTGGATTGGCAGAAACCCTCAAATCCATTGAATCATCACAGCAGACAGGCTTGGGCAGATTTGAGGCAAATAAAAATTAAATGTCAGGAAATGTAAAAAGTTACACTTAGGACCTAAAAATGTGAGGTGTGAATACACAATGGGTGGTCTGAGACTTCAAAGTTCGCCATATGAGAAGGATTTAGAAGTCAAAGTGGACTCAACACTATCAACTACCAGACAGTGTTCAACACCAACAACATTTCTTTCTAGAGCACATTTTAATACAAATGATGGAGCTCCATGTGCTTTACAGGATGAAGAAAGAGAAAAAAGACAAAATAAATAAGAATTAAAATTAGGGAACACTAATTAACAAAGCGTAAAAGTAAGGTCCGATGGCCAGGGAGGACAGAAAAAATAAAACAAAAAAAACTCCAGACGGCTGGAGAAAAAGATAAAATCTGCAGGGGTTCAGAGGCCATGAGACCACCCAGACCCCTCTAGGCATTCTACCTAACATCGAAGACCTTAATCAGTCCTGATGGTATTCAAGGTTCTCATGGAAGAACTTGATGATGACGGTCATGTGCACTTCTGGCCTTTAATCCATCAATGTAGGGACATCACGGTGCTTTGATCGGGTTGTGGTGGCACAGAACACCACCACAGAAAACTGGAAAAAGAACAGAAGAGAAAGTAGGGGTTAGTATGGATTACTAAGCCACCATGAATGATAATGATAATTAAATGCATAAACAGAATATCAGGGTTTAACTAAAATGAAGCTCTGAGAAAGCCATGTTAAAGTAATGAGTTGTTAGCAGTTTTTTAAAGTATTAGTCTGGCTAATTTCTATCCGTCAGCTATTCCAGATTTTAGGTACATAACAGCAGAAAGCCGCCTCACCACTTCATTTAAGTTTAGCTCTTGGAATAATAAGCAGACATTCATTTGAAGATCTAAGGTTACGATTTGGAGTCCAACGCCATTAAGAAGGCTAGCAGAATGTCAGGTTATATAGCGCCCTGATGTGTGGATTACAAGTCACAGGAGGTTCTGCTCAAGCTTTATAACACACTGGTGAGGCCTCATCTGGAGTACTGGGAGCAGTTTGGGTCTCCAGGCTACAAAAAGGACATAACAGCACAAGAAAAGGTCTAGAGAAGAGCGACTAGGCTGATTCAGAGCTACAGGGGATGAGTTATGAGGAAAGATTAAAAGAGCTGAGCCTTTACAATTTAAACAAAAGAAGATGAAGAGAAGACCTGACTGACGTGGTTAAAATTATGAAGTGAATTAGTCCAGTGGATCGAGACGGTGACTTTAAAATGAGTTCATCAAGAACACAGGGACACAGTCGGACACTTAAGGGTAAACTTTGCACAAACATTAGGAAGTTTTTGTTCCCACAGAGCACTACAGACACTTGGAATACGTGACCAAGTATTGGGGTAGACAGAAGAACTTTAGGGACCTCCAGAACTTGACTTGATGTTATTTTGGAGAAGTCAGGTGGATGGTGAGCTTTGTTGGGCTGCATTTTGTCAAAATCTTTTCCTGTTCTACTGTTCCCCAACTTAGATTTTTTATTTACGTCCTTCAGTTTTGGATGAAGATGGTAGGCTTGGCTTAAGATCACATTTCTCCTTATGGTTGTGAAATGTTTTCTTGCTTTTTCCTGCACAGGCAGTAACAGAAATTGGATGGAGTATGTGTTGTGGTCCACAAGGAACCGAGTCTGAGACCCTTGAGTTAGCTGGTCGTCTCTTAGCTCTCGCTTCATTTCAATATTATTTAGCTGCTGGTTAACAAAAAAAAAAAAAGCAATTAGGGGTTGTGAATCAAATTAATTAGAATTAAGGCAAAGAAGTAGGTTCCATTAGCAGCCGTAATTGATTAATAATTAATAAAGTTTCTGGAAATAAAACCTATCAGCCTTCCGGGATCTGAGTATGACACACCTGCTAAGGCATCAGATGACAAAAATGAATGAGATGATTTATTAATTTCTATTTTATTAACACCTGGATTGCAATAAAGGTTTGTGGGGACTGAAGCCTATCCAGGCAGAATTGTTTAAAAGGCTGGAAACAAGCAGCATTGTACATCTTATTGAGAGCGGTATCCATTATTGAGGGTGGCATGGTGGCACAGGGTCCTCCCTGTGTGGAGTTTGCATGTTCTCCCCGTGTCTGTGTGAGTTTCCTCCCACAGTCCAAAGACATGCATTTTAGGTGAATTGGCGATCCTAAATTGTCCCGTGTGTGTGTCCTGCAGTGGGCTGGCACCCTGCCCGTGATTTGTTCCTGCCTTGTGCCCTATGCTGGCTGGGATTAGCTCCAGTGGACCCCTGTGTTAGGATATAGCGGGTTAGGTAATGACTGACTGACTATCCATTATTGGGTAAGTTGAGCCAAGCAGCGCAAGTCCCTAATTATATATCACTTTTTTTTCCATAGGTATATTAATTTTAAGGCTATCAGGAGACAATATCATGTCTCAAAAATCATTTTGTCTAATCTTAATATGTCACGTGCTTTGGTAAGCAATGAACGGTTTCGGGGACTGACAGACAAGCCTTATGTGACTTGAATCGGTGAAGTGCTCTCAGTAGCAACTTGAAATAAACGCGTCGCCTTGTTTCGGATCTAATCATTGAAATTTCAGCTGACATTTCAAATGGCGATGCCAGCCCCACAGTAATAACATGCAGTGTGGATAGGTGCTTATTCACCAACCTTTCAATTAGAATATGACCTCCATTATACAAGAGAAAAGTATAACATGTTTTAATGTATGTTATGCATTGTAAATGGAATTGAAGCCGGTTGTTGAACAGACTCGTGTCACTTCCCATGTGGCTTGTTAAGTGGCAGCTAAAACCTAAGAGCATTGCTGGCACACACACACACACTCAGTGCATGTCAGTCGGCAAATACCGTGGAGGGCTCTCTAAGAATTGCAACCCCCAAATCTTAGTACAATCACACTTTTCTTCATGAACGTGTGTCAAGTGGCCCAAACCCACCAGTCCGTTTGCTGCCCGCTTTGCGTATTTTTTACTCACCCTTTCCAAGGTTGTGCCTGCCTGGCTAAGCATCACATCAAGGTAGGCCTCAGCTCCTCACCACCTTCTGTTTGGATTAGTCAGATTTAAAAATGAATGCACATGTTTCTTATTACTCGTCCATTCCAGGGTTGCTTTTTGCCTTGTAGATGATACTACAACATTTGTGGAAGGAAGAAGGAGGAAGTGAAGAAGAGCTTTGAAAGATACAGGGTTGAAGATAAATAGGAAGAAGGCAGAATGGGTGAGGGTTAATGATGATCAGGATTCAGAAGTGAGCCTGCAAGGTGAGCCATTGAAAAGAGGGGAGAGGATTAAATATCTGGGATCAGGGGTAGACCGAGATGGAACATTAGATGCAAAGATAACACACAGTGGGCAGTGTGGTGGATCAGTTGGAAGAAGGTATCAGGAGTGTCATGTGAGTGAAGAATTAAGGTGAACGTTAAAAAAACAATGGCAAGACCAGCAACGACATATGTAGGTGGGACTTGGGCAAAAAAGGGAGCACAGCAGGAGGAGATACAGAAATGAGATTGTGGAGATAGGTATGTGGAGTTACAAAAAAGGACAGAATGAGAAATGAGACCATCAGAGGTACGACAAAGGTGGGTGAGACATCTGAGAAAGTAGAGAAAAGAATGTTGAGGTGGTATGGACCCCATGATGAGGAGAGACAATGAATATGTGGGCAAAAGAGTGATGGGATTGGAAGTCCAGGGAAAGAAAAAGCAAAGTGGATGTGGATGAATAACGTAAAAGAAGATCTGAAGGAAAAGGGCTTGATGATTAAGTTTGATCAGACACATTGATCTCACATAGAGGTGGGAAAAGAAGAAGAAGAGGAAGAAGAAGAAGAAGAAGATGGGTTGTTTTAATGTATGTTATGCATTGTAAATGGAATTGAAGCTGGTTGTTGAACAGACTCATGTCATTACCCAGGTGGCTTCTTAAGTGGCAGCTAAAACCTAAGAGCATTGCTGACACACACACACTCAGTGAACGTCAGTCGGCAAATACCGTGGAGGGCTCCTTAAGAATTGCAACCCCCCGACTTTAGTACAGTCATAGTTTTCTTTATGAGCATGCGACAAGCGTGTCAAACCCACTGCTCAGTTTGCTACCCACTATGCGTATTTTTATATTACTCACCCTGTCCAAGGTTGTGCCCGCCTGGTTAAGCATCACATCCAGCTAGGCCTCAGCCCTTCAGCACTTTCTGTTTGGTTTAATCACATCTGAAAATGAATGCACACGTTTTTTATTACTCACCCATTCCAGGGTTGCTTTGCTGATGCTACAACATTTATGGAAGAAGGAGGAAGTGGGGAGAATGGAGAAGAGCTTTGGAAGATAGAGGGTTGAAGATAAATAGGAAGAAGACAGAATGGGTGAGGGTTAATGATGATCAGGATTAAGAAGTGAGCCTGCAAGGGGAGCCATTGAAAAAAGGGGAAAATATTAAATATCTGGGATCAGGGGTAAACCAAGATGGAACATTAGATGGAGAGATAACACACAGTGGGCAGTGTGTGAGTGAAAAGTTAAGATGAAGGTTAAAAAGACAGTGGCTAGACCAGCAACGACATATGGAGAGGGGACAGGGGCAATAAAGGGAGCACAGCAGGAGGAGTAGAATAAATGAGATTGTGAGATGGATATGTGGAGCTACAAAAAAGGACAGGATAAGAAATGATACAATCAGGGGTACAACAAAAGTCGGACAGAAATCTAAGAAAGTACAGGAAAGTTGGTATTAGTCTGTGATGAGCAGACTATGGATATGTGGGCAAAAGAGTGATGGATGTATAAAGTACAAGAAGATCTGAAAGAAAAGGGTCTCACAGTTGAGGGGGTGCAGGACCGAGTTGAATGGAGAAGGTTGATCAGGCACATCCACCCCACATAGAGATGGGAAAAGAAGAAGAATATACTGTAGATATGGAGATAAATGAATCACTTGACTGGGTGTATTTTTGTACTATAACCCTGAGCTTCTGCTTTCCTCCACTTACCTCTCCTGTTTAGATAGTCACTGGGCTTTTTGGGTTACATGATGGGTTAAGGTTCTGAAATAATCAGCCTCGACACACACAAAAATGGTTTGGGGGCAGCAACCCATATATTATCCCTGGCTGCAAAAGGGTATATAACGTCACACTGTAGTGTATTGTTTGGAGTCCAAGATTGAAGTGACGTATACTGATGTTGTCCAGTCTTTTAAAGCAGGGAATGAGAAGGGATGTCTTCGAGGTCCTGAACTGCCTTCAGATCCTTAACAAGTTTTGGGCTGAGCCCTCACCTTTATTATGATCATCAACACCCTATGAGGCAAGATCTTGCATGGAGCTCCACAACGAGGGCGACTGATGGTCATTTTATATTTGTTCTCTTTCCGAATAATCGCATAAACAGTTGTCACCTTCTCACCAAGCTTCTTATCTCTCTATATAATCTTCATTTGGATCTTGATCTTTGTTTGTCCGCAAATGAATTAGAAGAAGAAGCACTAGATGGCAGTAGAGAGACAGCTAAAACATTGGCATTGCATTAAGAATCTCCTCCAGGCTTATACTACTGAAGACTGTAGTACGCCAGTCACACCTCAAAACACAGACGTTCAAACTAAACAAATTGTTGTGCTTTAAATTAACTAAAGAGATCTTCATTTAGATCTTGATCTTTGTCCGCAAATTCCATGCATGCGTAGACCACCTTCCAGTTTAGTATGTTGTTGTTACTCACGGATGTCAACAATGTGCCGGAATAACAAAAGGGGTGGTGGACAGTGTTACGCTGGTTAGCTCCTGAGGCCTGGTTAGAGAATGAGATTGCCAAAGATAAAAAGTACGTGCCTACGTAACATATGAATGAAAGAAAGACAGTGGGTAAAATGAATGACAACGTAACAGCACGTTCCGGTAATTATTATTGTTACGTTGTAGCAGGCGAGTGCTGCGCGTCTCACAGTTGTACCGTGGCTTGCTCACATGTCAGTGAAGTGATCTCTATTTATGCTTTAAAGAGCCTGGATACCTATGTGTCCCCCTTTTATAACCATTGCTCCGTGTATATTGCCTTACTCTTTGGATTGCCACAAAACAACCTGCGAGATTGGAGAAAGGTTGAGAAGACATCGTGAGAGGAAACGATAGCATTGTGAAAACGAGACGGACTGTGAACGGACAGAAGCAGAAATGCTCCTACACCACCACATAATTACGATTCGGACAGTGATTCTGAGTAGACCGTTCCTATCGAATCAATGTCCAAGGGTTTTCTTTTGTAATTTTGTTTCCCTTATAAAAAATCATAATGCTGTGCGACGAAGGGCCCAGTTCACGACTGGCAACCGCGTTTAAACAGGGAGCCCTTTGCAGACAACTTTAACACGCGCAACGTAGTTGGGCGCACATGGTTAGTTATTTTATATTTTTGTCAGTCTTATTACAACATTTCTAAAAAATAAATAATTTATTATGATCAAACAGTTACTCATTACTTGAGTAGTCTTTTCACCAAATACTTTTCTATTCTTACTTGAGTAATTTTTTGGATGACTACGTTTTACTTCTACTTGATTGATATTATTTTGAAGTAACGCTACTCTTACTTGAGTAGAATTTTTGGCTACTCTACCCACCTCTGCTTACAATTAACAAATCCTAAAACTGATACAGGAAATGTGTGTGGAGTGAGCGAGGTTTTGGGATCTGTTGATCCACGGATCACTGAAAATTATCTTGCGATTTACTTCCATTTTAAACAAAGGCAAATAATCATTGGATATGTGTAAGGAGCTGAGGAAATTTTGCAATAATGAAGGTGCTTTACATTTATATCAAACTCAGGGGAGACAGCGAGTGTGGGAGACGTAGTATTTGTTAAACAGTGGATTCAGAAAGTCTTCAGACCTCTTCATTTTCTGTTCACTTTATTGTATTGTAGATTTAATTTTTAATGGAGAAATGTGCCATTGTTGCCCATCAGCTTACACCAATAATGACAAAGTGAAAACATCAGGCGAGGTTTGCAAATTCATTAAAAATCAAACACCGAAATCACTCATTTGCTGAAGTTTTCAGCCCCTTTGCTGTGTCCCTCCAGATTGTGCTCAGGTGTGTCCCTTTTTGCTTTAATTCTCCTTGAGATGCGTCTACAACTTGATTGGAGTCCACCTGTGGTGAGGAGAACTTGATTGGCGTCGTTAAGAAATCACACGTGTATATAAGGGTCTACGATTCACAAAAGCTAAGTCATAAAATCCAAGGATCTCTCTGTGGTCCTCCATGGTGAAATTGCAGTGAGACAGAGACTAGGCCAAGGAGATAAGTGTTTGGTATAAAGGTCCTTGGTCAAGCAGGTGACCTGTGAAGTCCTCTGCTCAAATGGGAGAATCAGTCAGGACCACAGCTCTCTAGCAATCAGCCGGCTTAGAGTTTGCCAAATGACATTTAAAGGACCCTGAGAGCATTGAGGGAAAATACTTTTTGGTCTGCTGAGACAAAAATTGAACTCTTTGCGCAAAACTCTGTTCTGTCTGGTGAAGACCAATTACTGCTCATCACCTGCCTGATGCCATTCTAATGGTGAAGCACAGTGGTGGCAGCACAATGCTATGGGGGTGCATCTCAATGGCAGGGACAGGCAGACTGGTCAGAACTGAGGGAAGGAAGGAATGGTGCTGAATACAGAGAGAGATCCTACTTCAGAGTGCAGACCACCTCAGACTGGGGAGATGGCTCACCATTCAATACGACAATGACCTGAGCAGGCAAGAGTAGTGCAGTTTCAGGACAAATCTCTTAATGTGCTGACTTGAACCCCATAGAACAAGTGTGCAGACCTGAAGATGGCAGTTTACACTTTCCACCAATTCTGCCAAAATACAGGTGTGTAAAGCTAGGAGAGGCTTACCCTCGAAGACTCAAAGCTGTAACTGGGCTTCTACCACATTCTCAATTAAGGGTCTAAATATTTCTATAAATTAGGGAGGTCGGGTTTTGAACTGTTTTAAACTAGGCAAAATTTTTTAGAAAACCTGTTTACACTTTCTCATTATGGGTTATTGGATGTAGAGTGATGGGATAAAGTGCCAAATCTACAGTACCAGAAAATGAAGTATCTCTACCTATCTATTTATCCACCCATCCATCCATCCATTTTCCAACCCGCTGAATCCGAACACAGGGTCACAGGGGGTCTGCTGGAGCCAATCCCAGCCAACACAGGGCACAAGGCAGGAACCAATTGTGGGCAGGGTGCCAAACCCACTGCAGGACACACACAAACACATCCACACACCAAGCACACACTAGGGCCAATTTAGAATCGCCAGTCCACCTAACCTGCATGTCTTTGGACTGTGGGAGGAAACTGGAGTGCCCGGAGGAAACCCACGCAGACACGGGGAGAACATGCAAACTCCACGCAAGGAGGACCTGGGAAGCAAACCTGGGTCTCCTAACTGCAAGGCAGCACTGCTACCACCGTGCCACCCATCTATCTATCTATCTATCTATCTATCTATCTATCTATCATATAGTGCCTTTCACATATCTATCTATCTATCATATAGTGCCTTTCACATATCTATCTATCTATCTATCTATCTATCTATCTATCTATCTATCTATCTATCTATCTATCTATTATATAGTGCCTTTCATATCTATCTATCTATCTATCTATCTATCTATCTATCTATCTATCTATCTATCTATCATATAGTGACTTTCACATATCTATCTATCTATCTATCATATAGTGCCTTTCTCATATCTATCTATCTATCATATAGTGCCTTTCACATATCTATCTATCTATCTATCTATCTATCTATCTATCTATCTATCATATAGTGCCTTTCACATATCTATCTATCTATTATATAGTGCCTTTCATATCTATCTATCTATCTATCTATCTATCTATCTATCTTTTATATAGTGCCTTTCATGTCTATCTATCTATCTATCTATCTATCTATCTATCTATCTATCTATCTATCTATCTATCTATCTATCTATCACAGTATACAGTGCCTTTCTTCTAACTATCTCTCTGTTACTCTTATTAGCTATCTGTGTATCTCTTTTCTATGACTGCTGTGCCCCTATAAAATTAAAGAACTTGTCTTATAAAATGTGAAGATACATGGAGGGGATAGATAGTTGCAAATAATTTTAACAGTTTGCTACTTTAAACATAAAATGCATTATAATATGTTAAGTGTGATAACTATGTTAATGTTGTTACTTTGAGTGAAAAATTCATGAGTATTTTTTTTCTCTGACAGAATCAAAGAAGCTGCTACTTTTGGAGCTCTGGATTATACTTATGGCTGCACAATGTTAAAGAAAGTTGCAAATGAAGAGGACACCCATCTTCATGAAACGCTGAAAGTCCTGTACAGTACTCGGCAGCTGGGAAGGATCCTGGCCCTTGAGGTTAAAGGTCAGTAAGCATGTCACCTTTCTGTTTGATTTTGCATGGCAGGCAATATAGCAGTACAATAGGATCGAATGCCATCACTCAAATGCTGTGCTTCATAAGATGTGATGAGGAGACTGATAATTAGCAGTTGACAGTTAGTGACGTTAGCTCACAGTAGGTTTTGCAATTGTACAACAGTGACATTTTTATAGGGTTTTTATTTTTGGTGTAATGTATGAACTGTTGTTCTTTAAGGGGTACACCAGGCCCCTGGGTGTTCCTCTCAGATCTTCCAGCTTTTCTTAACCCTGTCAAGTATGTTAATCAGCCGTTGTGGCGCAGCATCAGAGACTTTGCCTCAGGCTCTAATGTCTGAGGTTCAGTCCCCATAAGGGGATGCAAAAGTGTGCACACCTGACCTGATCTCTTTGTATTATTTGGTAGGAACTGTATAATGTGTGTGTGTGTATATCAGGGGTCCTCAGTCACAGTCCTGGAGGGCTGCAGGTTTATGCTCCAACCCTCTTACTTAAGAAGAAGCACTTACTGCTCAAGTAACACTTCTGCTTCATTTTAGTTGTCTTGCTTATTAAGATTTTGAACCCTTATCACTTATTTTAGTCTTAAACAGCTCTATTCTTGGTTTTTAATTCTATTATATAGCGCCTTTCACATCTCTTTCTCTATCTATTATATAGTGCCTTTCACATCTCTCTCTTACTCCTCTATCTATTATATAGCGCCTTTCACATCTCTTTCTCTATCTATTATATAGCGCCTTTCACAGCTCTTTCTCTATCTATTATATAGTGCCTTTCATATCTCTCTTTCTCCTCTATCTATTATATAGCGCCTTTCACATCTCTTTCTCTATCTATTATATAGCGCCTTTCACATCTCTTTCTCTATCTATTATATAGCGCCTTTCACATCTCTTTTTCTATCTCTATTATAGTGTCTTTCACATCTCTTTCTCTCTATCAAAGTATATAGTCCCTTTCATTTCACTCTCTCTCTGTCAAAGTATATTATTCATTTAATTTCTCTGCCTCTCTATCTCTGTCTCTCTCTCTCTCTCTACTTCTCTGTCTATCTCTACCTCTCTCTTTCTCTTTCTCTAACACTCTCTGTTTAATAATTACATTTTAGTCAGGCTGTTAATTATGGAATAAGCAATGACACTGCAATAAGTGACACTGAATGTAATGGGTTGCCAAAACAAATTTGTCCTTACATTTCCAGTTTTCCCACCCAAGACCAGATCTTTGAATCCTGGATATTGGCCAAAAGCAGAGCCCTCAAGTCCCAAGCCAAGTCTGCTTTGAGCAATAACAGCAGTTAGCCTTCTGGAAATGTATTATCCCATCCATCTATTACTTGAAATCAATTTCACGTTTATAAAAGTTATGAAGCAGCTGTGGATAGAACATCAGGTCTGTGACAGAGCGCACGGACACACACAGCCACGCTCACTCCTTCTAAGCTGGTTTTCACTAATCTGCTCATTTTCTAGGCACTCTGCTCCCAGCGGTTATAAGAATTGACAGCATATTCTCTGCGCACAACACTCATACACCTGGCCCTACTGTGGCCTAGTGGGCTAATTTCCGTTCAGTCGTCCATTTGTTTCGTCACACGTTTTTTATTTTGCTCTGGGGAAGGCAGGGCCCTGTTCCACAAACAGGACTTGGCACCGTGCTGTGGGCTGTCACACTCGCTCAGATCAGTCAGTGTATTGTAGGTCCAGTTTCTCCACAGAAGTTCAACAGGGGTGAGTGCAGAACCTGTCAAAGCAGTATTATCACACAGCAAGGTTCAAGGTTGCTTTATTTAGTCCTGTTTCCACAAGAAAACATGAAATTTGCCTTCTCAGTTACATCAAATAACAGGACAGAAAGAAATTTAAATAAAACAAATCGAGACAAGGCAGGTTAAGGTAAGGCAGTTTGAGAGTGTGTATTTATACAAAATGGTTACAGGATACTACTTCTTCTTCTTTCAGCTGCTCCTGTTAGGGGTTGCCACGGCGGATCATCTTCTTCCATATCTTTCTGTCCTCTCCATCTTGCTCTGTCACACCCTTCACCTGCATGTCCTCTCTCACCACATCCATAAACCTTCTCTTAGGCCTTCCTCCTTTCCTCTTGCCTGGCAGCTCTATCCTTAACATCTTTCTCCCAATATACCCAGCATCTCTCCTCTGCACATGTCCAAACCAACACAATCTCGCCTCTCTGACTTTGTCTCCCAACAGTCCAACTTGAGCTGACCCTCTAATGTCCTCATTTCTAATCCTGTCCATCCTCGTCACACCCAATGCAAATCTTAACATCTTTAACTCTGCCACCTCCAGCTCTGTCACCTGCTTTTTGGTCAGTGCCACCGTCTCTAACCCATATAACATAGCTGGTCTCTCTACCGTCCTGTAGACCTTCCCTTTCATTCTTGCTGATATCCGTCTGTCACAAATCACTCCTGACACTCTTTTCCACCCATTCCACCCTGCCTGTACTCTCTTCTTCACTTCCCGTCCACAATCCCCATTACTCTGTACTGTTGATCCCAAGTATTTAAACTCATCCCCCTTCCCAAACTCAATCTTCTTCTTCTTTCAACTGCTCCCATTAGGGGTCGCCACAGTGGATCATCTTCTTCCATACAGTATATACTGCCTGCACTCTCTTCTTCAACTGTCTTCCACAATCCCCATTACTCTGTTCTGTTTAAAGTACAGTTCAACAAATTCTTTCCAATAAGTGTCTGAATTCATCTGCCACTGTGCCACTATGCATTGTGTTACCATGCCTCCCTCTAACGTGTCATTTATCTGATTCATCCAATTACAGCACACGACGTGAGACAGAACTCCGCCCCCGGATGGGGCAATGTGTTGTTTATCTAACTCGTCCAATCACAGCACACGACGTGAGACAGAACTCCGCCCCCGGATGGAGCCTCAGGCCATCACAGGGCACCCCCGGAAACACACACACACACTCCTAACATAACCTGCACACAGGCAGTGGCTGGGCTGGGATTTGAACCCAGGAATCTGGAGGTGCGATGCTGCAGCACAAACATCTGTGCCACCAACCCAGAAAAGGATGTTTAATCCATCCATCTGTCCATTATCCAACCCGCTATATCCTAACTACAGGGTCACGGGGGGTCTGCCAGTAAACAAACCCTGGGCAGGGCGCCAGCCTACCGGTGGGCACACACACACAATCACAAACAAAGCACACACTAGGGACAATTTAGAATCGTTAATGCACCTAATCTGCATGTCTTCGGGAGGAAACCCACCCAGACACGGGGAGAACATGCAAACTCCATGCAGGGAGGACCCGTGAAGAGAACCTGGGTCTCCTAACTGTGAGGCAGCAGAGCTACCCACTGTGCCGCCATGATGTTTCATTTCATTTCCTAAACATAACTAATTTTTTTTTCCCCTAAAGCTTTATTCTCATGGGAAAAAAATGAACAAAAAGTGTGACCTTTTAATAGTACGCTTTTCAACTAGGAGGCCTCAGCGGGTGCTCAAAGGTTCCTGAAATATTGTAGATAAAACTCAATAAATCAAAGATGGCAGAGCTTGCCTGACAATTTTGGTCAATTTAGCAAAGTTAAGGAGTCAATTAAAACGGAACAATTAAGTGTTCAAGAAATGTAAGGTTAACTTTTATTAAGTCTATGGTGAACCGGCAAGAACGTCAATCAATTTGAAATACTTCATTGCACATTGAACACACTCTGCAAACTCGCTGGCTGGCATCTGAAAGTGATGAGAGCTCTTTGCATTTCACTTCAGGTCTGCTTGAATTCCCAAATACAGTTAACATTTACCCATCCATCCATTGGATGGACCTGCTCACCGTGTACTGTCCTGGAAAATCAAACTTTTGGAGTGGGAAGCAATACCAGCCACACATCGACTTATACCAGTGTTTCTCAGCCTGTGGGGGGCACGAGATATCTACAAAGGGGGCGCGACAAAAAAAATGGAAATCAAAGTAGAAGCTATTTATTAAAACAAAGTCGTGAATTGCAACTGTTTATGGTAGAAAAATTACACCGAGTATGTCGGCTCTGTGGTATCCGTGTAAACGATCGCAAAATCATTCCGCACGTAGGAGACGTAATAATGTAAAATACCGGAAGTGTGGAGAAACTGTGAGGAAACAATGGAAGGCAAACACTAATCTTTAAAACTGTTGCACCCTTGGTAAACGGAGCGAGATACGCAATTGATTATTTGCTGTTTTATTTATTCTGTTTCTTTGTAAAATGTTAAAAAATGTAGGTTTATATTTTTTGTTTATAGTTTTCATGATGCTTGTGATGGTATAACAATGTTAATAAAGAATGTAAAGTTTGATACAGTCTGTGACTCTCTGCGTTAAATCAAGAGCTGCTTCAATAAGTGACATGTCACTTATCATTTCCACACTCATCTAGACACGTGTTTAGGCCCGTAAGCAAACATCACAATTCATACCTCTCTCTTACCATTATACGTAACTTCTGCAATCACTAATATGTCAGTTATGAGTATTTATAATATTTGTAATTACATTTTTAGTATTATTAAATCACCAGTAATGGCGTATTGAACGATAACATGCAGTGAATACACTTGACTTTCCTAGTTTTCCTCCTCTTTCTCTGTACGTTTATCATTTGATTGGTCAGAGGCTCTTCTCTTCTTTCGTCGGCATCTTTTCTCGTTAAAACTGTTTAAGTCAGTGTTTGTGTTACAGTTATTTAGTACATTTTCTTTCATTTTTTCACTTAAACTGGCACTTAAGTCTTCAATCTTCCTCAAGAAGAGGTGGGGGAGGTGACGGCGAAGGTGGTAGGTGAGAATGGCACCCGTATGCATGGGCCACATGGCTGCCCTGCTGATCGCTGCCGAGAGTCCATTCTACAATAAAATAAAATGATAATAAAATGAGGAATAACCTTGGAGATCAGTCATCACCCCGAAAGCGGATAGTAGGGGTCACATAGTATATTTGTACCAAATTTCAGGTCAATAGGTCAAACGGTTTGCGAGCTACAGGTGATTTAAAATCCTAGACAGACAAACAAACAGCCACGGTAGCGTATTATATAAGAAGATATATATACAGTCATATGAAAAAGTTTGGGAACCCCTCTCAGCCTGCATAATAACTGACTCTCCTTTCAACAAAAAAGATACCAGTGGTATGTCTTTCATTTCCTAGGAACATCTGAGCACTGCGGTGTTTTCTGAACAAAGATTTTTTGAGACGCAGTATTTAGTTGTATAAATTAAATCAAATGTGAAAAACTGGCTGTGCACAAATGTGGGTCCCCGTGTCATTTTGCTGATTTGAATGCCTGTCGCTGCTCAATGCTGATTACTTGCAACACCAAATTGGTTGGATGAATTCGTTAAGCCTTCATAGACTGGTGTGTCCAGTCATGAGTGGTAAAAGGTATTTAAGGTGGTCAATTGCAAGTTGTGCTTCCTTCCCTTTGACTCTCCTCTGAAGTGTGACAGACAGCATGAGATCCTCAAAGGAACTCTCAAAAGATCTGAAAACAAAGATTGTTGAGTCTCCTGGTTTAGGGGAAGGCAACAAAAAGCCATCTCAGAGGTTTAAACTGTCAGCTTCAACTGTAAGGAATGGAATCAAGAAATAGAAGGCCACAGGCACAGTTGCCGTTAAACCAACTCAGGTCTGGCAGGCCAAGAAAAATACAGGAGCGGTGTATATGCGCAGGATTGTGAGAATGGTTACAGACAACCCACAGATCACCTTCAAGACCTGAAAGAACATCTCGCTGCAGATGGTGTATCTGTACATTGTTGTACAATTCAGCGCAGTTTGTGCAAAGAACATCTGTATGGCAGGGTGATGAGAAAGAAGCCCTTTCTGCACTCACGCCACAAACAGAGTTGATTGTTGTATGCCAATGCTCATTTAGACAAGCCAGATTCATTTTGGAACAAAGTGCTTTGGACTGATGAGACACAAATTGAGTTATTTGATCAGAACAAAAAGCGCTTTGCATGGTAGAGGAAGAACACCACAGTCCAAGAAAAACACCTGCTACCTACTGTCAAATTTGGTGGAGGCTCCATCATGCTGTGGGGCTGTGTGGCTAGTTCAGGGACTGGGGCCCTTGTTAAAGTCGAGGGTCAGATGAATTCAACCCAATATCAACAAATTCTTCAGGATAATGTTTAAACATCAGTCACAAAGTTGAAGTTACACAGAGGTTGGATATTCCAAGAAGACAATGACCCAAAACACAGTTCGAAATCTACAAAGGCATTCATGCAGAGGGAGAAGTACAATGTTCTGGAATGGCCTTCACAGTCCTCTGACTTGAATATCATAGAAAATCTATGGGATGATTTGAAGCAGGCTGTCCATGCTCGGCAGACATCAAATTTATCTGAACTGGAGAGATTTTGTATGAAGAATGGTCAACAATACCTCCATCCAGAATCCAGACACTCATCAAAGGCTATAGGAGGACAGCGTCTAGAGGCTGTTAGATTTGCAAAAGGAGGTTCAACTAAGTATTGATGTCATATCTCAGTTGGGGTGCCCACATTTATGCACCTGTCTAATTTTGTTATGATGCATATTGCATATTTTCTGTTAATCCTATAAACTTAATGTCACTGCTGAAATACTACTGTCTCCATAAGGCATGTCAGATATTAAAAGGATGTTGCTACTTGAAAAGCTCAGCCAATGATAAACAAAAATCCAAAGAATTAAGAGGCGTTTCCAGACTATTTCATATGACCGTATATATAGTCTGCCTGGAGATTTGCGACTGGGATGAAGGTTCACCTTCCAGCAGCCAAATGAATGACCCTCAACATACAGGCTTAAAGGGAAACATTTCAATGTCTTGGAATGGCCGAGTCAAAGCCCAGACCTCAGTCCAGTGGAGATTCTGTGGCGTGACTTGAAGATGGCTGGACACCAACACAACCATGCCATCAAACTTGAAGGAGTTGGAGCAGCTTGGCCTTGAGGAGTGGGTGACGATCCCAGTGTGCTAAGCTAATAGAGACATTCACCAGGAGACTCGCCACTGGAATTGCAGGATAAAGTATTGCCTTTTTTGGATACCTATGCACACTCAGGATTTCTGTTTTTTGTCTTCATTTTTGTTTGTGTCACAATCAAAAAAAATGTTTGCTCCTTCAAAGTGGTAGGGCATATTGTGTCAATCAAATGGTGCTAATCCAAAAAAAAAAAAAAAATCCATTTTATTTCCAGGTTGTAAAGCGACAAAATAGGAGAAACTTTGAGGGGGTGAATACTTTTGCAAGGCACTATTAATAAATGAAGAAACACTTTAAAGGAGGTGCTGGTGTGTGCTTTGGTAACGTGGCAGACAGAACGTCTCCCAAGGCTCTTGTGGCAATCAGCCGATTGTTCGTTTAACTCTTTGAGGGCTGAATATTTTTTCCAAAAAAGAAAGTTTTCTGAAAAGCACACAAAGCAATGGCTTCACACATAAATCAACATAAAACACTTATGTTGACCCTATGTTTTGTGTTCCAGGAGCCCCTACAGTAGGCATATCCATCCATCCATCCATCCTCTTCCGCTTATCCGAGGTCGGGTCGCAGGGGCAGTAGCTTGAGCAGAGATGCCCAGACTTCCCTCTGCCCGGCCACTTCTTCTAGCTCTTCCGGGGGAATCCCAAGGCGTTCCCAGGCCAGCCGAGAGACATAGTCCCTCCAGCGTGTCCTGTGTCTTCCCAGGGCTTCCTCCCAGTTGGATGTGCCCAGAACACCTCAACAGGGAGGCGTGCAGGAGGCATCCTGATCAGATGCCCGAGCCACCTCATCTGACTCCTCTTTACTCTGAGCCCCTCCCGGATGACTGAGCTCCTCACCCTATCTTTAAGGGAAAGCCCAGACACCCTGCGGAGGAAACTCATTTCAGCCGCTTGTATTCGCGATCTCGTTCTTTCAGTCACTACCCATAGCTCATGACCATAGGTGAGGGTAGGAACGTAGATCGACTGGTAAATTGAGAGCTTTGCCTTACGGCTCAGCTCCTTTTTCACCACGACAGACTAATGCAGAACCTGCATCACTGAGTACACCGCACCGATCTGCCTGTCGATCTCATGCTCCATTCTTCCCTCACTCTTGAACAAGACCCTGAGATACTTGAACTCCTCCACTTGGGGCAGGATCTCGCTCCCAACCCTGAGAGGGCACTCCACCCTTTTCCGGCTGAGGACCATGGTCTCGGATTTGGAGGTGCTGATTCCCATCCCAGCTGCTTCACACTCAGCTGCAAACTGATCCAGAGAGAGCTAAAGTTGGCATATTCCCATACTTATTACATATGTGCTTGTCCCATCATTCATAAGCTGAAAGGCACTTTCTGGTAAAAAAAAAGTAGTCAAGTGGCTGCTAATCCGTGGGGTCCACCAGCAGGCCACATCGTTTGGTCAAGTCCAGTTGCTAACTTGTCTCCCACTAACATCTGTTGCTGTGTGCTGTGACCGCCAGTTCGCCATCTCTCGTGGCTCAAGCTACTCTGGGATGGCATGACAGCTGTCAGGAAGGCTGTCTTTACGTGGTCGGGGGGCAGTGGTAGGAGAGGTCCTGGTTATTGTCTTTGTAGATGGCGATTCTCCCAGGTGAACATTACCGTAAGCGCGTCAGCTGCCCAGACATGCTAAGCACCACGATCAGCATCAGCTGACACCAGTACCTCTCTTTCATTTTTCAATCTCGATTTTCAGATCACTTGCATCAAAATCGGAATCCAACAAGTCAGCGTCAAATTTAGCAATAATTTGCAAAACGTCATTCACGCAGCCTTGTTCATTCACTTCGATCTGTCGCCAGATGTCGACGCCATTTTTGCCGTTGTTTGCTCTTCATTACTCACGCATGTGCAGGGAATCTCGGTCAAACCAACAAAGCTAGCTTTCCTTTTAACAAACAGAGTCGAACTAAAATGTAATGGCAGGTTTTGTCACCATTTACAGTTGATTGCCACCCTCGGCCCATCCTGATGACAAAAGAGTTAATTGCAGATACGTGCATTTTGATTAACCGCCTTGTTAGCACCCCAGAAGCTGTAATCTGCACCCCTACCAGTGTAAATATAGGAGAGGGATGATGGGAGATGGAGCAAGGACAAGATGGAGGTTAACAAGGAAACTGAAAGTACGAGACATGGCAGGACTGGGAGAGGAGTTGGGGCGATGTAGAGAGGAGGCGGGTAGTCAAGAATGTGAGCCCCAGGAGAGGTGATGTGTGTGTGTGTGTGGCACTTAAGGAGGGCAGAGGGTCACTTCTACTGAGCAATCTGGCAGTAGGATTGACCAACTGCTGCTAGAGAATGGCAGCGGTAGACGAGGGAGCAAAGCTTGAACTGGTAATGAGGACACAAACTCAGTTAATAGGGTTCACTATGCCTGTCAGGAGACACCTGCCATCTCACACTGAGGGGATGTCATTTGTAGAACGAAGCAGCCATGGCTCAGGACTGTTCTGAAAAAGGAAGAATTCTGCCAATGGATTTTTAACCTCTTTTTTGTGCATTATTTAACTCTTTCAGGGAGGATATCATCTTTTACCAAAAGGAGTGGTTGACGGTGGTAATCGACTGTAAACGGTGACAACCAATCCCCCTTATGTTTTAGTGAACTGTTTTTGCGAGAAGAAAATTGAACCTCATTGGTGTGACCGAGATTCCCTACTACGCATGTAAGAGTAGCGAGGAGTAAGCAACGGCAAAAACGGCATCGACATCATGAGAGATCGAAGCAAACTACTCCTAGGATGACGTTTAGTATATTACAGTATCTGTGAATGGGACACTGACTTGCCAAACTCCGATTTTGATATAAGTGATCAAAAAAGAATGTGAGGTACCCCAGGTCATTGTGGTGCTGACGTGCCTATGGGAGGACCACCATTTACAATGACAGGAGGTGCAAACCAGATTGTGATGCACTTTGACCGCAGCCACCCCAGGTGAGGACTACCTGGCATCCAGCCTGCTGCACATTCCTGTCAGACTGGCGACAACAGCACGCAGCAGCAGACGTTTTATGTTGATTTCTGTGTGAAACCATTGCTCTGTGTGCTTTTCACATACAATTTTTTTGGAAAAAAATGTTCAGCCCCCAAAGAGTTAAAGGGCAATTTATTAATGACATTTTAAAGTCCACTGTGTATTTATTTGAAAAACACTGCATTTATTTGCACTATGGGGTTTTGACCCCATTTCTGATTTTTTTTTTTTTGGTATTTAAAACACACTTTGCACGTTTATACTGCATCTCGCTGGTTATGTGTCCTCATTTGCACAGATCGCCATTGGTTAACACGGTCGGCAGTTTCGCCAAGGAAAGTGGAGTCAACCTGGACAGTCACCGGCCAACTGTGACCTGCTATCTTTATAAATCATAGAAACTCACACTCAATGGTTGAGAAACACCAAACACAAGTATCTAGATGAACATCACAGGAACACCGAGCAAGCAAGCAAGCTTCACATAGACAAGTATGACTTTAGAGTGTATGGAAGTCAGCGAAATATGAGCTGCAAATGGCTATAATAATAAAGAGAGACAGAGACAGAATCTTATGTGTCCCCGGGGGAACTTTGATTTTTTACAAAAAATGCTCTATATGATAGATTGATATGAAAGGCACTATATGATAGATAGATAGAAAAGCACTACAGTATATAACAGATAGGTAGGGCACTACATAATAAATAGATAGATGTAAAAAACACTATGTAATAGATAATGATGATGATGATTATAATATATAATTTAATATAATGTAATCTATACTAATAAAAGGCAAAGCACTCACTCACTCACCGACTCACCGACTCACTGACTAACTCACTCACTCACTCACTCACCGACTCACTGACTCACTCACTCACTCACTCATCACTAATTCTCCAAGTTCCCGTGTAGGTAGAAGGCTGAAATTTGGCAGGCTCATTCCTTTACAGCTTACTTACAAAAGCTGGGCAGGTTTCATTTCGAAATTCTACGCATAACGGTCATAACTCGAACCTATTTTCGTCCATATATACGGCCACAGCCAGCAGCTCGGTCGCTGTGTGAGGCGGAGTTGCATCACGCATCATCACGCCTCCCACGTAATTGAGTGCCTGCCCATATAAGGAAAATATTCACGGGTGAAGGACTGTGCTTAGCATATTCATAAGTGCAGCTACTGCGGAAACCCTCTGACGTTGAACAAGCCTTTGTAGACATACAATAGGAAAGCAAGGTGTAAAGCTTAAGTTTAAATTACGTTCATAGACACGCTGCCGCTAAATATTCGCAGGCAATTCCACAACTTAATACTGGGAATGCCTGTTAAATATCTTAGATTCACGAGTTTCGATTTGGGTAGTGATTACTTCGATGAATGAAACCTGTTCAAAAAACACATTACACAATTGAGAAGGCAGCAAAAGAATATGAAGCAAGTGACATATACAAGCATATTCATAAGTGCAACTACTGTGGAAACAAAGCACGATGTAGTTTAAATTAAGTTCATAGATAGGCTGCAGCTGGCGTTTGTCATGCCTACGACGAATACGATATTCGCGAGATACAAGTTTAAGGAGAAGACGCAGGGTATAAACGAGACTTTGGATCACTTTGTAACAGAGTTAAAATTGCTGGTGAAGGACTGCTTATGCACACGAATAGGAAGGCAGGGTGTAAAGCTTAACTTTAAATTAGGTTCTTAGACATGTTGCCGCTGACGTTTGTCATGCCTAAGACGAATACGATATTCGCGAGAGACAATTTTTAAGTGCCGGGTCAGAGCTAACATTAAATAAAGCCATGGACATCGCAAGATCGCACAAGATAGCACAAGCACAGCTGAGAAACTTCAATGCATGTACTCCGAGCGGCTCACGTGAACTGACTTTGTTCTGGCTTTAACTACTGTGAAATAATTAAACATAAACTGGAAGCATGCGACTGTGCCTTTTAATAATCTTGAGAGAGAAACATGGTGGCAGCGTAGGTGACGGAACTGCGCCGAAACTCACACCAGTTCACTGCTAAAAGTTCAGGACGCGGAGACGCTCACACAAAAGGAAAATGGAGGGTCTGAGACCACCGCTGACATTAAGCCTCGATGCTAAAGACCTGGAGAAGTCATGGAGAACATGGAAGGACAAGTTCAGATTAATCACAGATCTTGCAATGCCACAGGCAGAGGAAAACACTAAGGTCAGATTATTCCGTTATCTTATCGGAGAGAGCGGCAGAGAATTGTGTCAGGCGCTGACTGGTGATTTAAGACCTGATGAGTTAACCATGAGCTTGATGATATGTAAATTTCATGAACATTACAACCTGAAAATAAACGAAACTGTAGAGAGGTACAGATTTTTTTCAAGAAATCAAGGGGAGAAAATATAGACAACTACGTCACAGATCTGAGAGTGTTAGCAAGCACATTCAATTTCGGGCAGATTAAAAGTCCCCTTATATGTGACCGAATTGTGTGTGGAACCAGTGATGCAAGTTTAGAGAGGTGCATACAAATATGCAGAGCCACAGAACTGTCGAAGGAGAACAGCAGCACAGTCACACGGGGTTCCCTATTCTATACTTCTCCCGGTGCGTCTCTCTATACCCTCCGTGCGGGAACGTTATCATAAGGCTTAACAATCCTATTGTTACACCTTCTACGTGCACCCAATCGTCCTTATTAAGGAGTCTTCCTTGCTTTACCGCTGGCTGCTTCTTTCCATTCACCTTCCCAGCTCTTTATTTAAACAGTTTTCCTTCTCACTTTTCTGCTCCTTCGCTGTCTTCTCCCTTTTCGTTCAAAATACGTGCCTCCTTGCCTTTAGCGATTTGGGTAGTGAACACTTCGATGAATGAAACCTGTTATCTTTACAACGGTTGACAAACACGAAATGTAACTTCAACACAACACGTCCTCCAAATACGAACCTGATTGAAAGAAATAATGATAATCAAATCCTTGATGACAGCAACACTCATAACACTCACAAAACAATTACATTGACAATCAGGTTATGTTATTTTTAAAATGTTTCCTTTTCTTCTTCATAACTTCTTTAACACACTACTTCTCAACTGCGAAGTGCGGGTATTTTGCTAGTGTAATATGAAGATAGATACAGCACTATATATTAAATGATGTAAAGGGCACTATATAATAGATGATAATGATATTAATGCATTTTATTTATATAGTAACTTAAGGCAATATATAATATAAAGATAGATACAGCACTATATAATAAATAGATGTAAAGGACTATAATAGACTAGCCATGTGCGCCCAACTACGTTGCGCATGTTAAAGTTGTCTGTGAAGAGCTCCCTATTTAAACGCGGCTGCCAGTCGTGAACTGGGCCCTTAATTAAGCACAGCATTATGATTTTTTATAAGGGAAACAAAATTACAAAAGAAAACCCTTGGATATTGATTCGATAGGAACGGCCTACTCAGAATCACTGTCCGAATAGTAATTATGTGGTGGTGTAGGACCATTTCTGTTTCTGTCCGTTCACAGTCCGTCTCATTTTCACGATGCTATCGTTTCCCCTCACGATGTCTTCTCAACCTTTCTCCAATCTCGCAGGTTGCTTTGTGGCAATCCAAAGAGTAAGGCAATATACACGGAGCAATGGTTATAAAAGGGGGACACATAGGTATCCAGGCTCTTTAAAGCATAAATAGGGATCACTTCACTGACATGTGAGCAAGCCATGGTACAACTATGAGACGCGCAGCACTCGTCGGTACAACGTAACAATAATAATTTCCGGAACGTGCTGTTACGTTGTCATTCATTTTACCCACTGTCTTTCTTTCATTCATATGTTATGTAGGCACGTACCTTTTATCTTATCAATCTCATTCTCTAACCAGGCCTCAGGAGCTAACCAGCGTAACACAGTCCACCACCCCTTTGTTATTCAGGCACATTGTTGACATCCGTGAGTAACAACTACGTACTAAACTGGAAGGTGGTCTACGCATGTGTTGAATTCGTGGACAAACAAAGATCAAGATCTAAATGAAGATCTCTTTAGTTAATTTAAAGCACAACAATTTGTTTAGTTTGAATGTCTGTGTTTTGAGGTGTGACTGGCGTACTACAGTCTTCAGTAGTATAAGCCTGGAGGAGATTCTTAATGCAATGCCTATGTTTTAGCTGTCTCTCTACTGCCATCTAGTGCTTCTTCTTCTTCTAATTCATTCGCGGACAAACAAAGATCAAGATCCAAATGAAGATTATATATAGAGATAGTTAGAGATATACAGTAGATGTAAAGGACACTATATAATAGACAGATAGATGTGAAAGGCACTATATAATAGATGTAATGGACACTATTTAATAGATGATGATGATGATGATGATATATTTTATTCATATAGTAACTTAAGGCACTATATAATATAATTAGATGTAAAGGACTATAATAGATAGTTAAAGATATAGATTTAAAGGGCACTATACAATAGATAGAGAGAGGTTGGGGATCATGCACCGAAAGGGCACATTGCTGCACCCATCACACGCCGAACGACCTCAGGATCCCAAATTAGGACCTGAACACAGCAGGTGACACCTCAGCACCTCACTAATTCAAATGGAGTAGAAGAGTGTGAGGTTTCTTTTATGCTGGCTGAAGTGCCAGCCCCCAAGTTTTCCCTGTAAGTTGGAGGAGCTGCTTGCAGGCCTGGATGCTGGTGAATGTCATTCCCAGGACAGAGCAATTGCAGGTTAAGGTGATGTGCTGAAAGGCCTAATGGAGTGGAATCACTTCTGCCGATTATGGGATTCATAAACGGCAACTTTCCAATTGCCAGTGCACATCCCTAGCCTTAGAGCCACCACTCTGCCTTATAATAGATAGATAATAATAATAATATATTTTATTTGTATAGCACTTTAGGACACTATATAATAGATAGAGAACACTTTACACATCTCAAAACAAAGTCATAGTTTTACAATAACCAAGGTACCAAATCTACAGAGAATATTCCAAAGATAACACATAAATTATGATGTGACAGGAAAAGAAAACAAGCCAGTGCCCAGAAAGATGCCAACTTTCCTGCTTGTCTGGTTTAGTGTGTTGGTATCTCCTCCTCTCACACCAACACCTCAAATTGCCATTGTGTAACAAAAGCACATTTTTCATCGACAAACGATCTGAGCACATGCAGATACATTTCCACCCACACCAAGCGACCTGAGCCTTCTCAGAAAATGTAGTCAACTTTGACCCCCTTTGAATTTTGCTTCAGTGTTTGTAGCCCAGTACAGATTTCTGTGTGTAGGTGCCCCTGACATTTATATACCTGAACAACTTCACTTTTCTGCTCCCTGGATGATTTTTTTTTTTTTTTTGCTGTTTTTTTTATTTAAGCATCAACTTCTTTGAAAAGAAAATTCTGTTGATTTTATCACCGACACTTATTATGCCCTGATTTAGGTACAGTAGAAGCAACCTTTGGCTGCTTTGTAAAAGATGAAGGGTTAAACAAGGCATTTCTCTTTTCAGCGCTGCTGGCAGCCACTACAGCACCCTGGCTTCCAGTCATCTTGTTCTGGTGAGACTCTCCTTTCTCTCTCTCTGATTATCAGACTATATTCAGTTGCTTAAGTTCCCCTTTAATAGATGATCCAGTGGGCAGGTCAGGGGGCCTGCACTGGTACAGCCGCACCCACCACATGACTAAACAGCTCGGGATTCCAGTTGGTAACCCCTCAGGCAGACACGTGGTCCAGTCCAACCCTCCTGAAATGACCCTCTATCTGCCACAGCCAGGTGTTATGTGGGTGTCCCCTTGGCATAGTCCAGCCACTCGGGTCCCCAACCCTCGGGGGAATAGTGCCGTAACTAATGCTCCCTCACAATACAGGTCACATGCTTCATTTGTGTAATAATCTTCTTCTTCTTTCAGCTGCTCCCGTTAGTGGTTGCCACAGCAGATCATCTTCTTCCATATCTTTCTGTCCTCTGCATCTTGTTCTGGTACACCCATCACCTGCATGCCCTCTCTCACCACATCCATAAACCTTCTCTTATGCCTTCATCTTGCCTGGCAGCTCTATCCTTACCACCCTTCTCCCAATATACCCTGCATCTGTCCTCTGCACATGTCCAAACCAATGCAATCTCACCTCTCTGACTTTGTCTCCCAAACATCCAACCTTGCTGATCCTCTAATGTCCTTGCTTCTAATCCTATCCATCCTCGTCACTCCCAATGCAAATCTTAGCACCTCCAGCTCTGTCTCCTGCTTTCTGGTCAGTGGCACCATCTCTAACCCATATGACATAGCTGGTCTCACTACTGTCCTGTAGACCTTCCCTTTCACTCTTGCTGATACCTGTCTGTCACTAATCACTCCTGACACTCTTCTCCACCCACTCCACCCTGCCTGTGTAGCGGCTCTAGAATGGTTGCTGATGCTTTAAAGGAAGGCAGACACACCAATATCCGGATTCTGCCATTTATTCTACAAAACAAGCAGTAAGGCACAATCAGCACACGCAGCGTCAGGCGCTTTCTCAGTCTCCTATAGCAAGCCTAACAATATTCTAATGAGGCTGGATGTCCATTAAACCAAACACTTTTAAAATCCACTTCTGCCGACCAAAAGTGACGACAGAACCTCAAAATACATCAATAAACATATTACGTGATGTTTCCATGCAGTTTCAGACAGAAAACACTAATTCAAAATTTGTCAGCTTACACGAGAGACGGAGAGTAATGAGAGAAGTGCCTTACCTACAAAAGCGTCATCGAACTTTTGCCAGGAGTCTGCTGTACACTGCATGTGCTTCCTATGGGTGTTACATTAATTAAGGCCCCCCCAAACAGGAACTATATACAAATGATACAATGATAGCATTCACATTAAACAAAATTCACAATATGTAAAACAGAAGAATTTCAATTTCAAACAAAATAGTTTTGAGAATGTTCACAAAAATATAAAACAGAAGCCAACCCGCGGTGTACCATACGCCACATAATCAGGCCGGTTTTTTAATGATTTTTAAGCACAGGGAGAAAATTAACATTTGAAAAATCGGTAATGTAATAAATCAGCAAGAAAAGCAACATTGTAACAATGCACGGAACGAACCAACACAGTAAAACAGCTTGCTATGCTGCACGCGGTCGTGCGTCGTAACCGAAAACTCGGTTTTTAAAGACTGCTTACTTCAATTTGTGTTTTAACCTCAGTTTTAAAGGATTGTTTTGAGGATCCCATGGGATACCCCTCGCAAACCGTTTCACACGCTGCATATGGCGATTCACCTCCACGAGAAACAGGCCTCTATGAACAGTCAAGGTGGCTGGGAGGTGCCAGGAGTTGGTGGGCGTGGCTCCTTCTGCGTGCGCCATAGGTGTCTTACTTGTCGGCGGCTCAGTGAGTCCACGCCCCTTCCGTCATGCTTTTCATGGTTGTCTTGCCTCAGCCACACCTGCACTCTCTTTTTCACTTCTCTTCCACAATCCCTGTTACTATGTACTGTTGATCCCAAGGATTTAATCCTCACCATTCCACTGACCTCCCTCTCAGTCACACACATGTGTTCTGTTTTGTTCCTACTGACCTTAATTCCTCTCCTCTCTAGAGCAGATCTCCACCTCTCCAGGGTCTCCGCAACCTGCTCCCTACTGTCGCTACACATTATTATTATTATTATTATTATTTAATCCCTTAAAATTGCTTCACTCTGCCTGATTGTGCACTGTGATGGACTGTGGCCCCCTACAGGGTCGTCTCCTAATTTTAAGTGTGTGTGTCTCTGGCACCTTAAAGCCCTGAGCTGGATGGAATGGGAAGGTTGAGAATGAACCAAATGAATGTTAACACTGCGGCTTCATCGCTGCACAGCGAGGGTATTCATCTTCTTCTAATAAAGGGGGACACTCGTAAAGCTTCTTGCTCGCTCTTAGTTCTTGAAGGAGCCACTTTTGCTGCATGTTTATCAGTGAATTCCCAGCACCACATCAGAGGGTACAACTTGCTCAGCAGTTTCTTTAGCAGGTCCAGGGGACAGAATTAAGCAGTAAATTAAATAACATTTTGTTACACTAATCCATGGAGCTCATTCAGTTTTTTCATTTTTTTTTTTACTATGCTGATTCAGGAAATGTGCACTTGAGGCTGCAGTTAATTTGGCAGCCATTTATTTCATCGTAGCCAGTAAACTGTCAGTACAAACAATAAATCAGGTCAGGGATTTTTATTTATTTTTTTTTTTTTCTGATGCAATGGTCTATTAGCATTGCATTCCTCGGGTGAAATGCTAAGAAGCAAAATAAAATTCTGGTACAATGGAAGACTTCACCATTGGGGAATTACGAGGGGGAGTCGAGCAAAAGTTAGAAAATGGGATTGATCAGAAAATGGAACGCACCTGCTAAATAACATTTTAGAATATTCATTTACTGCGGTGGGCTGGCACCCTGCCCAGGATTGGTTCCTGCCTTGTGCCCTGTGTTGGCTGGGATTGGCTCCAGCAGACCCCCTTGACCCAGTGCTTGGATTCAGCGGGTTGGAAAATGGATGGATGGAATATTCATTTAATACTAGAATTACCAGAGCCTACGAAAAAACTCGTAATTCCGTCCCACCTTAAACTGCTTCTTAAATCCCTTCACACCTCTCCGCCAGCGCCCTTTGTCTTCTAAATGTGCTGATAAAGAGAAGCCGGCTATTCCATCCCCCCACCAATTTAGAACGTGCACGAACTTCTCTCAGCTCAGGCCTTGATTGAGTATCTGGGAGTGAAGTGGAGTTTTAGAGTGAAATAATAAATCGTTATTTGGAACACACGCATTTCATGTCTGTTCCGTTTCTACAGTAATCTGTGTCAACACATTGTTAAAACAGAAACTATTTTTATATTCTAGTAGTAGATGACAAAATGTAGGCATAAACTATATAATGTATGAAGCCTGAAGTCCAAATAGCAAAGAAACATTTTCACAAGAATAACACAATTGCACTTTTATTCAAACATATAACTGCAGAAACAAAAAGCCGCCTTAACATGCGACATTGACACCAGTTTACTGTAACTGACTCCGTGGTTCAATAGACTCAGCCCCGCTTGGGAATCAAGGGTCACGGGTTCGATCCTGCCCTCCGTTTTGAGAAGTAAACTGCTCTTAGTCTTACTGTTTTAGAATAAAAACATACATTTGATTTCAGTCTGTAACAGCCGGTGCAATTCATGATCTTTGTAAAGGTTAGCTTTTTTTTTTATTATTCACTTTTCACTCTCTCAGTCGCGTTCAGAATCAATCCATACAACCCCATCTGACACGGCTGTTTTCACTAAAGACGCTATAGCTCTGCAGTGTACCACGATGCATACTAACGCACCCCCCCCCGGTTCTGACACACAAGCGCTGGCGAAGCTGCCTTCTTCTATCTCACCGTCACTTGCTTTTCTTTTTATTCAGTTTTATTGAGTGTTCCTGCCAGTCCCGCATGTTGCTGTATGCTTTTCTTTTGTACTCCAGGACATGCAGAGGAAAGAATGGTAAAGACCAGTAACTTCGGCGCTATATGCAATCATCAGACACTCCCCATCTGCCCGTGTCGTTCAAACACAGGAACATATATTGGTGTAAAAGTATAACAAAAGTGCACTTTTATTCAAGTGCACTTTTTCCATCGCCTTTTCCTGTAAGAAGCAATGTACACACTTCTCTCTATGCTGTGGTTTCTATTACACACCTGAAAGAAAGACAATATATGTGAAAATATAATCGCACTAATGCAATA
This sequence comes from Polypterus senegalus, assembly GCF_016835505.1. Taxonomy (NCBI): domain Eukaryota; kingdom Metazoa; phylum Chordata; class Cladistia; order Polypteriformes; family Polypteridae; genus Polypterus; species Polypterus senegalus. Next base: position 12,932,843 of record NC_053154.1, on the reverse strand, counting down.
TTATTTGAAAGCGAACAGCGTCAGATCGGTGTGAATTTATGCAGGAACTGGAAATTCTCTGATGCGGGACCTTCCCCCAGGGAAGAAAGTACAGTGTCAGGTGCTCATTCAGTGTAATAGAAACCATAGCACAGAGAGGTGTGTACACGGCAACAAGTACACGTGTCGTAAATGTAGGAAGGACGGTCCTTGGGTGTGTGGGAACTGTTAATATTTGAATGTGATGATTTTATATAGCACGGAATGAAAATCTGCACTTCTTAGCATTGCACCATGCAAGATGTCGTATCAATCGCCTACTGTATCTTGCTTTCTTTTTTCTTGGTTATACAGGTAGTTTTGAATAAAAGTGCACTTGTTTTGTTTGCGAAATGAAGTGTCTGCGTGCACTTTTCGTGGCATTACGTGTATTTTTGAGCATGCCCGTTTGAGCGGTATAAAAGTATTGAAAAGTATAACAAAACAACGGGCAGATGGGGAGTGTCTGATGATTGCATATAGCGCTGAACTTACTGCTCTTTACTATTCTCTCCTCTGCTGCCCTGGAGTACAAAAGAAACAGAATACAGGCGCGCTATAGCTCTGTGCTGTACCACGATGCATACTAACGCCCCCACCGGTTCTGACACACAGGCGCTGGCTGAAGCTGCCTTCTTCGTATCTCACCGTCACTTGATTTTCTTTTTATTCAGTTTTATTGAGTGTTCCTGCCAGTCCCCGCATGTTGCTGTATGCTGGATATGTTCATATGTATTGTCTCTTTCTTTCAGGTGTGTAATAGAAACCACAGCATAGAGAGACACTGCTTCTTACAGGAAAAGGCGATGGAAAAAGTGCACTTGAATAAAAGTGCACTTTTGTTATACTTTTACACCAATATATGTTCCTGTGTTTGAACGACACGGGCAGATGGGGAGTGTCTGATGATTGCATATAGCGCCGAAGTTACTGGTCTTTACCATTCTTTCTTCTGCATGTCCTGGGGTGCAAAAGAAAAAGCATACAGCAACATGCGGGGACTGGCAGGAACACTCAATAAAACTGAATAAAAAGAAAAGCAAGTGACGGTGAGATACTTTTTCAATACTTTTTATACTGCTCAAACGGGCATGCTCAAAAAATACACGTGTAATGCCACGAAAAGTGCACGCAAACACTTTATTTCACAAACAAAACAAGTGCACTTTTATTCAAAACTACCTGTATAACCGAAGAAAAAAGAAAGCAAGATACAGTAGGCGATTGATACGACATCTTGCATGGTGCAATGCTAAGAAGTGCAGATTTTCATTCCGTGCTATATAAAATCATCACATTCAAATATTAACAGTTCCCACACACCCAAGGACCGTCCTTCTTACATTTACGACACGTGTACTTGTTGCCGTGTACACACCTCTCTGTGCTATGGTTTCTATTACAATGAATGAGCACCTGACACTGTACTTTCTTCCCTGGGGAAAGGTCCCGCATCAGAGAATTTCCAGTTTCTGCATAAATTCACACCCGATCTGACGCTGTTCGTTTTCAAATAATATTGCATTAGTGCGATTATATTTTCACATATATTGTCTTTCTTTCAGGTGTGTAATAGAAACCACAGAACAGAGAGAAGTGTGTACACTGCTTCTTACAGGAAAAGCGATGGAAAAAGTGCACTTGAATAAAAGTGCACTTTTGTTATACTTTTACACCAATATATGTTCCTGTGTTTGAACGACACGGGCAGATGGGGAGTGTCTGATGATTGCATATAGCGCGAAGTTGGTCTTTACCATTCTTTCTTCTGCATGTCCTGGGTGCAAAAGAAAAAGCATACAGCAACATGCGGGGACTGGCAGGAACACTCAATTAAACTGAATAAAAAGAAAAGCAAGTGACGGTGAGATACGAAGAAGGCAGCTTCGCCAGCGTTTGTGTGTCAGAACCGGGGCGGGGGGGCGTTAGTATGCATCGTGGTACACTGCAGAGCTATAGCGCGTCTTTAGTGAAAACAGCCGTGTCAGATGGGGTTGTATGGATTGATTCTGAACGCGACTGAGAGAGTGAAAAGTGATTAATAAAAAAAAAAAAGCTAACCTTTACAAAGATCATAAATTGCACCGGCTGTTACAGACTGAAATCAAATGGATGTTTTTATTCTAAAACAGTAAGACTAAGAGCAGTTTACTTCTCAAAATGGAGGGGCGCAGGATCAAACCCATGACCCCTTGATTCCCAGGCAGGGGCTGAGTCTCTTGAACCACGGAGTCAGTTACAGTAAACTGGTGTCAATGTCGCATGTTAAGGCGGCTTTTTGTTTCTGCAGTTATATGTTTGAATAAAAGTGCAATTGTGTTATTCTTGTGAAAATGTTTCTTTGCTATTTGGACTTCAGGCTTCATACATTATATAGTTAATGCCTACATTTTGTCATCTACTACTAGAATATAAAAATAGTTTCTGTTTTAACAATGTGTTGACACAGATTACTGTAGAAACGGAACAGACATGAAATGCGTGTGTTCCAAACAACGATCTATTATTTCACTCTAAAACTCCACTTCACTCCCAGATACTCAATCAAGGCATGAGCTGAGAGAAGTTTGTGCACGTTCTAAATTGGTGGGGGGATGGAATAGCCGGCTTCTCTTTATCAGCACATTTAGAAGACAAAGGGCGCTGGAGAGGTGTGAAGGGATTTAAGAAGCAGTTTAAGGTGGGACGGAATTACGAGTTTTTTCGTAGGCTCTGGTAATTCTAGTGTTAAATTGAGGAAATGGATTCTCTCCCATCCATCCTGCTATATCCTAAGTAGAGCATCACGGGGGTCTGCTGGAGCCAATCCCAGCCAACACAGGAGGCAAGGCAGGAAACAAACCCTAGGCCGTCCTTCAGATGAGATGTAAAATCGAGGTCCTGACTCTCTGTGGTCATAAAAGGGAAAAGTAAAGGGAAGAGTGTATCTGGATGTGCAGGCTAAATGGCCCACCATGGCCTAGTCATTCTGACCCACAGCCTCTAATTAGATAACGCTCTCTCTCACCACTTCACCACCTATCAGCTAATGTGTGGTGAATGTATTGGTGCATTAATAGTTGGCATTGCATCATCCAGTTGGGTGCTACACTCATTATGAAATGCACTTTGAGCAGTGCGCTATTTAAATGTAAAGTATTATTATTAAATGATAGATTTCAGTTTTTGATTGTTAATACATCTGATTTTTTTCTGATGGAAGGTTTTCCCTTTGTCATTGGCTTAACGGAGCTTGAAAGGATCTAATGGGATGAATGGAATAAAAAGCCCAAATCAAAGTGTGCCAAGCTTGTAGAGACTGAACTATGAAGGCCTGAAACTGGAATTGCTGCCAGAGGGGCTTCTACAAAATAATGAATTAGGAATCTCAGTAGTTAAATAAATTACATATTTCAGTTTTTGAATTTTAATAAATTAATTTTTTTATAATGCAAATTTTTCCCTTTATCTTTAGCTTAACAGAGTTTGAAAGGATCTGATGGGATGAATACAATACAATACAATGTATTTTTGTATTGCCCAAAATCACACAAGGAGTGCCACAATGGGCTTTAACAGGACCTGCCTCTTAAAAGCCCCCCAGCCTTAACTCTCTAAGAAGACAAGGAAAAACTCCCAAAAAAATGGAAGAAACCTCGGGAAAGGCAGTTCAAAGAGAGACCCCATTCCAGATAGGTTGGGCGTCAAAAAGAAGGGGGGTCAATACAATACACAGAACACAAGTAATCCTCAATACAATATAATAGTGCAATAGAAATACAAGTACAGAGCAGAATTTACGAGTAACAGTAGGTGACATCCCATAATATGATTTGGATTTGTTTAGAGTCCCGGAGACCTCGGCCATCAAGCTGCCTCCCCCTATTGGCCATTCCACAGCTGAGTCAGTGTTGGGCCAGCCAATCCGATGAAAGGACCCCTGTAACCCACAATTCCTGCGATCCTCCATCAGGGATGACTTTAACTTAGGCAAGCAAAACAACTTGGCAGGTGGGATGTGGCACCAAGTGCCACATTTGAGTACCGAGAAGAGAAGCAGAATAGGTGAGGGTAAATAACAAATTAGAACTATCATGTGTGAACAATAGGGGGCACTCTCGCTCCCTTGAACCCCTGTCCACGACTCCAGACACCAGGTAAAAGTCCTCAAGTTGACTTTATTTTGTCACCACAGTGCACAAAGCACACTCTCCACCACAATACTCATTAAATTACAATAAACCACAATAATAATCAATCCTCCAGCTCCCAGACGCATTGCCACCCTTCCACCCAGCTCAGCTCGTTGTCTGGGAGTTCCCATAGTCCTTTTATACCTCCTGACCCGGAAGTGTTTCTGCCCAATAGTCCACAAGTCCTTATTCCTTCCGGGTCAGGGTAAATAGTCCCTTTCTTCAACCTGGAAGTCCGTCGCTCTTCCTGTGACGAACCTCCGGGTCACAGGGCACGAAGAAGCCCTCGGTCCTCACTGCAGCTCCCTCCTGTGGCCCCCACGACATCCAGCAGGGCTTTGCATAAAAACTCCAATGTCCATGATGCCCTGCTGGTCTTCTGGGGACCTCCACGCTGCAAGGAGGGCTCCACCTGGCGGCTTGGGGGTATTGGCCGGGATAAATGGCCGGCCATCCATCACACATGTTACTTATGTTTTAATGCTAATGACTAACAACAGAGATGCAGTCTGTACAGTTAATCAGCAGCTCTAGTCAGGGTGTGCTAAACTGAAGTTGTGAGTCTTCAGCTGGGATTTAAAAGCTGAGACCGAAGGGGCATCTCTTATAGTAGCAGGCAGACCAGTCCACAGTTTAGGGGCCCTGTAACTAAAAGCTCGACCTCCCACTGTTATTTTGTTAATTCTTTGAGTCATAAGCAGACCGGCATCTTGAGATCTTAATGTGCGCTCTGGTTTGTAAGTCATGATAAGTTCAGACAAGTAAGCCGGACCTCGGCCATTTAATGCTTTAAATGTTAAAAGGAGGATTTTGAAATCTGCCCTAAACTTAAACGGGAGCCAGTGTGAGGATTTAAGAACTGGAGTTATGTGTTCGTATTTCCTTGTTCTTGTAATAATTCCTGCAGCAGCATTTTGGATTAATTGGAGGTTGTTTAAAGAACAGTTTGAACAGCCAGTGAACACCGCATTGCAGTAGTCAATGGGATAAAGAGCCCAATTTGAAGTGTGCAAAGCTTGTAGAGACTGTACCATAAAGTCTGGAATTGCTGCCAGAGTGGCTTCTCCAAAATACTGAATTACGGAATCTCAGTAGTTAAATAAATGACATATTACAGTGTTTGAATTTCAATAAATCTGATTTTTTTTTTTTCCTGATGGAAGGTTTTCCCTTATTCATTAGCTCAACAGAGCTTCAAGGGATCTGATGGGATGAATGGGATAAAGAGGCCAAATCAAAGTGCTCAAAGCTTGTAGGGACTGTACCCTGAAAACCTGAATCTGGAATTGCTGCCAGAGGGGCTTCTACAAATTATTACATTAGGAATCTCCATAGTTAAATACAGTAAATGACATCCATCCATCCATTACCCAACCCGTTGAATCCGAACACAGGGTCACGGGCGTCTGCTGGAGCCAATCCCAGCCAACACAGGGCTCAAGGCAGGAACCAATCCCGGGCAAGACACACACACCCACACCCCAAGCACACATTAGGGACAATTTAGAATCGCCGACAGTAAATGACAGATTTCTGTTTTTAATTTTTAATAAATTTGAAAACCTTTCCAAAAACATGTTTTCACTTTGTGTAGATTGATAGGCCAAAATTGTCAAAAGTCCTGATATTTGAAATGAAACCTTCACCACAATGGAGCGTGCAGAAATCAAAGGGGTCTGAATGCTTTCTGAATCCACTGTGCATACGACACATAGGAAAGTCTCCAGAATTAACATCTTGTAACATGGCGTCAACGACTGAATGCAGCACGTAATGGATTGCTGATTAGTCGCACCTCCTGTGTCCTTCGTGCCGTCTAGTAAGACCTCTAATTCAGGGACATGCCATAGGTCTGTCGCTCCGCTTAACAATCCTTCGCCGTTCTTTCTTGGCCTCTCGACAAACGGTCAGATCCGTCTCATTTCTTCCAGGAGGCCGACAGCATTTGAAACAGGTTTATGTCTGAGTGCAGATGTCAAGCTCATTTTCCTAAATTACCTCCTGATAGCCGGAGATGTTCAGCTCCATCCCTTGTTGCTTCAACCTACCATTAGAAGAGATTTGAAGTGTGGCAAGTGAAAATGAGCTGCCTGAGAGCTGTCACAGTCTCGGAGGCACCCAAGGGCTTAAATGCCAGTCGAATAAAAAAAGAAAAAAAGAAAAACTAAACTAAACATGGAATGATTAGCACATAAAAATGCTATTGGAGAAGGCGCTCTTTATTAACTTGCTGTGAGAGATCAATGACATGCCGCTTTAGGGCACGGCCATTTTTAGACAATAATAAAAAATAGCAACCTGTCTGCAGAAACAAAAGACTGGCATGAAATAGGTCACAAGCTGAAATGAATGCTATGATGCTACTATGGATAATGCATCCACATGTAAGCCAAAAGGACAAAAGTTTGGGACTATTACATGTAGGACAAACTAAAAACATAACATTATGAAATAATACGCATTTAAGAGGTGAGATAAACGTCACTACATCTGAGTGACAGGCGGCACGGTGGCGCAGTGGGTAGCGCTGCTGCCTCGCAGTAAGGAGACCAATGTTCCCTCTAGGAAGTAGCATATAGTGAGCAAAAAACATTGTTTATGAGCGACATTTTGTTTAAGCCAAAAATTTATGAGCACCAGTTTTCACGATAAGTACAAGCAACGCCGTCGGAATGAGCGATCGTGCGGGAAGTATGAGCGACGCTCTGAATTCGTGTGAGCGATCGCTCAGGTGCTCAGCTTAGAGGGAACATTGAAGGAGACCTGAGTTTTTTTCCTGGGTCCTCCCTGCGTGGAGTCTGCATGTTCTCCCCGTGTCTGAGTGGGTTTCCTCTCATCTATCTATCTATCTATCTATCTATCTATCTATCTATCTATCTATCTATCTATCTATCTATCTATCTATCTATCTATCTATCTATCTATCTATCTATCTATCTATCTATCTATCTATCTATCTATCTATCTATCTATGTTATCCTGCCTACTATACTAAAGACACGGTGAGAGGAATCTCCTTTAGGCTCCTTAATTTAAGAGCGTCAACGGCCTTCACGGCCTTTCTTTTTTAATGAAGCATCGGAAGATGAAACGTGAATTGGGCGCTAAGTGAAGTTTGGTAGCCAGAAAGTCAGTCCGACCTTTTATTAAGCCTGACACAGAAACCAAAAAAGGAAATTCAAAAAAGGGAAAGTCAAAAATCTGGAAACTGGGTCAAAAGATCAAAAGCAAACCTCAACACAAGAGTGAAAGTCAAGTTATGTGCATTTGGATTTGTGGAACAAAAATGTTTGCTTAAAGATAAACACTTACAGAAAGTCCATGAAAAGTTAAGCAGACATTGCTGAACCAAATGTAAGGTGTGAATACAGCTGACAAATGGCTGTGTCTTCTTCAAACTGTTAGATTTGACCCTGTGCTTTGTTAAGAAAATAAAGAACACCAATAATTGTATTATTATTTCAAGTAATTCATTTAGAAATAAATACTGGAGATGCTCTGTCTGTTAACTCCAGTCTGATATTTTTTGCAGTCCTGTCAAGTTATGGAACATTGTAATAGAATTTATTCTTCTGGGTAAATGCTAATAAATTCTTGCTGTTAATAAAGTGTATGCCCTTTGTAATTTTATTATGAGCATAATTGTAACTTGCCATAGGTAAGATCTGTTATAATTATATTGATTGTGGTGTTTTATCATTATTATTATACTAGCTGTGCTACTCATTTAAGATGGGTTGAAATCTAAGTCATCAACAAAGGCGTCTTTGTTAACGTTTGCAGCGTAACATCTATAGGAATGTATTTTACTATGCATGTAGCAATAAAATGTATTGGATTTTTCATTTCAACAGATGGCACGTCATTAATATTTGTAGGAATAAAATGTGTAACTACAAAGGTTTTGTGATGCACCTTCTGTTGCAATGGCAAATCCAATGTCTTTGTTATATGCCATTTGGTATGGTATTTGTAAAAGCATTGCTAATGTTAGTGATGTGTCATCTGTAGAATGACAAATCCAATGTGCATGTCTCTGTTATATGCCATTTGGTATAGAATTAGTAACAGCAGTGTAAATATTTGTGATGGACCATCTGTCAGAATGACAAATCCAACTAATATGCCCTTCTGTTGTATGCCATTTAGTATGGGATTGTAAAAGCAGTGTTAATTTTTGTGGTGCGCCATCTTTTGGAATAGTAAATGCAATGTGCATATGTCTGTGTTATATTCAATATGGTATGGGATTTGTAACAGCAGTGTAAATATTTGTGATGTGTCATCTGTTGGAATGAAAAAATTCCACAAATATGTCTCTATTATTTGCCATTTTGTATGGCATTCATAAAAGCAGTGTTAATGTTTGAGAGTGCCATTTGTTGGAATGACAAATCCATTACATATATCCTTATTATATATCATTTGGTATGAGATTCTTAAAAGCAGCTTTAATGTTTGTGATGCGCCATCTGTTGGAATGACAAATGCATTTAATCAGTTGAAATGTCAGAGCAGTCAGACAGAGTTGTTTTTATATAAGGTGGATTATGGTTATACTTATTTAAAAATAATGAGCAAGAGTTGGGGATTTGGTTAGAGTTTACCGTCTTTTAAATAAACCCTTTCAGCATTTGGAAAGCATTTACATTAATTGAACACTGATGTGCTCTGCCCATGTAATGAGGTTTGTATCACAGGATGGCACCCTGTTCCAGCATCTTCCCCGCTTTGAAATAAAACAACAATTTTTCAGTGATTTTTCAGTAATAGCTTTCAGTTTCTAAATCAGAAGAAAATTAAATTATATTTCAGAAAGTCACAGCTCATGCCCCTCGTTGGGAGTGGTGTAGTGAGACATGTCCATAGACTTCGGGTTGTGCCTGTGAGTTTAACAGCCATTGATGGCTCAACTGAAGTAAAAGGAGAAGTCAATAGTTACCCACACTTTTGTAATAGTTTTCTGTGAGTTGACTGCACAGATTTGTATGGCAAGATGTGTCCATGGACAGGATGGTAAAGTTTCAACCTTCATCAGTAAGCTACTCTTGTTGCTTTCTGGCAGTAAGCATGGCCACTGCTCCAAAGAAGAGCAACTAGGGCTGAAATCAATTGAAGGCTTTCTGCACAATATGGAGACACTATATGACAGATAGATAGATAGATAGATAGATAGATAGATGAGATGAAAGGCACTATATGATAGATAGATAGATAGATAGATAGATAGATAGATAGATAGATAGATAGATGAGATGAAAGGCACTATATGATAGATAGATAGATAGATAGATGAGATGAAAGGCACTATATGATAGATAGATAGATAGATAGATGGATGTGAAAGGCACTATATGACAGATAGATAGATAGATAGATGAAAGCAAAGGCACTATATGATTGATAGATAGATAGATAAATAGATAGATAGATAAAAGGAAAGGCACTATATGATTGATAGACAGATTGCTAGATGAAAGGTACTATATGATAGATAGATAGATAGATAGATGGATGTGAAAGGCACTATATAATAGACAGACAGATGGATGTGAAAGGCACTATATGACAGATAGATGTGAAAGGTACTATATGATAGCCTCTGATTTGCTATCAACTTTAAATTAATTCTTACACCTAATACTGCTTCAATTTATCTACCTGTTTGGTGAATAATCTCAGTGCTCTGGCTTCTTAGTGTCCTGAATCACAGACTATCTAATTGACAGGAAAGAGTATGTGAAGCTCACCAACACTGAGACACTCCAGAGAACTGCCCTGCCAAGCCGTTCACTTCATCCTCTACAACATTGATTTCAAATAACGTGTCTTATTTATGAGGAGGCTCAGGCCATTTTTTGTGTACAATAACCTACTACAAACGTTTTGTCAGTCCATAGTGGCCAGTACACTGTTCCTCACTGTGTTTTGCAGCTCTGCATATGGTGTGTGTGTGAAAAACTAGAAGCCTGAGTAAGGTGAAGTGCATTGCAGGAGTGGATGCACTGGAGACAAACTGAAAGGTCAATGTGACTAATGTGCTCTGTCCTCTCCATTTAACATTCTCCTGGAGCACTTTCAGCCACTATCTATTAATTATATAATATTCTATCTATCTATCTATCTATCTATCTATCTATCTATCTATCTATCTATCTATCTATCTATCTATCTATCTATCTATCTATCTATATATTATATAGTGCTGTTCATATCTATCTATCTATCTATCTATGTCTTCTCTCTTTCTCTTTCTGACAGATTTTTCCCCACCTTTGTTCACTGGCAGAGTGTGACCCTTTTAAACTCATTTGGAGGTCCCGTGTAAGAGTGTCACATAGCATTCTCTGGTGTCCTCTGTGACATTTACCAGTAAGCGCCCTAATCTCACAACGTCATCCTCAGAGGTTTATCCCCAATGTGTGATTTCTCAGGGGGCCCAGTTCTGTCCCACCCAAGTGCCTCCTTCACAGCTGGCAACACTGCTAACTGTGTGAACCATTATGCTAAAAAACAGAAAAATACTAAAAATTCGACAGCTGATCAAATAATTTAATTGTATTAATAAGGAATTACATTAGGAATACAAAATAAAAGAAACTGTAATGCACCAGAACTGTGTAGTCATAAGCCACAGACACTAATAGATGGCCATGAAATCAGCATGCAGATGGTGGGCTCTCCCTTTGTGAAAAGACAAAGACAGTATAATGATCAGTTCAAAGGCCCCTTCATCAGACTATAAAAATGACTAGAAGAAGCTGTCATTGACTGATTTATTTGCATCAAATGGAATAAGAGAAGACAAGTATGTCTCCATTTTTGACTTTTGTCCACACAACCCCAGCACTTTCAATCCACAAATGAAGAATTTTGAAAAAGCTCAAGTCACATTTATAAAACTTGCTTTCACACAAAAAGAGTCTCAAAACATGTGTACGCAAAATGTCAGGATTTGTAAAAGAAGACTTGGTGGGGGAGAAACTTGTGTAAATTTATGACAAGTCTGACCTGGCTGACAACATTTCAGAAAAACTGGAAAAGGACGACTTCTTTGATCAGCTAAACCTGCTCAATGGTAACTCATATTGTATAATAATTCATATCACTTAGGTGCGTTAATATGACATAAATATCACTCCTTGAAAGTGGTAATTATGAACTATAGACGTATTTTACTTTCCATTTAAGAGGGTCAATGCTGCACATTTGCACTGAAGAACTTATTTGGTTTTCTCTCAGTTAATATCGACTACCTGTTGTCACTTCTCAGGTCACTGGCTGATGGGTTAGGAATATCAGAGCCAATCTCGTGCCCGTTGTGCTGATAACCATGAACTAATCGGCGTGGTGCTACATCCAGTTTTTCTATGTTGTAGATGCACATACATAACATGTTCTTGCCAAAATACAAAGGCAATTTGCCACAGGGTCCGGTTCCCTTAATTTAATTGGAGCAATCGGGGTGACCATGCCGGGACATACCCAAAACTCCATTGGTACCTAGACCCCCTAGTAGTTCATAACCAAGATGGACCATTGAGGAGACCAACAACAGTTTCTGGGCATGATGTCCACGTGCATGATATATCGCCAGCAGTCCCCCTGGACTTTCTCGTATACTTGGATATGGGGATGGAAATTTGAAGAGTAAACCGCAAGACAGTGATTATATTTTTATATCATGTACATTAAAGAACCATCAACAACAAATCAAATTAATAATATATTGAACAATTATTATAAAAGTAAAGTTGAATAAATCAGATTTTGCAGCTACATGAATAAAAGGTAAAGTAGCACTTCCGGTTAACGGAAATAGCCCAAAAGTTGGTAGAAAGCTACGTTTTGTTACTAATACTTGAATGCAAAATTTGGTTGATATAAGTGAAAGCATACTCAAGTTATCCTGTTTATACACACACACACACACACAGATATAATTCCAAAAATGGTATTTTCGGACTTAGGGAGGTCTAAAACGTCGAGATTCATCAAAATTTAGACATCGAATCTTTGGGTTATTACAATACTTTCCCCATACTTCGTATACAAGAAAGTCGGGGAGGTCTAAAACATTGGGATTCATCAAAGTCTTGACATTGAATCATTGGATGATTACAATACTTCCCCTATACTTCGTATACGAGAAAGTAATAAGTGACAAAGTGTTGTTTAAATAATTCCTTTTGCATAAATGCTGTCATTAACACCAAAAACAAGCATGCAAGGTCTTAAATGAATAGTTCAGATCAATCCAATAAAACTGCAAATGTCCAGTGTAAACAAGACAACAGGACAATTTTAAAGATTTGGGGAATCCTCCTTGTAAATTGTTGCTACCAGCACACAATGGTAGAGAGTAATCATAAAAGACTGAGTCATGTATGACTGGTCTGGTGAGTGGTGGGTTTGTTCTTTTACTTTCTTGGCAGGAAGAGGCGGGATAGGAAAGGAAGTAAAGTCAGTAGAAGGGCGTTGCCTGAAACCAGAAGTAGGTGGAGCTTTAAGCAGACTTCCCTTCTGAAGGTCTACGAAAGAGGGAAAAAAGGCATTAGTGCTGTTCATCAGCCCCAGTTTTTGTTGCTTATCCTCAGCTAAGTCCTAAGACTGCTTCCCAGGCACACGTGTGTGACACCAGATTTCAGAATCTTCCCTCCAGAGCTACACTAATCTGAGCGTTCGCTCCATAAACATCCCTAATATTGCCCCATTCCAACATAAACTAGGCGATGAATCCTTTGCAGCACTTACTCCACCATCACACTTCACATCACACCATCATTTACGTCGTTCTTGAGGCCGTCGTTCCAATCCCTGGCCATCAAGGCTCGCTGGGTAACACGGCCTCCCCGACACTCTCTCTTGTATGTTTTTTTTTATATTAGAGTAATAATAATAGCAGCTCACTACTCAAAATGCAGAGCACCGGGACTCAAACCGCCAACCTTTTTGTTATAAGGCAGCAGTTCTTACTTCTGCACCATCCAAGAAGACATATTAACGTTCTGTTGATTGACATTTGAGCTTGGGTTTGTTACTCATTAACAGCAACATGTAAATTCAATGATTTTTTTTTTCTTTGGTCATATCCTTATACATAATTTGGTAGTATCCGTATGTATGGTGTTCGCGTCAATACCGCGACTCAGTACAATAAGTTACAACCATGCAATGGGACTCTGCCTCTGTAGTTAGAACAAAACGTGGCAAACGTGGATGCAGTATTGCATGATTGGCTAAGAATGTTTGAATGCTACAGTAACGCCGCTGGACGGCCGAGTATAGTAAGATGGTGTTGGTTCGAGCAGATAACAGTAAGTTTTAAAATGTGCTATTGAATTTAGCTGACGTATATGAGGCGGAAGTGAATTCCCGAGTTCAGGAGCACTATGAGAGACGCTCGAGCTCCCATAGAACGGAGTCTGACGTGTGGTACACAAAGTAAGGCTGCAGATGAGGATCTGAGTGAGCGAGAGGAGTGTCAGTCTGTAGGAGATCAGTGAGGTTGTGAAGAGCTTTAAATGTTAAGAGTGGTATTTTGTATTGTATTCTGTAGTTAACATGGAGCCACGGAAGCTGAGAGAGAATCGGTGTAATATGTTCAGTGGATTTAGAACATCAGGCGCCTCATGCATAACGCCGTGTGTAGAATTCGCACTATAACATGACGTAAGTACAAAAACCGAAATGTGCTTACGCACAGAAAAATCCAGATGCATAAATCTGTGTGTTCGCCCACTTCCGCGTTCTACCACTACATAAATTCCGATCGGCATGAAAAGTAACGCTCATGCACGCGCCTGCTGTGCCGCCCCGTCTCCTCCCAGAATTACGCCTCTTTGAATATGCAAATCAATATAAATAGCCCTCAAGCCCAGTGTTATGTGAAAAGGCAGTGGCAAAAGCACGGGGTAAAATATAAGAATTTCAGCGAATAACAAGTGGAGACAAAGAAAAACGTACTATTTGTTGGTTTAAACAGTGGTATAAACAACAAAAGGAAGCTGATCGAGTGACACAGCGTGTCGGAGAAGTTCACAAAGTCGCACAGTGCCCGAGATAAAAAAGATGTTGTCAAATATCAAAGTCGCCATGAAAAGGCGAGTCATAACCCACGGTCTGAGTGTCATATGAAAGCTTATTAGGGTACAGAGAAAAAAAATAGGCACACAGTGGGAAAAAAAGCACAAAATGTCAACTTTAATCGCAAAATTTCCACTTTAACCATGTAGTTTATTTTGTCATTAAAGTAGAACATCATAAACTTCATCTTAAAATCGTTTAATTTACTACTTTCTCAAATCCCATCATAACTAAAGTAGCATGTTAAATGCTTTGTTTTGTATTTGATCTTCTATCTGCTCTATGTGTGTGAATCCATGTACTTCCAGGCTTTTTCTTTGTCCGTCAGGACACAGAATCCATTACATTTATGAAATTATAACTCTCTGAATAATTAAAATACTGAGAAGTATACATGATATCATTTTCATGATTTTAGGAGTTAAAGCATGTTATTAAACATGGTAACACGGTGGCACAGTGATTGTTCATGTCTCGAAAGAAGATGCCTGCTGCGCCATGCATGACCTGCAATGAAATTCTTTATTACATAAGTACTGTCTCTTTCAAACATACTAACCTTCAATTCCTGTCCTTCCTTTTCTTCCTCCAAATACCCAATCGCCACACAATCAGCTCAGTAATAGATGTTAAGCCATCTGTAAGCTTAGAACGCCGATTCTTCAAAACTTTTAAGGAACATTGAAATATCTTCGTAGTACGTGTTTATCCTATCCATCCATCCTTCCAGTGTCGCGCCAGTCCCAGTAGAAATACAGCGGGAGGCAGGAACAATTTGTAAACAGAGCGCCAGCTCCTCGCTAGCACTGTGGCACCATGTCCTCTCATGTTTAATTATTAACAATATAGATTATTTAAATGAAGTTAAAGTTTTATCTTTATAATATAATAAACATATATTCATCTTAAAAATGATATCATCGTCATATGTAAATACGCTCTTTATAAAGTGGCTCAGGTTATGCAATATTATAACTGTATCGCATGTTTACAGTGAGGTGATTGTACTTAAAGTACAAAGTGTTCTACAACTGTTGTTGGTGTTCTGAAACTGTTTCTGAACCGTGAGGTCCGTACAAGAAAGGCTTTGAAACGTTGGTCGGATGAGACCAGTTCAAATAGCGAATGGCTGAGGCAGCGTGTGCTTGATGCTGTATACTAATAATTCTCTTTCCAGTCAGCTGCTGAGCTGTGATTCGCACTCAGATACAGTGATATAAATACTCCGAGTGGTGCAGTGAGAGTAATATGGAAAAAGATGATCTGATGTGGCAACCCCTAACAGGAGCAGCTGAAAGAAGAAAAAGAAGGTACAGTGAGAGTAACAACACTAAAGCAGCTATGGTATTTAGAATAGTTCTGTGGACCATTATATTGTTACAGATTAGTTCCAATCAGATGCCTTGAACTAATAAACAATATGCGGTTAATTTCAGTGTGTTTACTGTATAAAGCCGCATCAGGGATGAGAATCTGAAAAAGAAAGATAAACCACACAGGAACAGTAGCACTGCTTTGACGCTGGGTGCCACCAGTCTGCAAAACCGAGCGGAGAACTTATGAACGACAGGGTATGAGGTACTGTGGAAATGTGTGTGGCTTTATGCCAAGTTTAGGTTTTATACATCGCGTTTTTAACGTGGAAACTTTGTTACGTAACATTTCTGTGCGTACGCACCGTTTCTACATGAGGCCCCAGGTTATTATCTTGGCAGCAGAATTTTGAAGAAATTGTAAGCGATGGATTAGTTTTTGTGGGATGCCAGATAGAATAGCATTACAGTCTATACGTGAGGTGACCAGGGCATTAACCAATACTTCAGTACTGTGTTGCGTAAGAACAGGATGAAGTCTAGAAATGTTTTGGAGATGGAAGAAGACAGTCCGAGAAATGTTACTAATAATAATAATTATTAGTATTATTTAATAATTGCCTATATTAGTGTATAATGGATATAAATAATTACATTTAAATGATTCGCCAAAATCTGTTGTATGCAAACAATACTATTTTAAACGTTAATGTTTTTTCATCAGAAAACCCAGTTTCCATATCTACATGTATTAGTTTATATGGCACTTTTATCACTCGCAATAGGGCGGACGCGCTAACATCGTGTTGACTGGGGAAAACAGTGAATTCGGCGTCTATCTATATATGTCTATGATAAGTTCGCTTTCCGACGTAGTGTAAATAAAGTAAATTCCTCCCACTGTGTTGCGTATTCGATATGTAATACCATGTAACACATTATATATTCTCCTGCTATACGCGAATATACCCATGCCACCAAAAAAAAGACGTTAAATTCCATGGTCCAATTTAGATGCCAGAGAAAAATCTATTTCAAGGGCATCTCAAATGGTAAAGCAGACACAATCCAAATTAGAGGAACTTACAATAAAATGTGAATCAGAAAACTGTTTGTTCTATTTCTATGTTCTGTTTCTTTCATTTGGGAAATGTAGGGTATAAACAAGACTTTTGATCAATTTCTAAAGGAGTTAAAATTGATGGTTAAGGACTGTGCTTATGCAAACGAAGATGAGATGGTCAGGGATAGAATAGTGTTTGGCACAAACTCAGCCGGGTCTGAGCTAACATTACATAAAGCCGTGGACATCGCAAGATCGCATGAGATAAAACAAGCAAAGCTGAGAACTATTGATGCATATACTCTGAGCGGCTCACATGAATTGACTGTGAACACAGTTCGCAGACAATAAGGAAGAGCTCCAAAGATCGCTGAACAAAAAACGCATTTCACAATTGAGAAGGCAGCAAAAGAATATGAAGCGATTGACGCATACAAGCATATTCATAAGTGCAGCTACTATGGAAACAAAGCACACGGTGGAAAAAGTCAATGTCCAGCTAAAGGAAGACAGTGCAAAAAATGTGGTAAATTGAATCACTTCGCTAAAGTTTGCAGGACTGGGAAAGGTAAACCCATGCATGCAGTGTGTGACGTCTCAAATAAAGAGGAAGACGAGCTGTTTATTGATGCAGTAGGAAAGGAACAACCCTCTGAATCTGAACAAGCCTTTGTAGACATATCAATAGGAGAGCAAGGTGTAAAGCTTAAGTTTAAATTATGTTCATAGACATGCTGCTGCAAAATATTCGCAGGCAAATCCACAACTTAATACCGGGAATGCCTGTTAAACATCTTAGATTCATGAGTACCGCTTTGGGTAGTGAACACTTCGATGAATGAAACCTTTTATCTTTACAACGGTTGACAAACACGGAATGTAATTTGAACACAACACGTCCTCCAAATACGAACCTGATTGAAAGAAATAATGATAATCAAATCCTTGATGACAGCAACACTCATAACAGTGACAAAACAATTACATTGACAATCAGGTTATGTTATTTTTAAAATGTTTCCTTTTCTTTTTCATAACTTC
Organism: Polypterus senegalus; assembly: GCF_016835505.1. Lineage (NCBI taxonomy): Eukaryota > Metazoa > Chordata > Cladistia > Polypteriformes > Polypteridae > Polypterus > Polypterus senegalus. The sequence continues at coordinate 12,915,150 of NC_053154.1, read as the reverse complement.
TTTAACACACTACTTCTCCGCTGCGAAGCGCAGGTATTTTGCTAGTATTATATAAAAGTAGAGACATGAGTTAAAAACGTAAAGCAAGGATTTTAATTGGTTATGAGGAAAACAAAAGTAAAATCATTTGAAAAGTATTTAATACAAGCTAAAAAAAAATTCTGTAAAAGTGAAATAATTTGAAAGTATTCATTTAATAAAGACAACAGAGAAATATTATTTTATATATGCAGCTAGAAAAAAAGTGGGCCATGGCAAGTAGTAACACCACACTTTGTTGACGCCGTATGTTGCAATGCTGATCCAGAACTGCACAGCTGCACGGCTGGAGAGCAAAACGGCGAGAGTGTCGCCATCCTCAGCCAACCATAGCAACTGAACAAGTAGCAAACAGGCAGCAAACACTTATTTCCTCGTTACATTTAGGTTATTTTCATCAAGAGAATCTGAGAAAATAAAGTATAATTACTTCTAAAGTTACAACTAAGTACCATAAGAAAGTAGCAAAAATATATTTTCATTACAAAATTTGAAAATGAACTAAATACGGGATATCTGGGTGTCCCTGAAAGGTCAGTACAGGACAGGGCACAAAATTATCAAATATGGGACATGTCCTGTATATAAGGGATATTTGGAAACCCTATGTACAAATAAAGTTGCAGTGGTGGTGAGGATGGGATAGCAGGCTGCTTGCTGCCTGTGCTGATCGACACATTTACAAAACAAAAGACGCTAATGGAGAGATGTGAAGGAATTTAAGGTGGGCCAGAATTGAGTTTTTCATAGGCTTCAGGGATTCTAGTGTTAAAACACTTTTTCCTAAATGAAAGCGTAGTATCGTGGATGTAGCTACAAGCTATAAAGTATGCTATCATTGGCTCAGTTTCCAAATTCTGTGCATCAGGTGTCCACTACTCCTTAATGACTCACTTACCCAATCAATCAATCAATCAATCAGTAAATCAATAAGCCTTTATTTTAGATAAGGCACTTCTAAAGTAAAAAAAATTCAAAGGTTCTTTACAAGTATAAGGCAACAGAGTATGGTTTTGAACTCATGTCTCTGGAGTCATAGGGCAGCAGTGAAATCCAATGAGCTGCCCTCCAGAAATGATAAAAGTCAAAATTACAGTTGCCATTAGTGGTTTAGTTAACAAACAGAAGGAAAAATGACTCATGCAGAAGCCTTTATTAGATATAATTAGGTAATTGTCCTAATTATTTAACTAGCTTCATGATCTTATTACATTTACTGCATCTGGATTGTGTGAAGGGGGGGAGGGAATGTGTGTGTTGCAGAGACGCCGCCAAATCCTTTTAAATACGTCTGGCAGCGTGGAGTCAGAATCATGCAGTGGAGGCATAAGGAAATGTGATTATCCCACAAATATTTTTCTTGAATTTTTACCTTAAAAATATGTCCATTGTTCACAGACTCGCACACCTGCTTGACAGCCTGAAGAGCCATTGCATGATATTGGATGTCAGATTGATTTACGTTTCTTATTCGGTCTCCAAAAAGAGATACAGTGGGTCAGCCATTGGGGTTTGTCCATCGAGGACACAGCATCTGGGAGTTTGAATTCCACTAGGTGAGGAGATTTAGCTTTTTTCCCAGTGTCTACAGGTTTCCTCTGACGTTTCTGCAGATGTGTGTCAGTTGATTGGTGGTTCCAGTGTGGGAGTGGGCATGAGTGGCATCTCGTCTAGGGCTGCTTCCTGCCTTATGGCTGCTGCTATTGAGATAGGCTCTGTCCCTGACCCTAAAATGCCTAATGAGGGGGGGGAGAGTTTGAGAATGTACAGGATCTATGAAAAAGTATTCAAAACAGTTTGGAAGTTCTTCACATTATACAACATTAAATTGCAGGGGATTGAATTTGGCTTTTTCGACTCTGAGACAGCGTCATCATCAGATCAATGGACAGATGTTGACACTGACCAATAGAAAAGTCTCTAAATGAATTACAAATGCCGAACACAGCTTAATTGATCTCATAAGCGTTCCCCCCTTCTCCTTCATAATATGATACCCCTAAATCCTGAATGGCTCAGCCCATTGGTTGTAGAAGCCACAGAATCAGTTCAATGGAGGTCATCTGTCTGGGGTTACATTTGCTTGTAGTCTAAATGCATGTGGAAGGGTCAGCATGTGGTGAGACAGTATAGTGGTCTAACCTACCATACACAATCAAGACAAAGGAAATTATGTAAACAAATCAGTGAAAAGCACAAGTCAGAGGGATGGGAACTTGAAAATATCCAAGTGACTGAATATCCAGTGTAGGAGGCACATGGGATGGACAGGCATCCCGGCATGAACTTGTGAAGGTCCCTTTCCTGGACAGGAGGCTCCGAGCAAAACAGAAAGGCTTTCCAGCCAAGAGAGGGAAGGATGACAAGACTGTCCTAAGGGATGGATGGACATCCCAGATAAAGAAGATTCCCAACCAGTGAATAAACCCCTAAATAAGTGGACAGGTGTCCCAACCGGACATGTACCTAATACCTTCCCTGGCTGGGAGAAAAGACTGCTGCAGAGGGGTTTTTTATTTCCCCAGGTGTTAGATGGCAGCAGCCTTCCATATCGGTGCCCATTCGGGAATCAGCAGGGAATGCTGGGAGTTGTAGTCCAGCAGCTCAGCCCTGCTGGGCTGCGTGGGTGCCGCAAAGGGGTGTGCAGGGAGATGTACTCCCCAATTCATGGGACTTCCATATGAGCCAGAAGTACTTCCATCGGACAGTGGCCCTGGCACCAGAAGTACTCCTGGGTCCTCAATAAAAGAGACTGCACTCCCTTACCTAGGCGAGTTGGAGCTGGGAGGAAGGAAGGCAACACTCATCTAGAGGAAGGCGGTGCAGTGGTGAGAGTATGGTGGAGATTGTGCAGAGAGAAAAGCTGTGCTTTGGAGGTATTTTGTGTAATTAAAACACCATTTATTTGAGCCTGGGACTCTGTGTGTGTTCGTGTTGGGGTTGGGAGCTCGCTGATGGCCCGGTTTCAGTTAAAAACATTCATAAAGAAATGAAAAGAGTAAGGAAGAGCTGAAAATCTACTGGAGTAGGCAGTCCATAAAAAGTGAAGAAGATGAGTGAGGGAGGCCAAAAGAGAACTCTGAGTCACAAGCTACAGTGGACAAGACTGGGGAGGCCATGAAGATAACAACTGCTGCCCGGGTGCTTCACCAGTCACAGTTTTATTTGGGACAATTTAAAGTTGCCAAAAGGCACATGGGAGACTCTTTAGTCAGCTGGAACAAGGTTCTGTGTTCTGACAAGACTAGAATTGGGATTTTGAACCTTCAGACTACATTTTATGTTCCACTGCACTTTGTCAAAAATACACCACCCCACCATGCAGCATGGAGGTGGCTGCAGCAGGCTCTGGAAGGCTTGCAAAGGTAACATTAAATCAGTAAAATGTGGGGAAATCCTGAAGGAAAACCTGCACCTTGGGGGAAAGATTTGTTTTGCAACAAGACGACGTCCTCAAGCAGAAAGCCAAAGTGACACAGGAATGGCTTCAAAACAACAATGGGAATGTCCTGGAGTGGCCATGTCAGAGAGTGGCAGATCTCAATCCAAGTGACAATCTGTGACTGGACTTGACAAATAAAGGCTTTTCACTCACGACCACCATGACACCTGATGGAGCTCAAGCAATTTTGCAAAGAAAAAATGAGGAAAAATGGCAGGGTGGAGATGTGCAAAGCTGACACACAGAGGGAGAAATTGACCTGAGTATGCAGACTTCCAAATACTAAACAACACCACCAATTATTTCTATTTCACCCATTTTCATACACTGAATGTAGTTCAAAGACAAGATGTCAAACAAATGGTTACAAGCAAAGAAAGTGGAGTTCCCTGCGTTTATATACACTCTAGGACAAGAAACAACATTGGTAAATCTTTAAATGAGAAACCTTAAATGTAAAAAAATTAATAGATTCATTCAGGCTGGGGTTAATTTAACAAGAGAGAGAAGAACAAGCTATGGTCAAGATATTTGGAGAAGATAACTGTCCAACAAAGTCTTTTGAAGTTTCTAATGAATTTTTTCAAAACAATGTGGGTCACAGACAGGCCGTCTGTGTCTGTCTGAGAGATGCAAACAGTCCTCATATCTGGCCATCAAACTCTTGTCTTTATTCAAGCCATGTTATAATGTATTCAATTTTAACATGAGTTTGACTTCCCATTCTTTTCTCTCTTGCTGTGTTCTGAAGTTACCCATAAGCCCTGTGACTTTAAAGTCCCTCTCACAGTGTCCATGGCTGTTGAAGTGGGCCGCTACAGGAACATCTGCGAGGCCACGTTTAATGTGGAACCTGTGTAAGTTCATTCTCTGGCGGAGTGTTTGTTCAGTTTCTCCCACATAGAGTGCAGTGTCAGGACATTTCATGCAGAGAATTAAGTAGACCACATTAGATGATTTGCAGGAAAATGATCCATTTAATTTGATGTTCAAGTCGGCAGTGTGGTATAACTATACGGTCTGTATTGTAAATGTGAGCACACGGTTTACATCTTTTCTGTAGATAGATAGATAGATAGACAGATATGAAAGGCTCTATATGATAGATAGATAGACAGATAGATAGATAGATAGATAGATAGATAGATAGATAGATAGATAGATAGATAGATAGATAGATATGAAAGGCAATAGATAGATAGATAGATACTTTATTAATCCCAAGGGGAAATTCACATACTCCAGCAGCAGCATACTGATAAAGAACAATATTAAATTAAAGAGTGATAACAATGAAGGTATAACAGACAGAAAATAATTTTGTATAATATTAACGATTACCCGCCCGGGTGGAATTGAAGATAGTGAGGGGTCTCCTCAGTCTATCAGTGGAGCAGGACGGTGACAGCAGTCTGTCGCTGAAGCTGCTCCTCTATCTGGAGATGATCCTGTTCAGTGGATGCAGTGGATTCTCCATGATTGACAGGAGTCTGCTCAGCGCCCGTCGCTCTGCCACGGATGTCAAACTGTCCAGCTCCGTGCCTACAATAGAGCCTGCCTTCCTCACCAGTTTGTCCAGACATGAGGCGTCCCTCTTCTTAATGCTGCCTCCCCAGCACACCACCGCGTAGAAGAGGGCGCTCGCCACAACTGTCTGATAGAACATCTGTAGTATCTTATTGCAGATGTTGAAGGACGCCAGCCTTCTAATGAAGTATAGTCGGCTCTGTCCTCTCTTGCACAGAGCATCAGTATTGGCAGTCCAGTCCAATTTATCATTCAGCTGCACTCCCAGGTGTTTATAGGTCTTTATCCTCTGCACAGTCACCTCTGATGATCACAGGGTCTATGGTGGGCCTGGTCCTACTAAAATCCACCACCAGCTCCTTGGTTTTGCTGGTGCTCAGGTGCAGTTGGTTTGAGTCGCACCATTTAACACCTTGATTAGGTTCCTATACTCCTCCTCCTGCCCACTCCTGATGCAGCCCACGATAGCAGTGTCATCAGTGAACTTTTGCACATGGCAGGACTCCGAGTTGTATTGAAAGTCCGATGTATGTTGGCTGAACAGGACCGGAGATCGTACAGTCCCCTGCGGCGCTCCTGTGCTGCTGACCACAATGTCAGACCTGCAGTTCCTGAGACGCACATACTGAGGTCTGTCTGTAAGATAGTCCATGATCCATGGCACCAGGTATGAATCTACTCCAAACTCTGTCAGCTTGTTCCTAAGGAGCAGAGGTTGGATGGTGTTGAAGGCGCTAGAGAAGGCAGGGAGATGTGCCATTTTCTGTTGGTTCATTTAGGGAGCTTCAGACAATTAGTTGCTGAAGGTTTGGTGGTTGTCTGTATGTCAGGAGGGGAGGTTCAGGAAATACATTTTTCAGTGTTTGGTCGTTGTTTAGCATTGGCTGAAGTTCTTTGATAAATTTTCAAATTGTTTCAAGATGTGGGTTGTAGGTGACAACAAGGGGGATGTGGTTCTTGTTGTCTTTGTTTTTATATTCCAGAAGGTTGTCTCTGGGTATGGCAGTAGCTCTTCTTATTTGAGTGTCTGTCATTTTTGGGGTATAACCTTGTCTGATGAAATCTTGTCTCAACTCCTGCAGTTGTTGATCCCGGTCTGTTGGGTCTGAGCAAATACGATTGTACCGTATTGCATGGCTGAATATAATGGAGCGCCTTATATGCTTGGGGTGGAAGCTGTCACTTCTTAGGTAGGTCCGTCTGTCTGTTGGTTTGTGAAGGAGCCTGAGTTGCCTTGAAAGCTTTCATATTGTAATCTTTTTAGTTAGCCAATAAAAGGTGTCATTTTGCTTGGCTTTTCTCTACATTCATAATGGCTAACACAGTACAACATCCTAGTACTACAAGCAAACAAAGGAAAATTAAAATTAGATAGGAATAATAATGAATACATAGTATAGAAGAAATGAAAAATACACACTTAAAGAGGATAGAGAAATTGGGTCCTAATTTACAGGCCTTTAATCAGGGGTGTCAAACTCCAGTCCTGGAGGGCCGCAGTGGCTGCAGGTTTTCATTCCAGCCATCTTCTTAATTAGTGACCAGTTTTTGCTGCTAATTACTTCTTTTAATTAACTTGACTCAGACCATTTAGTTGTTTCTTTTTCCTGAATTAGCAGCCAAACAATAATGAGACACAAAACAAGCCACCACATCACACAATATCTGAAAATAAAGAAAGCTGAAGGTCTCAGTAAGGTTGATCTCTAAATTCACCAAAACACTTTGACAATGTTCTTATGAAAAACAGAAAATCAACAGTTTTGGAAATGTCAGCTGTGGCAGAACGAGAGCAACAACAAGCCGTGGAATTAAATATCAAGTTTAATTAACAGCAAGAATTGGCTTCTCATTAAGAAACTGGTTGGAGTTTGAAGCCCCAGTTTAGCTGGTCATCTGTTGGCTTGATTAACGTCTTATTTCTGTTTGGCTGCATTTTAATAAGGAAACAAATCAATTCAGAAGACTGAATCCTTGTAACATGGCTATTAAAATGTGAATTAGCAATGAAAACAGGTCACTGATTAGGAAAAGGGTTAGAATGAAAACCTGTAGCCGCTGTGGCCCTCCAGGCCTGGAGTTTGACACCCGTGCCTTTAATGACCTCTTAGGCGTGGCTATCAGCAGTGTGTCTGTTTGCAGAGAGAGTGTCAACCTCATCGAGAGGTTTACTTACCTCGGCAGTGACATTCATGTCTCTGGTGACTCTTCCTATGAAGTCAGTAGACGGATTGGGAGAGCGTGGGGGGCTCATGAGGTCACTGGAAAGGGGTGTGTTTCACTCTTCATTTCTCTGCAAAAGGACGAAGGTCCAAGTCTTTTAGAGTCCTGGCGCTGCCTGTCTTGCTACATGGCCGCGAGACATGGACATTATCCAGTGACCTGAGATGAAAACTGGACTCCTTTGGTACTGTCTCTCTTCGGAAAATCCTTGGGTACTGCTGATTTGACTTTGTGTCGAATGAACAGTTGCTCATGGAGTCCTGAATGAGGCCATGTGGCGTGATTCCCTGAGGGTGATCTGGCTTGGAGAATCCTCATTGTTGAGGGCCAGAGTGGCTGGACCAGGCCAAGGGGATGCCCATGTAACACCTGGCTGCAGCAGACAGAGGGTCATTTCCAGAGGGTGAGACTGGACCATGTGTCTGCCTTGGGGGGGTTGCCAAACGGGATCCCGAGCTGTTTTGTCGTGTGTTGGGTGAGGCAACGTGCTGTGCCAGTGCATGCTCCCCAACCTGACCTGGCCTAATGTTAGCATGTAGATTGTGTGGCAGATGTCTGGGGGAGCGACCCGGCCGGGACACCTTGGAGGACCAGAAGAGGGCGTACGTCCACCTCAGACCACGTGGGGGTGACCACCCTGGTTGCTATGGGGACCACAGGTACAGAGCCTTGAAGCTCAACCCTGTAGGGGCCCGTGGTCACCACCAGGGGGTGCCCCAGTGCCTTGGAGACCCCGGACCCCAGCACTTCCGCCATACCCGGAAGTGCTGGGGGGAAGAAGAGCAGGGACACCCGGAGTGCTTCCAGGGATACAGCCGGCACTTCCGCCACACTGGGGCATGTCGGTGGAAGACTGCCGGGAAACACATCCGGGTGAGGCCGCCTCCCTTCATTCAGGGCTGAAGTCAGGTGAGGAGAGGACGAGAGCTTGGAGAAGAGAGTGGAGGCGGTCTGAAGAAGTGAGGCAAAGAGTGTGAGAGGCCTGGACTTTGGGGACTTTTGGAGTTGCGTGGGGTACACTGTGGACTTTGTAAATAATGGATGTAAATAAATGTGTTGTGGGTGACATTGACGTGTCCGCCTGTCTGTGTCCGGGCCAAGTTCCACAATTGAAAAAAGTTGAAGGCCCAGAATAGATCCTTGTGGTACACCGTACACAATATCATGAATCTCTGTAACTACAATCACCACAGATAAAACAGAATTTTCTACCTGTTAAATAAGACTGAAATGAATGTAAGACCCTGCCAGAGAGGCTAAGACGATTTCTAAGATTACTGTGGACTATGGTGCCCAATACTGCACTCGAGTCTAGTATAACAAGATCAGACGTGTGTCTACATTAAGCCGCAAGTCATTTACTACTTTAACCAGTGCAGTTTCTGTTCTATGATTTGTCCTCAAACCTACCAGAAATGCGTTCAGAGTAAAAGGTTTATTTAAATAGCCATGGAATTGTTGATAAAAGCGATTTAGAAATAGGTCTAAAAATGTTGAGATTATTTTATTTTCGAGTAGCGTCGCACATTGGTTTGGACATGTGCAGAGGAGAGATGCTGCGTATATTGGGAGAAGGGTGCTAAGGATAGAGCTGCCAGGGAAGGTGAGAAGAGGAAGGCCTAAGAGAAGGCTTATGGATGTGCTGAGAGAGGACATAAAGGTGATGGGTGTGACAGAGCAAGTTACAGAGGACAGGAAGATACGGTGGAAGATGATCTGCTGTGGTGACCCCTAACGGGGAGCAGCCGAAAGAAGAAGTAGTGGCTTAACTACTGCAGTCTTTAGACAATCCCATGATTGTGATAAACAGCAGGCTTGATTGGGGTGTATTTTGTGTCTACTATTTGTAATTAATTTAGACTACGGTGCTTTACACAAATCTGTTTTCACATTACCTTTTTTTCGAAGATCAGTATCAAAAAAGTTCAGATAAATCCACTATGATTCAATGTCATATAAAAATTAAATGTGAACACTTTCAAGGGGGTGAATACTTGTTCTAGTCCCTGCATACATGGACGCGTTCACTCAGCACACCCCGTCAGTGCAGCTGCGAGGTCTTAATGTAACAACTTGTTACATTAATGTGAATGTATGTCACCCCCTTTCTCTTGCAATTGATGTAACTCTCAATCAAACTGTGCCCCCAAAATATAGTAGTTAAGTAGATTAGACAGATGGACAGATACAGTATAATAATAATGCATCTTAATAAAGAGTCTAATTGTACCACACAGATCCGCTTCCTTTTATGCAGATACTCCTAGCGGGATGACAGTGGACTCAAGGCTGACAATGCGGCTGAATTTGTAATGAGTGTGAAAGTGGCCTTGATCCTAATGCGATCGGACATTACAATCTTCTGATGTGGATTTCCTTTTCCATGTTAAAAGGATATTCAGGGTAGTCTAATTTGTCCCTAATCACTTCTTTCAAGTTAATATTCTTTGTGGGCCTTCTGATTGCATTTCTGTTGGGCTGATACACTACAGGTCTCAAATAATGTCGGCAAATGATGTGAATTAGGTCATACTCAGCGGTCTGCTTATTGATTTTTTTTTCTTTTCCCTATTTGTTTTATTATATTCCCTTGTTCATTTATTTGACCTCTTTGGTGGAGGTTTACAAAACACCTGTTACCATCTCGTAATGTGAATTACAATGTCGTGTCTCATCTCATCCTCAGACTTGCTTAAATCAGTTTAGGTTTGTGTGTGCAGCATTGGGAACAAGGCAGGAAAAATCCTGGACGGGGTGCCGGACTTTTGTGGGACCCACTCTGTTACACAGGGGCCAGGGGTGGGAGTGGAAGAAAAATCCTACATAAATGTGTCTGGATTGTTATTCAAAAGGTGATGAGTCGGGGAAGAAAATATGTAAAGAAATACAATTCTGTTGTCCCGATTGCCCGATTTCAGGCTGCGTGTTGACGACTGTTTTAAAATATATCATGCAAAGCACGTGTACTAAATCTGCATACCTTTAATACTGTATTTATGTTAATATTTTGGTTTTTATATGTTTCTGTTACCCATAATTGCATTTTTTCCTGTTAAAAAGTTCTGTGTTTTTGGATCACTACTCCAGAGATAAACATAATGCTAAGGAGAGTACACACACTAAATTTTCAGGTTTCCCCACATTCCTACATAACACCAATCAACTCAAATTTTATTTGTCACATGCAATAATACACACAGTACAAATGGTAACAAAATGCTTCCTTATAGAAGTTCAAGAAAAATATTAATATATTAAAAATATATTTGTAATCTATATATTGTCGCAGGTGGCTGCAACCCAGCCGGGAAGCCCCGGAAGAACGGAAGAGGGCTTATGCCCACCTCAGACCACATGGGGACGACCACCCTGGTTGCTATGGGGACCACGGGTACAGGGCTTTGAAGCTCAACCCTGCAGGGGCCCGTGGTCACCGCCAGGGTCTGCCCCGATGCCTTGGGAGCCCTGGACCTCAGCACTTCCGCCATACCCAGAAGTGCTTGGGGGAAGAAGTGCAGGGACACCCGGAGTGCTTCCGGGGGTACAGCCTTCACTTCCTCCACACTGGGGAGTGTCGGTGGAAGATTGCCAGAGCACACCTGGAGCACATCTGGGTGCTGATAAAAGGGGCCGCCTCCCTTCAGACAATGGCCGGAGTCGGGAGAGTATAGGATGAGGTCTTAGGAGGAGGCAGAGAGGTGGCCTGAAGATGGAAGGCATTGTTGTGGCCAGGACTTTGGGGAGTTTTGGGAGTTGTTGTGTGCACTTGTGTAAACATGGACTGTGTAAATAAACGTATGTTGGGTGACATTAACGTGTCCGCCTATCTGTGTCCGGGAGAGCTACCACAATACTATAAAAGCCAAATACCACTGACTCACTCGTCATGAAATCTCCCAAACCATGTGGACTTGGGACTTGACATTTGGAATGTAGGTTACCCTTGGCCCATAGGTGCTCACTAAAAAACAGTTGGTCCATGGTTCAAGCACGAAATTTCTTATAGATTTTTTATACCGGTCTATTTGTCCACTTTTCATGAGACAACTACTTAACGGATTTGGATTGGGTATTTTTCTATAATTTGCTTGAGCATTCCGTCGATTTTGCGACTTCTCTCATCGCGCTCTGTATCATAGTTCACTTGCAGGACTGATTTTTTTGCGCAAATCCGAGAGAGACTCATCAGGCTGTGGGAAGGGGGGGGCGGTCCCACCTCACTCACGCATCTGCCTTGGGGTGTAACCTTAACTCTGCTTAGTTAACAAATGAGAGAACTACTTAATGCATCGTTTTAATCGTGCCCCCCTAACATTTTTTTTGAAACCCTAATAAAATGTATTCCTATATTTTTATATAACTTTAAATAAATTTTATTATACCTACTTAACTTTTATCGACATTTATCTAACTCTATATTCATTTCTCTAGTATCAGAATGTAGTTTAAGTTAATTTGTTTTGTTTTCAATAGATGTATTTTTCATATTTTCGATTCTTGTTTTCTTTTTTTCACATCTTCACACCCCATTTTTTTGTTACTTTGTGCCCCTGAACCGCCGACTTAATGGATTTAGATCTTTTTTTTTCTATAATTTGCTTGAGCATTCCGTCGATTTTGTGACTTCTCTCATCGCGCTATGTATCATAGTTCACTTGCAGGACTGATTTTTTTGCGCAAATCCGAGAGAGACTCATCAGGCTGTGGGGAAGGGGGGGCGGTCCCACCTCACTCACGCATCTGCCTTGGGGTGTAACCTTAACTCCGCTTAGTTAACGAATGAGAGAACTACTTAATGCGTCGTTTCTCAACCTTTAAGTATTTGAGACCCGAGTTTTCATAACAGTTTTAATTGCGCCCCCCTAACATTTTTTTGAAACCCTAATAAAATGTATTCCTATATTTTTTGCTGCCGATACACCGCTACAAGTTTTATTATACCTACTTAACTTTTATCGACATTTATCTAACTCTATATTCATTTTTCTAGTATCAGAATAGTTTAAGTTAATTTGTTTTGTTTTCAAGAGATGTATTTTTCATATTTTCGATTCTTTGTTTTCTTTTTTTCACATCTTCACACCCCATTTTTTTGTTACTTTGTGCCCCTGAACCGCCGACTTAACGAATTTAGATCTTTTTTTTTTCTATAATTTGCTTGAACATTCCGGTTGATTTTGTGACTTCTCTCATTTCGCTAAGAATCATAGTTTGCTTGCAGGAGCGATATACAGTGCATCCGGAAAGTATTCACAGAGCATCACTTTTTCCACATTTTGTTATGTTACAGCCTTATATAGAGTAGAATAGAATAGAATAGAATATCTTTTATTGTCACTGCATTGAGAACAATACAATGAAATTTAAAACCACTTTCCCAGAGAGGATTTCCTCATGCATACACAGATAAAGAAAATGATTGGATTTGTAAAATAATGTAAAAAATGATAATTAAAGTGCATAACATATTAAAAGTGCATTTCAGTAATTGCACACAGTTTCTCACACCAGACCCAACATAACACACAACCCCAAAAGTGAACAGCGCTACATAATAATAAAAGGTGCATCGATAAATATACAACACAAAGCCTCCCTTGTCCCTACACTGAACACGAAACAAATATGACACACAGAGAACGCGAAACACACATAAAACTCCAAAAGATTAAACTGAAGATGATTAAGGAGAGTGAACCTTGTCCGGCTGGACAGAGTCCTACAGTAATTATCACACGGATGAAATGGTTTTTTACTCGTTCCACAGACGACAAAAAACAGTCTCACCATGTTGTCTGGTCCTCATTATTTCGGTATGATCCAGAACCCGGGGGTTTATGTAGCAATGGTGATGTAGTTAAATGTCTGACGTTGAAAGCAGCAAGCGAGAAAAGGGTGCATCTTCCGTTTCGGCACTCTTTCTTTGGTCTTTGGTGAAGTGTCCGGGTTGTAACGGTCTCCCCCATTTTCTTTCGTTCTCTTGTTTAAATAGAAATGACTCGGATGAAACTGATGTGTGGACAGGGAAAATGACCTCGCGGGGCCACAGTTACACAGCATTCTCTTTCCCCCTTTGTTTCCTGGGGGAAAACATTTAAACAGACACAACAGACTATATAAATGGGACGACACTCCAAAAGACACGACTCAGCACAAAACACCTTTAAGACGCCCCCATTCATGTAGCACCGCTACATAGTGAACACCTTTCCCGGCACTCTTAGCAGACCTGTACCTCTTGCATTATTGCATTCCTTGTGACTTCCTTTCTTCTGCAGTGGTACAATAATTGCCATTTTTCTCCAATTTCTCCAATATCCCTCCACACCAAACTCCACCGCTACTTCCTTTCCTCCATATTTAAGATATTCTGAGTATATCTTGTCTGTTTACCACATGCTAAATGATTCTTTACTTTTTTAATCTCCGATTCTACTCCTGGAATCCTCACATCAGCCACCATTTCATTGGGAAAAAGTGAGAGATCCGAGAAAGTCCTTGAATTCCCAAAAAATCATTAAGCATGAAAAAGTTTAGAAAGTTAACTCTTCTGGACTCAACTCAAAAAGTTAAACACTAATGCGATTTGTCACTGACCGGAATGGCCCCCTGCTTTCCTTTGTTCTCCAGTGGCTCATCCACTACAATGGGAATGCAGAATCCTTAATCTTCAGTAACAGGATTTAGAACTGATCAGACTGAACTGTGATGCTATTGCCTGAAAACATCGGTACAGAGCCAATTACTGGTTCCTATTTACTCTGTAAAAGAGGCCGCATTTGGGCAGACTGCACAAGCAACTACAGAAGCCTTGCAGAAATCTTTATACAGCCAGGCTGTCTTCAAAATTGGCTACAGGTCCGGCATTGAGCCGCTGTCCTGTGTGATCTGACGTAGGACTCAGAAATCCACACACCAAGGAAAGCCTGACTGCAGGGACCCTACTTACAGAAACGACTGGATGCAGATGAAATAAAACTCCAAATAGTAAAATGTGCTTATCAAATAGCTTTTTTGTTTTTCATGACATGTCAAAATATTGACTGTGTGATATAAGGCGCTATATTGGCACCGACCCGACACAGACTGACACGGACGCATGTATAAAATAGCACAAAACTGTTAATTTTCTTCAGCTGGAGGGCACGTCTTCCTTCCGTAATCCTTCCAGCCACAACACAGTCCCAAACACAACCAAAACACGCCCTTCTGGCACCACCACTCCACCTTAGCAACCTTGTCCTCTTCCTCCCGATTCTGGCCACTGAGTGGTGGTGGCTGGCCCCTTTTATAAGCTGAAGATTTGTCCAGCTGGGCTGTGGAGTCCATGCAGCACCTCCTGGTGGCCACCCCAGATCCCAACAGGACTGTGGGAAACTGAGGCACCTTTGTTAGCCAGGGAGGCTGCCAAGAAGCGTTCCGGGGGAGGTATTGAGATGCCCATGGTTCTTCCCCCGGAACATCTGTAGAAGGGGTGTCATGGGACCTGGCCACCTGCCACAACTGCTAAATGGCAAGTTTCAAAAAAATCCTTATTGACCGGTGGATTGTTCATGGATTTTAAATAAGTCTGATTCATTGTTTGATCGGAGCAAGTGGAGGAGAGCGATTCACAGGAGGGCTAAAGTGTCTGAACTTGATCACACAGTTTGTTGAAGAGCTTCAGTTCAGCCACTTTAGAGGCAGGGTAGTTTGTTACTTAGCTATGCTTCTGTTGTCTTCAACACTGCGACCCCACCTGTTATAAAGCTTCCTCACCTTGTCTCTGTCCTGTGCCACTTCCTCCAGGTGATTCACACTCCTTGCCTCTCTGTCTCTTGCTTCCTCTATCACCATGCCTTTCCACCTCTTTGTTGGCCTTCTTGCTCTTCTCGTTCCTACTGGAAATCATCTTTTTCATTGCTGTCCTTGAGTTGTCCATGCACCATACATGTCCTGTATGGTACTATATGTATCTGGCCTGTCTTTTCTCTCAAATCCATGTTATTAATTGTTCTTAGAAATCATATTCCCTTAATCTGTTTCAAGCTTTTTCAGTCAAGCACATCCAGTCCTCTCTTAATTGTGGGGCTAAATGTCCAGCCTTCAGCTCCATTCAAGGCTAACTGGCACTACTGGTGCTTTGTAGACTCTTAATTTTGCCCACCTCTTGCTGTATCTGCTCCTCCAATGTCCTATTTCTAAATTAACTGATCGTACCAAATCTAATCTCTTTGTCAGATCCATCTCACAGCCGTCTTTTGTCTTTATCTCGCTCACCAAATATGCCAGAGGTGAATTATCGATACCCTACTGCGGCCTGTGAGTCTAACTGCTGTATACACATATACAGTATATACTTCACTGTTGTAAAATGACACAAAGAACACAAATAAAGAGTTAAGGTACCACCTGGTAACCCCATATTGTGACGTGTAAGCAGTCCCGTCATGCAACACATCCTGTTTCGACAGCGACTTCACAGCCCCATCGCGCAACGTGTCCATCAACCATAGAAGGCTCATTACCGCAACGTGTTTGCTCACAGTCCCACCACACAATGCGTCCATCAGCCAGTGACAGATCACAGACACGTGGAGTACTTTAATTCGGCCAATGACCTGGCCCACTTTGTCTTTGTCCCCTTTCCTCCAAGATGATCTGACCCCAGTCATGGATCCACAGCCGCGGGACCAACCTGACGAGGAAGATTAGCAGTACCTGAACTGAAAGAGGGAGCCGAGGTAGAATGAGCTTTATCCCTCCACACCGACCTCACCACTCCATGTATCCATTCAGCTACCTTCTTTCCTCCATACTTAAGATATTTCGAGTATATGTTGTCTATACCATATGCTAAATGATTCTTAAGTTATTTAATCGCCAATTTGACTTCCGTGATCCTTACATCAGTCACTGTACCTGGAGGCAGGTATTTCCTGGAATGTGCAATACAGTCCACTAATATTATGGATAATAAACTCTTCAGTAAAGTTCTTCCATTTAACTGCTGTAAGACAGAAACCTATTTAGGGCACGCCTGTGACCCGGTATAATAAAATATTGGGAGAGGTCTCCCCTAGACGTGCTTGTATATTCAGATATGGGGATGCATATTTGAGGAGTAATATGCAAGAAAATGATTACATTTTTATATTATGTACATTAAAGAATCATCAACAACAAATCAAATTAATAATATATTGAACAATTATTATAAAAGTAAAGTTAAATAAACTGGACTCTGCAGTTGCATGAATAAAAGGTGAAGTATCACTTCCGATTAGCAGAAATAGCTCAAAAGTTGATAGAAATCCTATGTTTTGTCCCTAATACTTGTATACACAATTTGGTTGACCTAAGTGAAAGCGTACTCAAGTTATCAGGCACACACACACACGCACAGACAGAATTCCAAAAATTGTAAATTTTCGTACTCAGGGAGGTCTAAAACGCAGAGATTCATCAAAATCTCGACATCGAATCTTTGGACGATTACAATACTTTCCCTATACTTTATACACGAGAAAGTCAGGGAGGTCTAAAATGTTGAGATATATGAGAAAGTCAGGGAGGTCTGAAACATTGAGATTCATCAAAATCTCGATATCGAATCATTGGACAATTACAATACTTTACCTATACTTTGTATATGAGAAGGTCAGGGAGGTCTAAAACTTTGATTGCAATATGTTCCTTATACTTTGTTTACGAGAAAGTCAGGGAGGTCTAAAATGTCAATATACGAGAAAGTCAGGGAGGTCTGAAACATTGAGATTCATCAAAATCTCGATATCGAATCATTGGACAATTACAATACTTTACCTATACTTTGTATATGAGAAGGTCAGGGAGGTCTAAAACGCTGATTACAATACTTTCCTTATACTTAGTTTACGAGAAAGTCAGGGAGGTCCAAAATGTCGATATACAAGAAAGTCAGGGAGGTCTAAAATGTCGATATACGAGTAAGTCAGGGAGGTCTGAAACATTGAGATTCATCAAAATCTCGATATTGAATCATTGGAGAATTTCAATACTTTACCTATACTTTGTATATGAGAAGGTCAGGGAGGTCTAAAACGCTGATTACAATACTTTCCTTATACTTAGTTTACGAGAAGGTCAGGGAGGTCTAAAATGTCGATATACAAGAAAGTCAGGGAGGTCTAAAATGTCGATATACGAGTAAGTCAGGGAGGTCTGAAACATTGAGATTCATCAAAATCTCGATATTGAATCATTGGAGAATTTCAATACTTTACCTATACTTTGTATATGAGAAGGTCAGGGAGGTCTAAACCGTTGATTACAATACTTTACTTATACTTTGTTTACGAGAAAGTCAGGGAGGTCTAAAATGTCGATATATACGAGAAAGTCAGGGAATTCTAAAATGTTGAGATTCATCAAAATCTCGATATCGAATCATTAGATGGTTACAAAACTTTCCCTATACTTCATATACGAGAAAGTCAGGAAGGTCTAAAATTTTGAGATAAACGGGAAAGTCAGGGAGGTCTAAAACATTGATTACAATACTTTCCCTATACTTCGTATATGAGAAAGTCAGGGAGGTCTAAGATGTTGAGAAAGCGAAAAGAAATTATCTTTTTACAAAGATTTTTGCAACTTCTTTACAGATGTAAGTACAATGCAATGGGTTCCAGACAGGAAGGGGAGGGTCAAAGTGGGTGGATAAGGAAATTATATCAGTGATGGAATGGCAATTAGTCTTCCATTCTGCGGAGTGCATTAGAGGACATCGCTAACCCCTGGTTTGGTGGGTAACTACAATCAGCAGAACCCTTAAAGTGCCTCCCAAGTGCACAGGTGTGACACTGCTTACTTTTTAAGTAGTGGGCCCCAAGAAGAAGTAACTCTTGTCCACTTTAAGAGAGATGTGGTTGCACTTGCACCACACCGGCAATGGAGAACTAAGGTGCTGATAGCATCCTGCTGTGGGTTTCTAATTTCTAATCCTGTCCATCCTCGTCACACCCAGTGGAAATCTTAGCATCTTTATCTCTGCCACCTCCAGCTCTGTCTCCTGCTTTCTGGTCAGTGCTCCCTTCTCCAACCCATATACTATAGCTGGTCTCACTACTGTTCTGTAGACCTTCCCTTTCACTTTTGCTGATATAATAAATACAGTAAATAGAGCTTTTGCTTCTGCCATTGACACGAGTGACAGCCTAACCAGTAACTCTGTATGTGTTAAATTTCCTTCAGCATCAATAAAGTATCTATCTATCTATCTATCTATCTATCTATCTATCTATCTATCTATCTATCTATCTATCTATCACTCACACAGTGTGCAGAAAGTGAAGGGGTCTGAATAGTTTCTTAACCCACTGTAAATGTACATGTCAATAAACCTGTCGTCCTCATGTACCAATAACCCACGACACTGAAAGTGAAGACTAAACAGGAAAGTATAGGCTCTTTCTCAGCATGAAGAAATGCACTGTTCTGCTGCTTTTGAGATATAAAATCATGATATCAAAGAACAAAGCACCCGAAGTATTTGTGGAGCAAAAGTTGCTTTGGTTTGTAACCCTTTATACAAAATTCAGGATTCTGTTTTTCTGATTCCGGGATTAAAGTATCCTGTGAAACCCAAAAATTAATCGGTCGTCTTCATAAGCCAATTCTGAAGACTTTCTGACAAATGTCTTTTTAGGGAAGTAGCTTATGAACTTCTTCAATGCCATTGACACTGCTCTTTTTTTAATTTGTGGGCAATGCCAGCCTTTCACACAGTTTTGCTTTCTCTGTCTAGAGCTATGATGGGGTCATTTTAAGTCTTGTCTGACCTTCTCATCAATTCCTGTAAAGCAGTTGATTAACTAAAGCGGGATGCATGATGATGGTGGTGGTGGTGGTGTTCCTTTATAAGTGCTTCTCTCCCTGGAGAGCTGCTCTGGATTTTAAAAGCCCAGCATGAGCGCAGCTGACACAGTTTGACAGCACAGCAATGACAAGATGGATTGCGTATAATCAGGGAAGTCTACAGGAGGATAAAGTCAGGATGCCTTCATGTCACCACCTCACTCCTGCTGTTTATTTCTGTCACCTTGAACCTGAAAGATCAGACATTGGACTCAGTGGGCTTGCTGTAAATCGTCTTGTTAAACCTTTCTTCCTATTGAATAATCTTTAAACTGTATTGACAAATATGTAAATTAGCAATGATGACATTAAGCTGGTGACCCAGTGTCCTGTTGTTTTGAAAATGCCCCGTTATAGAATGGAGTTTGATTCACAGTGTGTTCATCTCTGCTGGTGTTAGAAGTCTCTTTATTTCTCAAAATATTGAATTCTTGACCAAGGTTATGCCTTGGAAAATATTTAATTTCTGTGAGTTATGGAACCTTTCTAGCCAGCTGTACAATTTTTTGTAGTGCACTCTGGAAGGAAGCTGCTGTAACTGCAGCTCACAAAATGACCAAAGTTGCATGAAGCCTCTAAAAAAAGGACAAAAATGGGCCAGACTACCCTCTAGCCTACCTAGATAAGACTAACTCCCAGGTAGCCTGAATGTCTACTCCGACGGCAGGCTTCAACTTACACCGGGCCAAATGGGCTTTTGCTCTAACTGATACAATATACATATGTTTCTACTAGAAGGTTAGGGGTTGCTTTAGCGGATCATCTTCTTCAATATTTTCCTGTCCTCTGTAACTTGTTCTGTTACACCCATCACCTGCATGTCCCCTAACACCACATCAATAAACCTTCTCTTAGGCCTTCCTCTTTTCCTCTTGCCTGGCAGCTCTATCCTTACCACCCTTCTTCCAATATACCTAGCATCTCTCCTCTGCACATGTCCACACCAATGCAATCTCGCCTCTCTGACTTTGTCTCCAAACTGTCCAACTTGAGCTGACCCTCTAATGTCCTCATTTCTAATCCTGTCCATCCTCGTCACACCCAATGCAAATCTTAGCATCTTTAACTCTGCCACCTCCAGCTCTGTCTCCTGCTTTCTGGTCATTGCCACCGTCTCCAGCCCATATAACATAGCTGGTCTCACTACTGTCCTGTAGACCTTCCCTTTCACTCTTGCTGATATCCGTCTGTCACAAATCACTCCTGACACTCTTCTCCACCCATTCCACCCTGCCTGAGAGTTGGGACAAGGCCATTTTCACCACTGTGTGGCATCTCCCCTTCTTCTTACAACACTCAACAGACGTCTGGGGACCGAGGAGACCAGTTTCTCAAGTTTAGAAATAGGAATGCTCTCCCATTCTTGTCTAATACAGGCCTCTAACTGTTCAATCGTCTTGGGCCTTCTTTGTCGCACCTTCCTCTTTATGATGCGCCAAATGTTCTCTATAGGTGAAATATCTGGACTGCAGACTGGCCATTTCAGTACCCGGATCCTTCTCCTACGCAGCCATGATGTTGTGATTGATGCAGAATGTGGTCTGGCATTATCTTGTTGAAAAATGCAGGGTCTTCCCTGAAAGAGATGACGTCTGGATGGGAGCATATGTTGTTCTAGAACCTGAATATATTTTTCTGCATTGATGGTGCTTTTCCAGACATGCAAGCTGCCCATGCCACACGCACTCATGTAACCCCATAACATCAGAGATGCAGGCTTCTGAACTGAGCGTTGATAACAACTTGGGTTGTCCTTGTCCTCTTTGGTCCGGATAACATGGCGTCCCAGATTTCCAAAAAGAACTTCGAATCGTGACTCGTCTGGCCACAGAACAGTCTTCCATTTTGCCACACTCCATTTTAAATGATCCCTGGCCCAGTGACAACGCCTGAGCTTCTGGATATTGCTTAGAAATGGCTTCTTCTTTGCACTGTAGAGTTTCAGCTGGCAACGGCGGATGGCACGGTGGATTGTGTTCACTGACAATGGTTTCTGGAAGTATTCCTGAGCCCATTCCAGCAGAATAAAAGGCTTTGTCTTGTCCTCGCCACCACTTGTGCCCTCGAGTTATTGTCGACCACTACATGCTGAGGGGGACTACAGTTACTAGTCCAAGTTACCGTGACTTGCTGGAGGCCAACGTGATGCCTGCTGTTCGATCCAAGTGGCGGGGACTGCTGTCTCAAGGAGTCCTTTTACTGCCAGACAATGATACACTACTAAGAACACCAAGGCTTGTCTGGAGTAACTGGTGTATTGTCACATCCTAAATATTCACCAGATTTGCCACCGTGTGATTTTCAACTTTTTGGACCGCTAACAAAACGTCTGGGTGGTCGTCAATTCAAGGCAGATGATGACGTGAAGAAAGCGGCGCACAAGTGGTGGTGAGGACGAGACAAAACCTTTTATTCTGCTGCAATCTGGGAACTGCCAGGCAGGTGGCACATGTGCATTGAGACTCCATTGAGGAATGACATGATCAGGTTTGTTCAGGTTCATTCCATTTTCGAATAAGTCCCATTTTCTAACTGTAGCTTGACTCCCCCTCGTAAAATGACATTTTGTAGCGGTTGACTTTTAAAGTAAAACTACAGAGGACTTTGATAGATAGCATGGCTAGTAAAAATTATTTCAATCTCTGTATCCACAATATGGTTGGGAGTTAGAGACTCTCCTAGCAATAGCACGGCCAGACATGGATGAGATACCAGGCCAGTGCCAGAAATGCTTACTCAGACTCACCAATAGATACTCATAGCTGATTATATCGCCAGTTAACATAAGACGCACAAAAACACACATTTGTAATTTGGGGGACAAGAGTTTGCAATTTGAATACGTACCAGCAGGGTGGCAGAACATTTACAAACCGGAGCACACATTAATATTTCAAGACGTTGGCCTACTAAATATTCCAAGAATTAATTAAATAACAGCGGGAGGTCGAGCTTTGAGCTTCAGGACACCCAAAGCAGTGGAATGACCTGCCTGCTTATAAAACACACTTTGTTCTAGCGGACCGTGGACCACCCAGTGGTTTATTTTTGTGTTCATTAGGTTTACGTCTGAATGCTTTGAAATCATTTCAGGTTTATCTTGAGCCTTGTGACTCGCCGGTATAAAAATATCCCACATTTGATAATCCGTTTAAATTGTATTGATATCTTGTTATGGAAGACATCAAGCTTTTTGGGATTCCCTTTGATTTGTGGCCTTTTGGACCCAAATGATCTTTGGACTGTATTTTGCAGAGAAAATCACATCCTCGTGATAAACAGCAAAACAGTTTTTCCCTTCAGCAGAAATGATCAGAAGGAGTTGAACTTGTGTGCGTCACATCAACTGACCCCTTAATGGAATACGAGGGGTCAAAGTTACTCCTTTTCATAAAACTTGAGAATAATTTACGTATTTGATTCTTTACCGGTGCTCCAATTGTTGTTGTTATCCTAGTCTTCTAAGATCCACCCCCAGAAGGTTAAAAGTGACAAATTTCAAACATAATGTGGTCGAATGGTAGTGAAACCCAGGTTCAAGGATGAAATGATGAGATACCTGGTTGGTTATCCCATTTAATTCTTTCAACAAAAAACAAAACAAATCCACCATGGCACTCCAAAACTGAAAATAGCAGGCAGTAGCCTTCTCTCTATTTAATGCCATTGCTTGGTTGAGTGGGTCTTGGCTTCTTGTGGCTCTCCATACTGTAGCTTGACTCAACTCAAAGAGAGATGCCTCCTTCCAGGGACGCCCAGCTCTATAAGTCCTGGCCTGGAAGGGGCGGAGTCAGTTGCCCTCACTGGGCTGTGGGGGCAGAAACAGGTGACCAGGTCAGTGAGAGCACCAACTCTCGATTCAGGGTGGCACTGCATACCTTAGCTGAGTCAATGACATGCATGGATTACAATAAGCAGGTCAGGTTTTGTTTTCTACCATTTCAAGGTGAGTAATTGTACATATGATGTCATTTTGGGCCCTGCAGTGGGCTGGCACCCTGCCCGGGGTTTGTTTCCTGCCTTGCACCCTGTGTTGGCTGTGATTGGCTCCAGCAGACCCCCGTGACCCTGCAGTTTGGATATAACGGGTTGGATAATGGATGGATGGATGTCATTTTGGATTTTGTTTAACAACAATCTACAATACACGGTGGGTAGCGCTGCTGCCTCACCGTTAGGAGACCCGGGTTCGCTTCCCAGGTCCTCCCTGTGTGGAGTTTGCATGTTCTCCCCGTGTCTGCGTGGGTTTCCTCCCACAGTCTAAAGACATGCAGGTTAGGTGCATTGCCGATCCTAAATTGTCCCTAGTGTGTGCTTGGTGTGTTTGTGTGTGTGCCCTGCCCGCGGTTTGTTCCTGCCTTGCTCACTGTGTTGCCTGGGATTGGCTCCAGCAGACCCCCCGTGACCCTGTGTTAGGATATAGCGGGTTGGAAGATGACTGACTGACTGACAACCTACAATATTTAGACTTTAAAAATTGACATTAAAGCACACATTGAAAATGTTTTAAATATTTGACACAACTGTTCTAATTTATTATGTACAGTACCATTACATCATGTAGTAAATAATTACATTTCCTATGAACACTTCCAATTCATGTGACTTATGCTAATTCAGACTTTTTCTGCACTGATGCAACTGAGTTGAGTTTTTGTTTTCCTCTCTTCCATTGTCATCTGGCCATAGTTCAACAATTTAATTAATGAACAAAAGTGTTAGGTTCTATGTACGGACTGCTTTGTTTTTCTCGTAATTAAGTTTTTATTCTGAAATTAGGAAACTTTGAATGGGAATATAAGTAACAAGCTGGTGAAGTTTGCAGATGATACCAAAATAAGTGGATTGGCAGATAGTCGAGAATCCATTGTATCATCATAGAGGGACTTGGACAGCATGCAGGCTTATTTATTGCAGATGAAATTTAATGTCAGAAAATGGAAATATTTATATGTAGGAAGTAGAAATGTGAGGTTTGAATACATAATGGGAGGTCTGAAAATCGAGAGTACACCTTGGGAATTAATAAAGTATCTATCTATCTATCTATCTATCTATCTATCTATCTATCTATCTATCTATCTATCTATCTATCTATCTATCTATCTATCTATCTATCTATCTATCTATCTATCTATCTATCTATCTATCTATCTATCTATCTATCTATCTATCTATCTATCTATCTATCTTATGAGAAGGATTTAGGAGACGTAGTGGATATTAAGCTATCAACTACCAGACAGTGTTCAGAAGCCATTAAGAAGGTTAACAGAATGTCAGGTTATATAGCGCCTTGATGTGTGGAGTACAAGTCACTGGAGGTTCTGCTCAGCCTTTATAACACACTGGTGAGGCCTCATCTGGAGTACTGGGTGCAGTTTGGGTCTCCAGAGTACAAAAAGGACATAGCAGCACAAGAAAAGGTCCAGAGAAGAGCGACTATGCTGATTCCAAAACTACAGGAGATGAGTTATGAGGGAAGATTAAAAGAGCTGAGCCTTTACAGTTTAAGCAAAAGAAGATTAAGAGGAGACCTGACTGAAGTGTTTAACATTATGAAGGGAATTAGTCCAGTGGATCGAGACGGTGACTTTAAAATGAGTTCATCAAGAACGTGGAGACTTGGTTGGGAACTTGTGAAGGGTAAATTCAACACAAACATTAGGAAGTTTCTTTTACACAGAGAACCACAGACATTTGTAATAAGTGGCCAAATTGTGTGGTAGCTAGGAGGAGTTTAAGGACCTTCATAACTCGACTTGATGTTATTTTAGAAGAGTTCAATGGACCGGACTGGTAAGCTTTGTTGGGCTGAAACGCCTGTTCTCATCTAGATGGTTCTAACATTTGTAATTGAATTTATCTGTAAAGTTGTTTGAGCGCTGTGAATCTGCATGCAGTGAATTAAAAAAAAAAAAAAAATTAAAATATAATCTTGTAAAGGGCGGCATCGTGGCGCAGTGGTAGCGCTGCTGCCTCGCAGTTAGGAGACCCATCTGGGTTCGCTTCCTGGGTCCTCCCTGCGTGGAGTTTGCATGTTCTCCCCGTGTCTGCGTGGGTTTCCTCCGGGCGCTCCGGTTTCCTCCCACAATCCAAAGACATGCAGGTTAGGTGGGTTGGCGATTCTAAATTGGCCCTAGTGTGTGCTTGGTGTGTGGGTGTGTTTGTGTGTGTCCTGCGGTGGGTTGGCACCCTGCCCAGGATTGGTTCCTGCCTTGTGCCCTGTGTTGGCTGCGTTTGGCTCCAGCAGACCCCCGTGACCCTGTATTCGGATTCAGCGGGTTAAACAATGGATGGATGGTTGGATAATCTTGTAAATATAACAAAACATTAAATAAAATATATTCTGGCCCCATTGATCCTCGATTGGAAGAAGCACAAAGAATGAATGAATAAAAGTATGGCATCAAGTTGCTTGATTAGTCACAAAATCCGAGTGTTTGAGTTGCTTTTCAGTTTACATATGCATGCAACCCATAATAAATATTAGCCAGGATAAGTATAACTATGGATGTTATGTAACAACTTTTAAGTGTTAACATTATCTGCTACAAATGGTTAATCCATACACATGGCAGATGCGGTTGTTGACACTGTGGAAAGTGATGAAGTTGCAGATGTTTTCCATAGTTTTCAAGGGTGATGTGGTAATTTTGAAACCCTTGAGCCCTCATTCTGTTTCAGATATGCATTGGAATACATGATGGCACTTCCACTTGACAGAAAGTGTTGAGAAATGAGGAGAAGGTCCATCATAGGTCAGTGTATAATGAATGGAATGAAAGTGCGCTTCAAATAAGTGGAAGTCGTGGGTGGCAGGCACTTTCCAAGTGGAAGTGAACTCACAAATAATCAGAACACTGAGTCGGGATTCATTTCGTACAGTTCATTGGCCTTTGAGGAGCTACGGGAGGTAGCGATAAACCACACTGAAAGAGGCTGTGTCACCTTGTGCTAGTAGACACACCAGTAAGAGTAGGGAGAACATAAAAAGAGTGACAAATGAGAATAGACCACTCGGCTATTAACTAGTCAAACAAGCTTAATAAACTAAGATCCTACATCTCATCAAGCTACTTTGACATATTCTCTCTGTTTAATTAAACAGAACTCATAACTATGTTTGGGACTTAGACACATGTTCCTTACTGTACCCCTGTCTGCTCCACAGTTTAAAATTACAAATCAAACAATTCAGACATTGTGATTAAAGGGCACATTATAGACTTTCTCATTTAAGGGAATTTGCACACTATTTCTACACGGTCCCCACATTTCTAGGGCACGATAATGTTTGGGACAATTGACGTCACAGGTGTTTGTGATTCCTTAGGTGTGTTTCATGGCTTCATAAGACACCTCGGTTTGCCTCTACCCTTTGGAGAGACTATAGTTACGGTTGTTCAACTTGAGGACAAGATGTGTGCCAATGAAAGTCAAAGATGCCATTATCAGGCTGAAAACCACATGAGACATCAGTGCCACCCTAGGATGACCAAAATCAACTATCTGGAATGTCATGAAGAAGAAAGAATGCACTTGTGAGCTCAATAATCATAAAGGGACTGGTAGGCCAAGGAAGACCACCATTGCTGATAACAGAAGAATCCTCACTATGGTAAAGAAAAAGCCCCAAACGCCTGTCTGACTGACCAGTAACAGGGCTGATGTGTGTGTGTCACAGAAGAGCCTGCAGAACTCTGGGAGAAGGTCTTGTGGACAGACGAGATAAAGATGAGCCTCATCAGAGTGATGGCCAGAGCAAAGTGTGCAGATGAAAAGGAACTGGCCAAGATCCGAAGCAGACCACCTCATCTGTTAAACATGGTAGTGCTGAAGGGTGTTATGGCTTGGGCATGTATGGCTGCCCCAGGTCCTGGCACACCTCTCTTCACTGATGATGAACTGTTGATGGCATTGGCTCAATGAATTCTGAGGTGTGTAGAAAAAGATCTGCTCGAGTCCAGTAAATGCCTCCGAACTCGTTGGGTGGCACTTCATCCTACAACGAGATAATGAGCCAAACACACTGCTGAGGCAACACAGGAGTCCATCAAAGCTAAAAAATGGAAAATGATTCAATGGCCAAGCCAGTCACCTGATTTAAATCCAATTGTGCAGGCCTTCCATATGGTGAAGAGAAAACTGAAGGTGACAAGCCCCCCAAAACAAACAGGAGCTGAAGATGGCTGCATGAGAGGCTTGGCAGAGCATCACCAGAGAAGTTCCTCAGCACATGGTGATGTTTGTGAATAATAGACCTGCCATTGCCATTATGGTACTTTACATCGGTGGTGAGCAAACCAGGTGCTTAATTTAAAAAGCAATCCTTACCAATTGTTACCTTAGTTGCCTGTTCTTAGCTGACAGGAGTGGCACCCGGTGTGGCCCATCTGCTTCAGGATTTCACGTGTTGTGTGTTCAGAGACGATCTTCTGCACACCTTGGTTGTAAGAAGTGGTTATTTGAGTTCCTGTTGTCTTTCTTTCAGTCTTGCCATTCTCCTCTGGTCTCTGGCATCAACAAGGCATTTTAACCCAGAGAACTGCCGCTCACAGACATTTTCCCAATGGACCATTCTCTGTGAACCCTAGAGGTGGTTGTGCGTGAAAATCCCAGTAATCCCCTAGACCGCTCTGTCTGGCACCAACACCCATGCCACATTCAAAGTCACTTCAATCACTTTTCTTCCCCATTGTGATGTTCGGTTGTCTCGATAATGTCTAATGCCATAATGCACTGAGTTGCTGCCATGTGATTGGCCGCTCAGATATTTCCTTTATCAAACAGCTGAGCAGGTGTACCTAATAAAGTGGCCGGTGAGTGTACTTTCCAGGCTTAGACCAGCCGTCTGACAACAACACCCATGCCACATTCAAAGTCACTTCAAGCCCCTTTCTTCTCCACTCTGATGCTCGGCTTGAACTCCAGCTGGTCGTCTTGACAATGTCTACATACCTCAATGCATTGAGTTGCTGCCATGTGATTGGCTGATTAGATATTTGGGTTAACAAGCAGTTGAACGGGCGTACCTAATAAAATGGCTGGTGAGTGTATATCCTTTTATTATCTGTTACAGGCCAAACTATATTTTAAGGTAAACTAATTGAGCCTAGGCCAAACTACTTTGTCTGCAGCGTGATAGGATTATTTCAGCTAAGTGTTTGAACTGTAGATTATCATCTTGATCTATGTCATAATTCACCGCTTAGTATTTCCTAGGGTTTATTTCATCTTTTTAATCTGAGCACTAGTTATTTTCCATGCGAATTTTATGATGTAAAATAGCTCCTGTTCATTGGTCTGAAACCCCTGGGTACCCTCTTGGCATCCTTTTCTGCCTGAAATAATGCCATGGAGTCCAGGTGTGTTTTTCAAAATTCTGAACCTCATAGAGTAGAAAGAAATCAAGAAAACCCTGGCACATCTTTTGGACCTTCACATGTCAGAGCGCCGTTTGGACCCTGGTCTCTTCTTCCCCAAAGTGGTGTTTTGTCCCAGCTCAACTCTTGCCTTTCCTCTTTGGGATAATTCTGAAACTGAATTTTTGCTTTTAGGCTATTTGAGATGGAAAAAGGGCAGATTGAATTATGATTTTTTTTAATTGTTTTTCTATTATGCTCATTTTGAACTCCATTTGGTCGTCTTGACAATGTCTACATACCTCAATGCATTGAGTTGCTGCCGTGTGATTGGCTGATTATTATTTTTTTTTATGTTAATAAGCAGCCGAGCACGTGGACCTAATAAAGTGGCCGGTGAGTGTATGTACAGTTAGTAGAGTATATGGGTTAGAAACAGCCCTGATTTCTGACTTGTTTGCTAACTAAGGAGTGCTGTTTGCTTATCCTGGTAGTTATTACGAAAGTCTTCAGAGCCCTTCACCTCTTTCACATTTTGTTAGGTTGTAGCCTTATGCTGAAATCATTTAAACTCATTTTTTTGCTTACATCAAGAAACACTCCGCACCACAGAATGACAAAGTGAAAAGAAGATTTTAGAAATTTTCATAACTGTATAAAAAATAGAAACTGAAATATCACATTGACACAAGTATTCAGAGCCTTTACTCGGTAATTCGTTTCAGACCCATCAGCAGTAATGACAGCCTGAAGTCTTCTTCTAGAGGAGCTACTTTCAGGGCGTTTAATGTTTCTTTTCATTGTTACGCTGATGACACGCAGGTCTGCATTCTTGTCATGAAGAACTGAGATCCTGGATGGCTGACAATTTTCTCGATGTTAATCTTAATAAAACAGAAGTGCTGATAGCTGGTCCTCCTGCCAAAGCTTACATATGTTTTGAACTCCATGAATCTTTCGTGGACTTTTGCAAACCTCGAGTTTGGAATCTTGGGGTTATTTTTGTCAGTAACTTTTCTTATGAGAAACAGATAAATTCGGTCATCAAGAGTTCCTTTAGAGAATGTAGCTGGTTGGTAGGCAGGATCAAGCGGGAGTCAAACGTGTACCTAGGGAAATTTCACAGTCCAATAAAGTTCATTGAAAATTCAAAGCAAATGGTTCACACAAGATTAGAGGAAGAAGTTATTACACATGGAGAAATAAAGGTCTCCCCTAGACTTTTTCGTATACTCAGATATGGGGATGGATATTTGAAGGATTCCACCATGCTGACTGCAGAATCATTAATTTCTAGTGGGAGAGGTTGTAAATGCTGTTTGCGAAAGTCAATGGCCATTTCCAATTTCTTGGTGGTATTGAGGACCAGGTTGTTGGAAGCACATCAAGACACAAGTCAAGACTACTCTTTGCTATAAGCTGTTTCTTTACCATTAGTAATTAGACCAATAAGGGTGGTGTCATGAGCGAACTTAATGATTTTACTGAAGGATCAGTGGACCTGCAGTCATTGGGGTACAGGAAATAAAATGAGGGGGCAGTACACAGCCATGAGGAGCTCCTGTGCTAATAGGGAGACAGTGTGAGAGGTGGGAGCTCAATGTATTGTTTCTGGTGTATCAGAATACTGTAAATTCATTTACAAATGGAAGGATTTCACATTCAGTATATCTGATTGCATTGTTAGGCCTATTCTTGGCCTGTATGTGGGCATCCCTATCACCGGTTTTATGGGCTTTTCCTTTTACCTGACGTGGGTTACTTAGTTCTTTGGTTCACACGACTTTCCATTGTTGACAAACACAATAGTTCACAAAAGATGATATAAGATGTAACCGCGTCACTCAGCGCGTGAATCTTTTCACAAGCATTTTTAAAAACATGCCAATTTGTACAGTCCAGATAATCTTGTAAAAGAAAAATCAGGAGTGGTCTCCCCTCGACTTTCTTGTATACTCAGATATGAAAATGGATATTTGAGGAGTAAACCGCAAGACAATGATTATATTTTTATAGCATGTACATTAAGATAGATAGATAGATAGATACTTTATTAATCCCAAAGGGAAATTCACATACTCCAGCAGCAGCATACTGATAAAAAAAAACAAAAAAAAAACCAATATTAAATTAAAGAGTGATAAAAATGCAGGTAAAACAGACAATAACTTTGAAGAGTCGCATAGTGTGGGGTCTCCTCAGTCTGTCAGTGGAGCAGGATGGTGACAGCAGTCTGTCGCTGAAGCTGCTCCTCTGTCTGGAGATGATCCTGTTCAGTGGATTTTCCATGATTGACAGAAGTCTGCTCAGTACCCGTCGCTCTGCCATGGATGTCAAACTGTCCAGCTCCGTGCCTACAATAGAGCCTGCCTTCCTCACCAGTTTTTCCAGGCGTGAGGCGTCCTTCTTCTTTATGCTGCCTCCCCAGCACAACACCGTGTAGAAGAGGGCGCTCGCCACAACCATCAGATAGGACATCTGCAGCATCTTATTGCAGATGTTGAAGGATGCCAGCCTTCTAAGGAAGTAATTAATAAGAAATCAAATTAATACCAAGTCAAGTCAAGCTGGGGAGCATGCAATGGTACAGTGCATTGTCGCACCCACTACATGGCGAAACAGCTCGGGATCCCGGTTTGCAACCCCCCAGGCAGACACACGGTCCAGTCCCACCCTGTGGAAATGACCCTCTATCTGCCACAGCAGTGTTACATGGGCGACCCCTTGGCCTGGTCCATCCACTCAGGTCCCCAACAATGAGGATCTTACAAGCTGGATCACCCTCAGGGAAACGCGCCACATGGCCGTAGTATCATAAGTGATGCTCTCTCACAATGCAGGCAATTTGCCTCATTCGGGGCTCCATGAGCAACCACTCATTCGACACAAAGTCAAACCAATGGTACCCAAGGATTTTCCGGAGAGACACAGTACCAAAGGAGTCCAGTCTTCATCTCAGGTCACTGGATAGCGTCCATGTCTCACAACCATATAGCAAAACAGAAAGCATCAGGACTCTAAAGACTTGGACATTCGTCCTTTTGCATAGATATCGGGAGTGCCACACACCCCTTTCCAGCGACCTCATGACCCCCCATGCTCTCCCAATCCGTCTACTGACTTCATAGGAAGAGTCCCCAGAGACATGAATGTCACTGCCAAGGTAAGTAAACCTCTCGACGAGGTCAACACTCTCTCTGCAGACAGACACACTGCTGATGGCCATGCCTAAGAGGTCATTAAAGGCCTGGATCTTCTTTTTTTTATCAGGACACTGGCAAGCCCAGACACTCGGACTCCTCACTCAGTCTCTCGAGCGCCCCAATCAGAGCCTCCATTGACTCTGCGAAGATCTGAAAAGTAACTTTCTTAAGATC
This sequence comes from Polypterus senegalus, assembly GCF_016835505.1. NCBI lineage: Eukaryota > Metazoa > Chordata > Cladistia > Polypteriformes > Polypteridae > Polypterus > Polypterus senegalus. The sequence continues at coordinate 12,883,303 of NC_053154.1, read as the reverse complement.
CCTAGGAGATACAAAAAAGCTTAACCTTGGTTGTAAGAGCCATTTGTTAGTTGTTTAGGTGATGTTAACTTGATAGAAGTATTTTGTTAGTTGTGTTAAATGTTTGCCTTTATATGAATGCACAGTCTATGGGAGGTCCCATTATAACAGCCACAAGCTGAATTGAAATGGAATATTTTATTTCTTGTCTCTCTGACTGCAGATTAGTTAGTTAGTGACCTACCTTGCCATAGGTAAAGCATGGTGGGCACACGGTTTTAAACCATTCCCAGTTGTATGTAAAATCTTCTTCTTCTTTCGGCTGCTCCTGTTGCCACAGCAGATCATCTTTTTCCATCTCTTCCTGTCTTCTGCACATGTCTAAACCAACGCAATCTCGCCTCTCTGACTTTGTCTCAAGACCTTCCAACTTGAGCTGATCCTCTAATGTCCTCATTTCTAATCCTGTCCATCCTCGTCACTCCAAATGCAAATCTTAACATCTGTAACTCTGCCACCTCCAGCTCTGTCTCCTGCTTTCTGGTCAGTGCCACCGTCTCCAGCCCATATAACACAGCTGGTCTCACTAACGTCCTGTAGACCTTCCCTTTCACTGTTGCTGATACCCGTCTGTCACAAATCACTCCTGACATTGTTCTCCATCCACTCCACCCTGTCTGCGCTCTCTTTTTCACTTCTCTTCCTCAATCCCCATTACTCTGTACTGTTGATCCCAAGTATTTAAACTCATTCACCTTCACCAACTCTACTCCCTCATCCTCATCATTCCACTGACCTCCCTCTCATTCACACACATGTATTCTGTCTTGTTGGTTCTACTGACCTTCATTCCTCTCCTCTCCAGAGCAGATCTCCACCTCTTCAGGTAGCAAACATCATAATCCACAGGGACTCTTGTCTAATCTCGACTGTCAACCTGTCCATCACCATTGCAAATACGAAATACGTAATAAGAAATAAGTGCTTTCTATGTGAGTACCTGTGGAAAAAAAAAAATCCATGGACTGATGGAAAATAAGGAACGTCCATGCAGCTGTGAGACACCAGCAATTACTCATGTGCAGTAATGAGAGAGGGTGAAAAAAGGAAACAGAATAAACCTCCACTAATTGCTTAAATAAACGGTGATTGAATAAATGGTGGCAAAATAATAAAAAAATAAAGTAATCATCATAAATGTTAATAAAACCGATTTCGTAATTAAAACGGCACAGTTATCAAAAATAATAATAATAATAGAACAACAAATTTCAATTATAAGAGTTTCATTAAAGAGCTGTACAGCTAAAAATGAATATGAAGAGAAACTAATGAAGCTCACTAAAGATTGCTGAATGAAACAATGAATTAATTTTTTTTCTGTGTGTGAAATAAATATAAGCTTGGATTATGAAAGTGAACGGTGACAAAAAAATCTCTGTTAGCATTAAAGATAAAATTAGATGGATTTTTTAATCCTAAAGGTAGTCTGTGACAGCAGCAGAAACATAAAAAACAAAGATACAGACTCACAAGACAAATAAGACAATCAATCAAACGTGCATAAATTGAAAAATAAACCTAACAAATATAAGCATTTACAGTAATTACATTGAATTACCTGATAGCAGTGGGCAGAAAAGACCCCCAGAGGCGCCTGTGGCTAAAGATGATCCAAGAGAGCACCACCTGGAGGAAATGGTGGAGATTCTTCATGATGGCATCCAATTTTGCCACCAACATCTTTGCCAGAACAGCTTCCCATATGTCCAGGGTTGGCCCTGTAATGGCGCAGGCTTTGTCCAGGCATTGTACTTCTTACAAGCTCAAGTGGCTTACCACAGTGTCTACCATTGACTGGTAGAACATTTCCAGCAGCTTTCGGCACAAATCCAAAGACCTGAGTCTCCTGATGAAGTCCAGTCTGCTCAGGCCCTTCTTCTCCATGCCACTGTGTTGTCAGACCAGTCCAGTTTTGTGGACCCCAAGGTACTTGTAGCTTTGCATCACTTCCACGTCCTCCTCCTGAATAGTGACTGGTCTCAGTGGCCCCTTGGCATGTCGGAAGTCCACTGCTAGTTCTTTTGTCTTGTTGATGTTGAGTTGCAGGTTGTTGTCTCTGCACCACAAGACAAAGTCCTCCATTACCTTCCTGTACTCTGATGCATCTCCATTATTAATGTAGCCTATGATGGAGGAGTCATCTGAAAATTTCTGTAGATGGCAAGCGTTGGTATTGAACTGGAAGTCTGTTGTGTAGATGGGTGAACAGGAAAGGAAACAGGACAGTACCCAGTCGTGCTCCAGTATGACAACACCACCATTTCTGGTCCCTCTGCCTCAGAAACTGCTGTCTGCTGGTCAGGTAGTCCATAGTCCAGGAGATTATGGGGGCACCAAGATTCAAAGCCTTAAGCATTTTCCTCAGTCAGTAAGGTAGAATGGTTCTAACACTAGAATTCCTGAAGCCTACGAAAAAACTCGTAATCTTGGCCTACCTTAAATTCCTTCGCACCTCTGCATCAGAGTCTTTTGTTTTGTAAATTTGTCAATCAGCACAAGCAGCCTGATGTCCAATCCCCCCAACCGCCAGAGCTCAACTCACTGGCAAAACGTTTTTCAAGCTCAAGCCAAGACTTCTTATTTGGGTGTGAGGTGCCTGGAGTTGTAGATATTGCTCTATTATTTAAAAAATAATCCTGGGACGAAACAAGACTTTTTTCAAGTGATTTTTTGCAGTCCCATGAGAAGAAACTTTGGCCATGAGATTTTTTTTTAATTTTATTGAAATCACACAACATTCCATACTAATAGATCATTTTTACAAGAATAGGATTGAAAATAAATCAACCCCCACCCCTGAGAAAGAGAGCATGGGCAGCAGAATAAAACTTAAAGCTAGTAAAAATAAGTAGCTAGATGATTTAATAAATAAATAAAGATAAATTGAGAAGAAAAAGATATGGGGAGAGAATCTGCTTCCTCAGTGCTTTAAGAGCTTTTTGTAAAATGTTACAGTGCATCCGGAAAGAATTCACAGCGCATCACTTTTTCCACATTTTGTTATGTTACAGCCTTATTCCAAAATGGATTAAATTCATTTGTTTTCCTCAGAATTCTACACACAACACCCCATAATGACAACGTGAAAAAAGTTTACTTGAGGTTTTTGCAAATTAATTAAAAATAAAAAAAATGAGGAAGCACATGTACATAAGTATTCACAGCCTTTGCCATGAAGCTCCAAATTGAGCTCAGGTGCATCCTGTTTCCCTGATCATCCTTGAGATGTTTCTGCAGCTTCATTGGAGTCCACGTGTGGTAAATTCAGTTGATTGGACATGATGTGGAAAGGCACACACCTGTCTATAGAAGGTCACACAGTTGACAGTTCATGTCAGAGCACAAACCAAGCATGAAGTTAAAGGAATTGTCTGTAGACCTCCGAGACAGGATTGTCTCGAGGCACAAATCTGGGGAAGGTTACTGAAAAATTTCTGCTGCTTTGAAGGTCCCAATGAGCTCAGTGGCCTCCATCATCCGTAAGTGGAAGAAGTTTGAAACCACCAGGACTCTTCCTAGAGCTGGCCGGCCATGTAAACTGAGTGATCGGGGGAGAAGGGCCTTAGTCAGGGAGGTGACCAAGAACCCAATGGTCACTATGTCAGAGCTTCAGAGGTCCTCTGTGGAGAGAGGAGAACCTTCCAGAAGGACAACCATCTCTGCAGCAATCCATCAGTCAGGCCTGTATGGTAGAGTGGCCAGATGGAAGCCACCGCTTAGTAAAAGGCACATGGCAGCCCGCCCTGAGTTTGCCAAAAGGCATCTGAAGGACTCTCAGACCATGAGAAACAAAATTCTCTGGTCTGATGAGACAAAGATTGAACTCTTTGGCGTGAATGCCAGGCGTCACGTTTGGAGAAAACCAGGCACCACTCATCACCAGGCCAATACCATCCCTACAGTGAAGCATGGTGGTGGCAGCATCATGCTGTGGGAATGTTTTTCAGCAGCAGGAACTGAGAGACTAGTCAGGATAAAGGGAAAGATGACTGCAGCAATGTACAGAGACATCCTGGATGAAAACCTGCTCCAGAGCGCTCTTGACCTCAGACTGGGGCGACGGTTCATCTTTCAGCAGGACAACGACCCTAAGCACACAGCCAAGATATCAAAGGAGTGACTTCAGCACAACTCTGTGAATGTCCTGAGTGGCCCAGCCAGAGCCCAGACTTGAATCTGATTGAACATCTCTGGAGAGATCTTAAAATGGCTGTGCATCGACGCTTCTCATCCAGCCTGATGGAGCTTGAGAGGTGCTGCAAAGAGGAATGGGCGAAACTGGCCAAGGATAGGTGTGCCAAGCTTGTGGCATCATATTTAAAAAGACTTGAGGCTGGAATTGCTGCCAAAGGTGCATCGACAAAGTATTGAGCAAAGGCTGTGAATACTTATGTTCATGGGATTTCTCCGTTTTTTTATTTTTAATAAATTTGCAAAAACCTCAAGTGAACTTTTTTCACGTTGTTATTGCGGGGTGTTGTGTGCAAAATTCTGAGGAAAAAAATAAATTAAATCAATTTTGGAATAAGGCTGTGACATAACAAAATGTGGAAAAAGTGATGCGCTGTGAATACTTTCTGGATGCACTGTATGTACAGTTCCATATCATCTGCATATAGAGAAACTTTCTGGTCCAGTCCTTCTCTGATAATCCCCTTTATCTCATAAGCATTTCAACAGTGAACTGCCAGTGGCTGAATAGCGATTGCAAACAATAGTGGTGACAAGGGGCATCCTTGTATGGTTCCACGTTCTAGTTTAAAGTATTCTGAATTAATCAGCAATGTTTTAAAATATGTTCATAAAGCAGAGAGAATTTATTAACTTAGGTATGTTTACAAGCCTTAAATTTAACGCCGTTTGCCTTGCTCTCTCTCTAAGGGGTGGGGATCGATCTGTTCTTAACTTAATTTTTCTTTTTGTAAAAACTTGATTGCTTTGTATGGATTGTAATAAAATTAATAAAAAAAAATAATAATAATAATAATGTATTCTGAATTATGAGATTTTTTTCAATTCAAGCCCTCCTCTCAACCATATTCAACCACGCACATGGTACTCTCACCTCTCATTCAATTGTGAATGACAGACACAGTTCCTGCTCTCTCAGTTTTTTTAAGATTTAATGTTTTCCTAACTTTAAATAAAGAAGACGTTTTATGGCCAAATCTTATTGAAGAATTTCATCATGAAGGGTTATCAATGGAAAAAATGAGTACATGGGCAATCCTAGCACCAAGAAACGATTAACTCAAACAAATTAACGCCAAAATTGATGATCGGTTACACGGCGAATTGGTGAAGTGTATATCAATAGACTCTGCTGAAACAGTTGGTGATGATGGTGTGGAAGATGAAAATATCAACTTACACTATCACAAAGAATATCTACGACCGTTAACACCATCTGGTCTTCCACCGCACAAATTACTGTAGAAAGGAGGATGTATTCAAGAAAGGTAATGTAGTAAATATTTGGAGGATAACATTAGACACCATAGGAGATCTTGATATGCCTTTCGTATTAAAACGTTAACATTTTCCCGTTAGAATAGCTTTTGCAAAGACAATTAACACATCTCAGAGACAAACATTTGACTGAGTCAAACGACAACCCTTAAGTGGCAGGAAGTGTCTCTTATAGGTTGGCGCCAGCCCGCTGCAGGGCACATACATATCCACACACACTAGGGACCATTTAGAATTGCCAATGCACCTAACTTGCATGTCTTTGGGAGGAAACCCACAAAGATACGGGGAGAACATGCAAACTCCACACTGGGATGTGAACCCAGGTCTCCTTACTGCGAGGCAGCAGCGCCACCGTGCCGCCAGTAATCTTAATTTACTTTAGTTATTTGTTTAGATTTGCAGTCTCTTCTGCGCTTCTACTGGCATTGTTACACACATTTACTGATTTGGCTGTTTTGAGTACTGAAATCCGCATCTCCTGGAGTTCATTGCTTGCATCTCTCTTAATAAAAGTCCTTTCGACGGGGTGTGACACGTTGTTTACATTGAATGGATCTTTTTTCAGTTAATATTGTTGCAATCACAGCTGGCAATTCTTTCGTCTCTCACACTATCGTCATAACGAAATAACAGAGTGCACACTCAGCAACGTATCGTTCACTTTTAGCACAAGTCCATTGATGTCCTTGACTGTATTGTTTAATTTACAGAAAGATTTTTACCTTTGCAACAGGTCATGTGTATCTTTAGCACAAGTTAATATTCTAAATGTACATGTAACACACGTTTATGTGTGTTTAAGAGTCTCTTTTGTCTAGTGACAGTTTATCACATTTAGAAGTTTGTTCTCTGCAAGACCAGGTTAACAAGAACTCCTCTGCTGTTTAAAATCACCGTCCCGTCCCGTCACTTTAAGCTCTGCCTACCAGGCATTACCACTTTAAAGGAAAAAAAGTCCAAAGAACAGAACAAAGTTGATCTTTTCAAAATAAATCACTCACCTGTTTAAGTCGTTAAGTGCAGCGTGCGCATTCTCAATCATTTTAACTTTGGCTGTGGCTTGTTCACGCAGCGGGATGCCAGTAACGGGTCGGGGGCGTGCGCCGATCATGTCTGATGGAGGAAGCAGCGCGTACCCCATCATAAAGGCGAGCGTTTCTTTAAACCTGCCAATAGCAAAGAAAAAGGTGCAAATCATTTTAAATTAAAATGAGCCTGCATGCATTATTGTAAGGAGGCAATTCCCAAAGAAAAATTAAATTCACTTTTGCAGCGCGTGTTCCAGATGCGTTCCTGTTCACACTCGAGCACACGAGGCCGCAAGCCCTATTAATATGGCAAGCTGTTTTAACATTTAATCCGTTTAATTTGATATGTGCTTGCAAGACTTTGATATAATTAGTTTTAAATTTGATCTCAGCATTTTGAAATTTGATATCGGACTTATAAAATCTGATATCACGCCCTTAAAATTCGATATCAAGCTTTTGAAATGTGATGTCAACATTTTAAAAATTGATATTGTGCCTTCGAAAATTGATATCACGTTTTTGAAATTTGATATGACAGCTGAAATGCAAATATATACGCATTTTAAACTGTTACACCATATTTTCTCATTTTGATATCACGTTTATAACATCTAATATCGTGCTTTTGAAATTTGATATCACACTTTTGAAATTTGATATCGAGCTTTTGAAATATGTTATCGAGCTTCTGAAAATTTGATATCAAATTTCCAGAAGCTCGATTATCAAGTTTCATCAAAAGAAAAATGGATTGAATGTTAAAGTGACCTGCCGTACTATGGAAGCATTTAAGCTCTCTTTTTTGAAATTAAGTTTCAAAAGTGTGATATCAAATTTTAAAAAGTTGATATCAAATTTAAAAGCCACGATATCAGCATTGTAACTGCTGATATCATGAAAAACAGATTAAATGTTAAAACGGCCTGCCATATACACTCACCTAAAGGATTATTAGGAACACCTGTTCAATTTCTCATTAATACAATTATCTAATCAACCAATCACATGGCAGTTGCTTCAATGCATTTAGCGGTGTGGTCCTGGTCAAGACAATCTCCTGAACTCCAAACTGAATGTCAGAATGGCAAAGAAAGGTGATTTAAGCAATTTTGAGCGTGGCATGGTTGTTGGTGCCAGACGGGCCGGACTGAGTATTTCACAATCTGCTCAGTTACTGGGATTTTCATGCACAACCATTTCTAGGGTTTACAAAGAATGGTGTGAAAAGGGAAAAACATCCAGTATGCGGCAGTCCTGTGGGCGAAAATGCCTTGTTGATGCTAGAGGTCAGAGGAGAATGGGCCGACTGATTCAAGCTGATAGAAGAGCAACTTTGACTGAAATAACCGCTCGTTACAACCGAGGTATGCAGCAAAGCATTTGTGAAGCCACAACACGAGGCGGATGGGCTACAACAGCAGAAGACCCCACCGGGTACCACTCATCTCCTCTACAAATAGGAAAAAGAGGCTACAATTTGCATGAGCTCACCAAAATTGGACAGTTGAAGACTGGAAAAATGTTACCTGGTCTGATGAGTCTCGATTTCTGTTGAGACATTCAAATGGTAGAGTCAGAATTTGGCGTAAACAGAATGAGAACATGGATCCATAATGCCTTGTTACCACTGTGCAGGCTGGTGGTGGTGGTGGTATAATGGTGTGGGGGATGTTTTTTTGGCATACTTTAGGCCCCTTAGTGCCAATTGGGCATCGTTTAAATGCCACGGGCTACCTGAGCATTGTTTCTGACCATGTCCATCTCTTCATGACCACCATGTACCCATCCTCTGATGGCTACTTCCAGCAGGATAATGCACCATGTCACAAAGCTCGAATCATTTCAAATCGGTTTCTTGAACATGACAAAGAGTTCACTGTACTAAAATGGCCCCCACAGTCACCAGATCTCAACCCAATAGAGCATCTTTGGGATGTGGTGGAATGGGAGCTTCGTGCCCTGGATGTGCATCCCACAAATCTCCATCAACTGCAAGATGCTATCCTATCAATATGGGCCAACATTTCTAAAGAATCCTTTCAGCACCTTGTTGAATCAATGCCACGTAGAATTAAGGCAGTTCTGAAGGCGAAAGGGGGTCAAACACCGTATTAGTATGGTGGTCCTAATAATCCTTTAGGTGAGTGTATTTATTTATTATATGCCTTGCAATGGCTGAGAGGAGCACGTGAGTAGAGAGCACCTGCGTGTGCCGCGATTGGTTAAAGGGAGCAACGTGTCGCGGGATTGGCTAAAGATTTGTTCTCCGACTATAAGAGACACTTCCTGACTCTTAAGGGTTGTCGTTTGACTCAGTCTGGTGTGTTGGTACAATTCATTCAGTTAGTATACCAAACAGCGGCTTGTGCCTGATTTTGTAATTATTTTCTTATCTATAAATATCTCCTAGTTGAAGTTTGATTTTAGGTGGAGGTATTTACAGTATATAGATTTTGGGTTTTGGTGCACTTTGTTTTCTTACCTTGTAAATATGTTTGTCATTCTTTGGACTTTGTTACGCGTGTAGTTTCTTCCTGAACTCCTTTTCTTCATTTACCAATTTTTGTGTATATACATTTTTTTCTTTATTTTTCATTTTTGGGAACAGGAAACTTCACTGTATATATTGCTCACTATTTTTGATTGAGACATTACTTTTGTTGTTTTGTTGCACCTGTAAACAAACCCACTCTTGTTTTTTTTGAAATACCACCTTTTTGTGTCTGTGTCTCCATGTCTGACTTCTCACAAATCTGAGCCCAGTTGGTCCTGTACTACAACTGTGTGTTCAGGTGCCAACCTTAAAGAGGACTGTTTGACTTATGTTAGGTTGAATGCCCAGAGGGGACTGGGCGGTCTCGTGGTCTGCAACCCCTACAGATTTTATTTTATTTTTTCTCCAGCTTTTGGAGTTTTTTTTTGTTTTTTCTGTCCCCCCTGGCCATCGGACCTTACTTATTCTATGTTAATTAATGTTGACTTATGTTTATTTTTTATTGTGTCTTCTATTTTTCTATTCATTTTGTAAAGCACTTTGAGCTACATTTTTTGTATGAATATGTGCTATATAAATAAATGTTGATTGATTGATTGATTGACTACATGGGGTGTCACAATGAGCCATTGGATTGGAGCAGGAATGTGACACTCAACGAGTCGTCTAATTGTCCTCCTCTGTCTTTACACAAAATCCACTCATGGTTGTCCCCAGATGTATATATTAAACAGCTGGCTTAGTGAGAGCACTGAAACCAAAACCTCCCCAAAAGACTTTGTTCACCTGGACCCATCTTCTGAACCTCTGCTTGCATTTGAAGTTCTTCCACAGATAGATAGTAGCTCAGGAGAGATACAACTATTGATGGAAGGTGTCAGCACTCCGTGGATCCTAACCATTAAAGTGAGTGAAATGGCATCAGTGAGGTGCCACTGAGAGAATACAGCAAGGCTGGCAGGAATTCTTAATCAAAGGGCTTCTGCTGGATAACAGAGAGGTGAAGCAAAGAAAAATCTAGAAGTAGAAACATTTGAGGAAGGAGAGGAGTGCTAGTAAGTACATTAAATAAACCAGACCATAAACATCGGTGATTATTTCTATATTTTAGTTTTAAATACACTGCACCCAGAGGTGTTCAGAGCTTCAGGTGATAATAAAGACCAATACATGAACTCTGAATAACCCCATTAAACAGCTATAAAATTCAAAATCATAGACAAAAGAAAATCTAATGAATCTCCACAATTATTAATTCAAACAATTCTACCAAAAAAAAAAATAATAAATAAAGAGATCAATGGACACCAAAATACAGACTTCACACGACATCACATATTCTGTTTACATGGTTTTTGATGTACTCATATAAGAGAAATAGCTCAATTCTTTTAAAATGCCATAAGTGGCACAAGGGAAATGAATAATTTTGACCACAGCAGCAATTTATCTCAGAGGCCACAAGCTTCAAAGTTCAAAGGCCACAAGCTGGTCTTCTCAGCTTTATGCTCTTTGTTTGTTATGACAATGAAAGAAAGTACAGAAATGCTGACTTGATTATTATAGGCAGGCAAAAGCCATCTAATAGACAGAAATATATTAAAAAATGAATCAATAAATACATGAAAAGACAAAGATATGAAAGCCATTATGCAGCCCAGACAGATAGACAGCCATTAAAGACACAATATAATAGATAGATAGATAGATATGAAAGGCACTATATAATAGACAGACAGATAGATAGATAGATAGATAGATAGATAGATAGATAGATAGATAGATGTGAAAGGCACTATATAATAGATAGATAGATAGATAGATATAAAAGGCACTATATAATAGATAGATAGATATGAAAGGCACTATATAATAGATAGATAGATAGATAGATAGATAGATAGATAGATAGATAGATAGATAGATAGATAGATAGATAGATAGATAGATAACACAACTATTATCAGATAAATCTGAGCCCTTAAACCACACAAAGATAAAGCTCGGTCGGTTTGAGCCCCACACTCTCTTCTAAAAGGATTTACTGGAGGCCGACTGAGGTGATTTTCATTCACCAGAGTTTGGCTGAGGGGAAAACCTGAACAGTCAGAGCCCCTCTGCTTACTGCTGCTCATCAAACAGCAGGTCGGAGAGAGAATGGATTTCACTTTGGGATGAATTTGGAAGGTTATTACAAGCCTCCATGTGTCTCTGTTGGAATCTGGAGGACAAAAGTGAAATAAAAGTTAACTCCACAAGCAGAGGAAGTCTTTGCAATCTGCGATATTCAACTGCAGACTGAAGCAGCCCTGAGGCCGTGTCACAGTACACAACTTTTCCAGTGATTTTAGTCAAGAATTCATTAATGTGCATAATGATAGAGAGTTGTGGGCAATTGTGAAGCACTACTGTGATCTGACATAGCCAGTGACTCACCCTGACAAAATTAAACAGGTGTGATAAAAATAATTGGAAGAGCAGGTTATTACTCCACATGAGTGCGCTATTTCAACCAAGTGCTGGTAAATAAATACATTTAGTAATAAACCAAGAATAAAACCAACAATATGAAAAGATAGATAGATGAGAAAGGCACTATATAATAGATAGATAGATGGATGTGAAAGGCACTATATAATAGAGGAAAGATATGAAAGGCACTATATAATAGATAGATAGATAGATAGATATGAAAGGCACTATATAATAGATAGATAGATAGATAGATAGATATGAAAGGCACTATATAATAGATAGATTTATTGACACACTTCTGGTGAATAATTTGTTGGCTGATAGTCCTCAGTGTTGGTGTGTTAGTCAGAAAGTTCTCAGAATCAAAGTAGGTGTACATATGGGCTGGTGTAGGTGATTATTTGTTCCTTACCTGGTCGACTTTCTTCTGCATAAGTGAAGGATGTTCAAGTGTTCCTTTCTTTCTTTGTCTAGGAGTTCTTCTCCTTCTTCACTTTGATCGCACCTTCTGTTTTTCTCTTCTGAGGTTTTCCACACCATGTCCTCTTTTGCTAGCATAGCCTTTGGTGATCAGGCACTCATGACAAACACATGGCTTCCACACATGGCTTCCTCCCTCTCTGCCTTGTTCACCAGCTGTTCCTTAGTAAGGTTTGGACTCATGGCATCCTTGCCCAAACTCCAGGACAGACCAGTCTTCCACTCTTTCATTCCAGCACTAGATTTTCTATGGTCCAGCTCTATGGGGTACCTGCTACAGAGAGCAGAAGTTATGGCCGGGGCGATCAGTGTGTGAATGCAGATAGATAGATAGATAGATACTTTATTAATCCCAAGGGGAAATTCACATAATCCAGTAGCAGTATACTGATACAAAAAAACAATATTAAAAAAAATGCATGTAAAAGCAGACAATAACTGTGAATAATGTTAATGTTTACCCGGGTGGAATTGAAGAGTCGCATAGTGTGGGGTCTCCTCAGTCTGTCAGTGGAGCAGGATGGTGACAGCAGTCTGTCGCTGAAGCTGCTCCTCTGTCTGGAGATGATCCTGTTCGGTGGATGCAGTGGATTCTCCATGATTGACAGGAGTCTGCTCAGCGCCCGTCGCTCTGCCATGGATGTCAAACTGTCCAGTTCTGCGCCTACAATAGAGCCTGCCTTACTCACCAGTTTGTCCAGGCGTGAGGCGTCCCTTCTTCTTTATGCTGCCTCCCCAGCACACCTCCGCGTAGAAGAGGACGCTCATCACAACCGTCTGATAGAACATCTGCAGCATCTTATTGCAGATGTTGAAGGACGCCAACCTTCTAAGAATGTATAGTCAGCTCTGTCCTCTCTTACACAGAGCATCAGTATTGGCAGTCCAGTCCAATTTGTCATCCAGCTGTACTCCAAGGTATTTACAGGTCTGTACTATCTGCACAGTCACCTCTGATGATCACAGGGTCCATGAGGGGCCTGGGCCTCCTAAAATCCACCACCAGCTCCTTGGTCTTGCTGGTGTTCAGGTGTAATTGGTTTGAGTCGCACCATTTAACAAAGTCCTTGATAAGGTTCCTGTACTCCTCCTCCTGCCCACTCCTGATGCAGCCCACGATAGCAGTGTCATCAGCGAACTTTTGCATGTGGCAGGACTCTTGAGTTGTATTGAAGTCTGATGTATGTTGGCTGAACAGGACCAGAGAAAGTCCAGTCCTCTGCGGTGCTCCTATGCTGCTGACCACAATGTCAGACCTGCAGTTCCCGAGACACACATATTGAGGTCTGTCTGTAAGATAGTCCACGATCCATGCCACCAGTTGTGAATCTACTCCCATTTCTGTGAGCTTGTCCATAAGGAGCAGAGGTTGGATGGTGTTGAAGGCACTAGAGAAGTCCAGAAACATAATTCTTACAGCACCACTGCCTCTGTCCAAGTGGGAGAGGGATCGGTGTAGCATATAGATGATGGCATCCTTCGCTCCCACCTTCTCCTGGTATGCAAACTTCAGAGAGTTGAGGGCCTGGCGGACCTGTGGCCTCAGGTGGTGAAGCAGCAGCCGCTCCATGGTCTTCATCACATGTGACGTCAGAGCAACAGGCCGGAAGTCAATCAGCTCACTAGGACACGACTAGGAGGTGACACAAGATGTTTTTTTTAAGATCTGGGGTGTACAATGAATTTTCAAGGAAGGGCTAGACCTCCTGCCATTGGTTTCTTAGGTGTATAGAAGCTCATCCTTTTTGGTTGGGTATCTGTGCAAAGTTTTGTCCATCAAGGTTGCCAACCATTGAGTTATGGTCCTTAGTTTATCTTCTTGGGTGTTCATTGAGAAGACATCGCTGGGTGTCACTTTGTGTTTGATCATTCTATCAGATAAGGCCCAGAGGCAGCATCACAAAGAGGATCTGTAAAGAAAAAAATGAAATTCATAATGTTTGGCAGATTGATTTATAGTCAAGTCCTTGGGGGCCAAATATAGCAAAATGGGTAATGCCAGTCTGTCCTGCACTACTGTAAAAGTAAAACTAAAAGCATACTGTATATGCAAATCAGGTCAACATTATGTTTACTGAAATTAAACTTTATAAGGTTTGTTTCATTTGAGAGACTCCCTTTCTACAATACTGCAATCCTTGAATTAGTACAAACAATTCAAACTTGATGTGTGCCAAAGAAAAGCAAACTCCTCTCATTTACAGACACATAAATCCACACTTGCTTCTCATGACGTCACGAGAAATGCATTATTGAATAAGTCATAAGTAAGAAGTTATAGAAATAACGGGTTTATATGAGGAAGGAGAAGAAGTCATATTTTCTTTACGCATAATTTCCACACCACACATACAATAGAGAGACAGTTATACGAGGCACCATAACTGGCAGACAGTTATGCAGAAAGACAGAAGGCAAAAATCTCACCAAAGCAAATGTTAGTGATGGTAATGCCTGACATAAACTTTGACGACAGTTATCCCGTCTCCCAATCACTAATGCTGACATTTCAAGTCCTGTGGATTAACCCTTTTTTTTCAGATTCTAGCAGTATTACAATTTTTTAGAAGAATGGAGATAAGCGTGCAGGGCTATTTTCTTGTCACACAACACAACTATTCGCAGATAAACCTGAGCCCTTAAACCACACAAAGATAAAGCTCGGTCGGTTTGAGCCCCCTGCTCCCACACTCTCTTCTAAAAGGATTTACTGGAGGCCGACTGAGGTGATTTTCATTCACCAGAGTTTGGCTGAGGGGAAAACCTGAACAGTCAGAGCCCCTCTGCTTACTGCTGCTCATCAAACAGCAGGTCGGAGAGAGAATGGATTTCACTTTGGGATGAATTTGGAAGGTTATTACAAGCCTCCATGTGTCTCTGTTGGAATCTGGAGGACAAAAGTGAAATAAAAGTTAACTCCACACTCTGGAAAAGCAGAGGAAGTCTTTTGGAATCTTCGATATTTAACTGCAGACTGAAGCAGCCTTGAGGCCGTGTCACAATACATGACTTATCCTGTGATTTAGAGTGCATAATGTTAATCAGATGGGGGCAGTCGTGACGCACTACTAGGATCTGAGATATTAGGCGACTCAGTCCAACCTGTCTGCGAATCAACCTGACACAATCAAACAGATGTCATAGAAAAAATTTGAAGAGCAGGTTAATACTCCACATGAGTGCGCTGTTTCAACATTTACTAATAACCCAAGAATATAACCAACAATGTAAGAAGATAGATAGATAGATGTGAATGGCACTATATAATAAATAGATAGATAGATGTGAAAGGCACTATATGATAGATAGATAGATAGATAGATGTGAAAGGCACTATATAATAAATAGATAGATGTGAAAGGCACTATATAATAGAAAGATAGATAGATAGATGTGAAAGGCACTATATAATAGATAGATAGATGTGAAAGGCACTATATAATAGAAAGATAGATAGATAGATAGATAGATAGATAGATAGATAGATGTGAAAGGCACTATATAATAGATAGATAGATTGATGTGAAAGGCATTATATAATAGATATGAGAAGCACTATATAATAGAGAGATAGGTAGTGTGGAACGAGCCCCGGGCACAGACAGGCAGACATCGTTTTAAGCACCACCACACGTTTATTCACAGTTATTGTTTACAATTAAAGTGCACCACAAACCCCAAAGTCCAGGCCAACACCTCACTGCCTCTTTCTCTCCAGATCCGCCTCCACTCCTCTCCACCAAGGCTTCGTCATTCTCCTCACCCGACTCCAGCCATTGTATGAAGGGAGGCGACCCCTTTTATGCAAACCCGGATGTGCTCCAGGTGCCTCCCAACAATCTTCCACCGGCACTCACCAGTGTGGCGGAAGTGCCGGCTGCGCACCTGGAAGCACTCCGGGTGTCACCAGTCCTCTTTCCCCCAGCACTTCCGGGTGTGGCGGAAGTGCTGAGGTCCAGGGTCTCCAAGGCATTGGGGCGCCCCCTGGCGGTGACCATGGGCCCTCACAGGGTTTTGCTTCAAAACTCTTTACCCATGGCCCCCAAAGCAACCAGAGCAGTCACCCCCTCGTTGTCTGGAGGAGGCGCAAGCCCTCCTCCGGTCCTCCTGGGCATCCTGGCTGGGCAGCAGCCCCAGTCACTCGCCACAGTAGATAGATAGATAGATAGGAAAGGTGTTATATAATAGTTTGATAGGAAAGGTGCTATATGATAGATAGATAAGATCTGATTCTAGAACATGAATAACTCAATTCAGTGGAGCTCAACGGGGAGTGCAGAAGATCTTGTGTGTCTTATGTAATATTGTCAGCATCTTTCCTTTGGCTGGTAGATGTTTAAAGCGCATGTACAATATCCACCTGAATCACGAGTCACAGGTGGCACGGTGGCTCAGTGGGTAGCGCTGCTGCCTCGCAGTTAGGAGACCCGGGTTCGCTTCCCAGGTCCACCCTGCATGGAGTTTGCATGTTCTCCCCATGTGTGCGTGGGTTTCCTCCCACGGTCCAAAGACATGCAGGTTAGGTGCACTGGCATTCCCAAATTGTGTATGTGCCCTGAGGTGGGCTGGCACCAGCAGACCCCTGTGATCCTGTAGTTAGGATGTAGCGGGTTGGATAATGGATGGATCATGAGTCACTTCCCGAGAATTGGTCTAACGATGCTCGTTCATTTGATTTGTAAGTACAACAATTCTTGTTTAATTGAATTGCGAATGAGTCACAGTCTACCAAACGCTTTGTGTTTATTAGGCATCTTTAATTATGCTTTGTGTACTGAAACAGGACAATGGCATATGAATTAACATGAAGAATATGCAATTACATAGTTTTTGACATAAGTCAGGGGTCCTCAATCACGGTCCTGGAGAGCCGCAGTGGCTGCAGGTTTTTGCTCCAACCCAGTTGCTTAATAAAAAGCACTTATTGCTAAAGTAACACTTCTGCTTCACTTTAGTGATTTTGAGCCCTTATTGCTTCATTTTGTCTTAAACAGCTAATTGAATTGCTCCTTATTATCAATAACATGCAAATGACAAGAGAGAGCAGCATTTCTCCATTTAGCTTCTTTACATTTACACCTGTGTGTATTTATCTGCACTATTGGGTTTAATTAAATACTTGGAAGAAAAATGAAGAGAAAAAAGTGAAGGACTGAGAATTACTCGTCCATTTTAGCCTTCAAATCATATGCATGATAGAAAGGGAAAGAAAATCTAGGATATGAGAATGACCTGACATAGCAGAGTTAATTTAATTTCATAGCTTGTTAGTGCTTTATTGGCAAGAATTGCTTTCTAATTAAGCAACCAGGTCAGAACAAAAACCTGCAGCCCCTGCGGTTCTCCAGGACTTGGATTGAGGACTCCTGACATAAGTAATACACAAACAAATGATGATAATGATTATTTATGTATATATTTCCTTTGCCTTTTGGCTGCTCCCATTACTGGTTGCCAGAGCAGATCATCTTCTTCCATATCTTCCTGTCCTCTCCATCTTGCTCTGTCACCCCATCACCTGCATGTCCTCTCTCACCACATCCATAAACCTTCTCTTAGTCCTTCCTCTTTTCCTCTTCCCTGACAGCTCTATCCTTAGCATCATTCTCCCAATATACCCCTCATTTCTCCTCTGCACTTGTCCAAACCAACACAATCTCGCCTCTCTGACTTTGTCTCAAGACCTTCCAACTTGAGATGACCCTCTAATGTCCTCATTTATAATCCTGTCCATCCTCATCACACCTAAAGCACACCTTAGCATCTTTAACTCGGCCACCTTCAGCTCTGTCTCCTGCTTTCTGGTCAGTGCCACCGTCTCCAGCCCATATAACATAGCTGGTCTCACTAGCGTCCTGTAGACCTTCCCTTTCACTCTTGCTGATATTCGTCTGTCATAAATCACTCCTGACACTCTTCTCCACCCAGCCTGCACTCTCTTCTTCACCTCTCTTCCACACTCCCCATTACTCTGTACAGTTGATCCCAAGTATTTAAACTCATCCACCTTCGCCAACTCTACTCTCAGCATCCTCACCATTCCACTGCCCTCCCTTTCATTCACACATATGTATTCTGTCTTGGTGTTTCTACTGATCTTCATTCCTCTCCTCTCCAGAGCATATCTCCACCTCTCCAGGGTCTCCTCATCCTGCTCCTTACTCTTGTGACAGATGTACACTGTACAATGATCACAATCCCCAGCCACAGGGGATGCACAAATCCGTTCATTTCTTCGTGCTGGTTCCAAGCCTGGATAAATGGGGAGGGTTACATCCGGAAGGGCATCTGGTGTAAAATTTTGCCAGATCAATATGTGGAGAACACTACAAGAAAAAGTTACAAAATTAATCATCACGAGTGGAAAGCCAAGAACAAAATACAATTCCTAGATGATAAAAAAAAATCCAACAGCAAATATTCATTAGACAGAAATTTGCCAACCCAGAGAGTCTTCAAACCCTTCCTAAGCACGTTGAGGGAGACAGAATTCTGAATGGAGGTGGGCATCTTGCTCTACCAGCTAGGAGCTTACACGTGAATAGAGTGTGGGCTGAGGTTTAATACCATGTAGAGGAAGTATGAGCAGAACGTGAGTGGTTCTGAAGTAGCGTAGGATCTCACAAGTGTCTCCATATACACACTGTAGGTGTTGATCCATTGACTATTCTGTACTTGAACATAGTACAGGGAGCCAATCTAGTGATCTGAAGGGAAGGGTGACACCAGATGATTGAACACCAGACATGCCATTGCGTTTTGGAACATCTGCAGTAAACCTGGTGACACAAACCTGTACCCATGTTGGCAGAGAGTTGCTGTAGTTCAGACGTGACAAGGCCAAAACCTGGACCAGGAGTTATGCCGCATACTCAGTCAAATATGGTCGGTTCTTGTGGGTGTTGTTTAGAGTGAAACTGTAAGACCAAGAGACATTTAATGAGGGACAGCAGGTCATCGATCAGCACCTCAAGGATGTGTCCTGAATGGCGGCTGTTAGCCCAGCTGAACAGAGGTAGGATGTTGAATAGACGGTCAAGGTGGGCCATCTGATGGAGCGGAGCACTTCACTGCCTCACAGGTTCACAGAATGTGGATATCCTTACTGTGTGCTTGTATGTTGTCCTCCTATGACAATCTCGGTTAGCCCCACACTCCTTGGCAGCTTCTGAGAACCACTTGACCCTGAAACGGTCAAAAAAACACCTGAGCATGAGCCTGCAAATGAGGACATACACGGTCAGCAGGTGGTCCTGCAAAGTGTTACGGTGCTTTTAGTTTAAAACTGTGTCCAGATGTGCAGTGCAGCCCACTCCATAAAGAAATAATCCATAAAAACGTTGTGAGGTTTAAAAGTCAAATAAACAAATCCAATAAAAAACGAGGTTAATAATAAGGCAGGAATCTGTCCATTCATTTAAGAGAAACGCAAACCCCGGTGCAGCTTTCTAAAGACTGACATCTCCGCTGCTTAAACTGAACGGCCCACCCTTCTGACAGGCACAGCCAACCTTGGACCTCTGCAGTTGTCAAAGGTTCCCGGCATGGCTTCAGATCTCACAAGACCCTCGGGAAATTCCAGCTCTGAATGGCTAAGCAGCATCAAACCACCATTTCCGAGCTTGTAAAACGCTGAACTGCAGGCCTGCAGAGCTCCTCATGCTGTTTATCAAATGGAAGACTTCACTCAATTCATGCAAAAGTGCACCACAAACCGTTTTTCTCCCTGAGGAAGAGCCCACCCAAACCACAGAACCAGAAAGGAGTTGAGATTCCTTCACGGTGCATACTGTTAGTCAGAGCTTTATTTTTATAGACTGATTGCAAATGACAAAGCAGTGTGGTACCCCACTTACCGCAGCTGCCTCATGGATTCTGTGCTGTCTTGAAAGAAAAATTGACAAGGAAATAAGACGAAATGAAAAACAGGCTGGGATCGTAACCAGGAAAACAAGCCGCACTTTCACAAGGGACCAAAAACACTAAGAAAAATTAAACCGGCAGAACAAAAAGCAAACGCAGAATAGATTTATCTACAAACTCAGATAGAAAACGACTCTTCGTAACTGGCATGAAGTTATAATCTATGTGACCAGGCATATACCAATGATGAAGTCATACGATATGAACTTTGTACAATTATATTTCAGAAAGTTCAACAGAAGCACAAGGCAAAAATATATAAAAAGAAAATCTATTAATTTACACAAGTGTTTTACTGGATCGGTAAGTTAAGTACATCTTGTACCTCCATATAAATCACAAGACTAAATGATAGATAGAGAGATAGATAGATAGATAGATAGATAGATAGATAGATATGAAAGACACTATATGATAGATAGATAGTAAGGGCACTACATAATAGATAGATAGATATGAAAGACACTATATGATAGATAGATAGATAGATAGATGGATGTGAAAGGCACTACAGTTTATGACAGATGGATATGAAAGGCACTATATGATAGCTGCGGTGGGCTGGCACCCTGCCTGGGGTTTGTTCCTGCCTTGCGCCCGGTGTTGGCTGGGATTGACTCCTGCAGGCTTCCGTGACCCTGTAGTTAGGGTATAGCGGGTTGGATAATGGATGGATGGACTATATGACAGTTAGAGATATATGACTGACTTCAGAATCTAAATCAGTGACTAGAATGCCTCCCAACATAAGTATGGGATCTCCTAAATTACTGGAAAAAAAATGCATAAAAACTTCTACAAACGTCCAGGCTTTTACAGCTTTGGGAGGCCCTGCCCCTTTAGGCTCAACATCACAATGAAAGGCAAGTTCTCAAACAACAAGGAACAATTACAGAGCAGAAAATGAAATTAAGGTTTAGTGAAATACAAGAGTGCATAATGAAAAATATTTTAACGTTTTTAGCAATACCATAATACAGTTCTCTACGCATATATCACATGCTTGAAATAAAATCAAATTAAGAGACTTTCTCAAAGTCTTCAAGTTGTAAACAGGTAATGAACAGATACCACTGAAGTCCTAAGCTTGGACAACTTTGCCAACAAAAATAAAGGAATAGCTTTGTTTAGGTGTTATTTACTGCTTTATTTTTCTAGTTACACTTAAACAAAGACTTTATGAACATTAAATATTTTCCAATTCCATTCTTTTTTTGTTAAAACTCATTACTTCCATTTGCTCCATGAAGTATCGACATTCTTGATATTTTAAAAGGCAAACATAGCTTCATTGAGATAGATTGTCTCATTTGTTAGAGAATCCTAGGGGTCCACTTCGAGAAGGCAACAACTCTTTCTCGCTCTCATTACTGAGCACAAACATCATTAACAGGGCAGCATGGGTCAGTATACCCTGCTGTTAGCAACGTCACATAGGGAATGATTAGACCGAGTGCCGGAACATGGCATCCTCCATATGGTGGGCTTCAAAATACAGTAAAGCATGAGGCAACATAATCGAGATGCACTGCATTTCTCCTTTTAATCTATCTATCTATCTATCTATCTATCTATCTATCTATCTATCTATCTATCTATCTATCTATTATATAGTGCCTTTTATATCTATCTATCTATCTATTATATAGTGCCTTTCATATCTATCTATCTATCTATCTATCTATCTATCTATCTATCTATCTATCTATCTATTATATAGTGCCTTTCATATCTATCTATCTATCTATCTATCTATCTATCTATCTATCTATCTATCTATCTATCTATCTATTATATAGTGCCTTTCATATCTATCTATCTATCTATCTATCTATCTATCTACACCATCTATCTATCTCCTTCCTGTTCTTGCTGTCGCTGTGCATGCTGGGTGGTTGTCTTGAGTGTGAGCGAGTGGAACTGGTGGTGGACGCTGAGGTGAGTGTGGTGATTCTTTTTTCTTCTAATTTTCTAGTTTCTTATTTCTATCTTTTCTTTGGTGAAAACAGCTACACTTGTTTTTGTACTGAGTGGCTTAGGCCACGGCAGCCGCAATGGCTGCTAATCTTGAGCGTTTGAGCCGCCGCCATGGGATTAAACTTATATCGGAGGAGTTTGTTCCTTTAGAGGCGGGGGTTTTGGCGGTAGGCGAAGTGGTCGGATGTGACAATATTAAGTCAGCTTCACGAATGAGCGGGAATATCGTGGTTTTTTTGAGCTCTGTGGATTTAGTTCCGACAGTGGTTGAGAAGGGGGTGGTTATTAATGGCTCCTTTGTACAGGTTTCCCCTTTAGCCGTCCCGTCCCGTAGAGTAACAATTTCAAATGCGCCGCCTTTTCTCAAAAATGAAACTATAGCGAAAGAGTTGGAGCGGCATGGGCGTCTGGTATCGAAAATTCGGCACATTCCTTTAGGTTGTAAATCGCCTGATTTAAAACATGTCTTGTCATTTAGGAGACAAGTTTTTATGGTTTTAAATAGAATGGATGACGAATTAAATGTGGCAATGAAGTTTAGAGTGGACGGTTTCGATTATGTGATTTTCGTCACTTCTAACGAAATGAAATGTTTTGGGTGCGGGAGTGAAGCACATTTAATTAAACAGTGTCCTGAGAAACACCACGGGAACAAGAAAACTAGCCGTACAAATACAGAAATAGAGGGGCAGAAAGTGGAAGATCACGAAATTGTGGCTGATGGCGCAGAGGCGCAAGGTGATAAGAATAAAAATGCTACTAGAGCTGAAGGGCAGGAGAATCAAGTGCCGCCCAGAGATGAGCCGAATGAAGGCGGTAGTGAAACGGTAGATCAAACAGCGACTGCAGCAGAAAGTGTGTGGGGAGAAATTGATATGGATGAGGGAGGCAGCAACGAGACAGAGGAAAAAAGTGAATTTAAACGTCCTGCTCAAAAAGGCAAGGAGAAAGAGAAGATCGGGCACGAAAGAAAATTGTTTTAAGTCAGGGCTCGGGGGTCGTTGGAGAGGATCCCGCCTATGGTCCTTGTCAGGAGGATTTTCCGTCTTCGCGGAGACGGCCGATAACGTCTCAAATGCGGGGAGTGTCGGGGAAGAAAACGACGACGGTAATATCTCCGATGGGTCTGCTGCCTCGGAGCCCCCAGAGTTAAAAGCCAGGGGGGGTTACAGCGCTCAAAGTGTGAAAGAGTTTTTGGTGAATACCGCCGGAAAAAAGGGGGTGGATGTGGCCGAATTTTTCCCTGACATTGACCTCTTTCTATCGTCTGTCCGCGGGTTGCGACGAGACAAAGCAGTCTCCGCAATGTTTGATGTTAAAGAGCTCGTGAGGCTAAAGAATTTAACAAGTAAACTGAGAAAACAGTCCAATCTAAACACCACCTAATGGCTAAGCCCCCTGTTAAATCTACTCCACAGTCTTTGTGGTGGTCCCTGTGTTTTATTGTGTGTTTATCTATATATTCTGTTACCATGGCAAGTGTACACATAGGAACCCTAAATATTAACGGTGGGAGAAGTCCAGATAAGAGGGTCGCATTGTTTGATTTTATCAGACAAAAAGACTTGAATGTCACCTTTCTACAAGAAACCCACATTGATGAGCAAAATCAGTGGGAGTGGAGCAGAGATTGGAAGGGGGACATTTTATTTAGTAATGGGACAAATGTTAGTGCTGGAGTGGCCATTTTATTTCTTGGAGGACTTCAAGTAGAAGTTTGCAGCACTGATGAGCTGGTGAAAGGGAGACTCCTGAAAGTGACGGTGAAACTTCAAGGCAGTGTCGTCACTTTCATTAATGTGTACTGAATGAGGGTGAGGAGAGGCTCCACTTCTTTAACAAGTTAGGAGATCTTTTATCCAAGTGTGACCCTGAGGAAGTGGTGGTGTTAGGAGGGGATTTTAATTGTACACTTGATACCAGAATAGACAGAAATAATGGGCTGGAACGCACCCTCGCTCAGCACGAGCTTTAGGTAAAATAATTAAGGACATTGGGCTGGAAGATGTATGGAGGGCTAAAATGGGGCCTGTCGGCAATACACCTGGGGCGGACGAGTGGAAATACGATCTCAATGGCGAGACTCGATCATTTTATAGTTTTAAGCACCTGTTAGGTTTATTTAAGGTGTGCTCTATTGTGCCTACTGGATTCTCTGATCACAGTTTGGTGTGTTGTACACTTATTTGTAACACTTACAGACCCCGTAGTCCATACTGGCATTTTAACACACTCCTCCTTAAAGATCAGAACTTTAAAGAGTTATTTGTTCATTTCTGGGGAGGCTGGAAGGCTATGAAGAAGGAGTTCACCAGCTTACAACAGTGGTGGGAGGTTGGGAAGAGTCACATCCGGGCCTTGTGTCAGGAGTATACCAGAAAT
Organism: Polypterus senegalus; assembly: GCF_016835505.1. NCBI lineage: Eukaryota > Metazoa > Chordata > Cladistia > Polypteriformes > Polypteridae > Polypterus > Polypterus senegalus. The sequence goes on along the minus strand of NC_053154.1, from coordinate 12,859,027 downwards.
GTCACCCAAGTATTGCGGTCAGAAATGGCAGCTTTAGAAATTAAAATAGCTGAATTTCAACAGCTTCTAGAGAAGGGTCCAAATGAGCAGCTTCAGGCGAGCCTGACTTCTGCTAAACTGGGGTTGGCTCACCTGCTTGAGACCAGAGCTCAGGGGGCTTTAGTGAGGGCCCGGTTTCAACGACTGACTGAGATGGATGCACCAACTCAATATTTTTTTGGTTTAGAGAAAAAAAACTCGCAGAGTAAAATCTTACATTGCATAAGAACACCCGATGGCAGTGAGACACAAGAGCCCAGTGAAATAAGGCAGGTGGTCCGAATTTTATGAACTTCTGTTTGCTGCAGATGGAGATGGTGGCAGTGAAGACCAACAGGCCTTTTTGCAGGACTTACCGCAGCTGCCCAATGCAGATGTGGCACAGCTAAATAGAGAGGTGACCTTTGCAGAACTCACCACAGCCCTGGGACAGCTGAAAACAGGGAAGGTCCCGGAATCGATGGAATACCAGTGGAGTTTTATAAAGAGTTCTGGGATGTCATCGGCCTGGACTTATTGGAAGTGTTCCAATGGAGTTTTAAAACTGGCTTGTTACCGCAGAGCTGCCGTAGAGCCGTGATCACGCTGCTGCCGAAGAAGGAGACTTGTGTCTCATTAAGAACTGGCGGCCTGTGTCTCTCTTATGCGCTGATTATAAAGTTCTCTCTAAAGCCTTAGCCAACAGGATGGTCCAAGTTTTAGGGAGAGTGGTGCATCCTGATCAGAATTACTGCGTGGCTGGCAGGTCCATCTTTAATAACATTTTTTTAATTCGGGACATTTTGGCTGCTGCAGAACTGTTTGGTTTTCAGACTGGTCTTATTTTTCTTGACCAGGAAAAAGCTTTTGACAGGGTCAGTCACTCATTTTATGGAATGCCATGAAGGCGTTTGGGTTTGGGGGGTCTTTTATTAAACATATTCGTTTACTTTATAGTGACATTTCTGGTATCATAAAGGTCAATGGTGGCTTGTGTGCACCTTTCAGTGTCAGAAGAGGAGTCAGACAGGGATGTTCTTTGTCCGGCATGTTATATGCTCTGGCGCTGGAGCCTTTCCTGGTGCACCTGAGGAAGGTGCTGACTGGTCTCTCCATCCCCAACTGCAACATGGACCCTGTGAAAGTCACTGCTTATGCAGATGATCTTGCTGTGGTCATCACAAGCCAGAAGGATTTGGACAAATTAACTGATTGTCTGAGGAATTACAGCAAAGCATCTTCGGCTAAAGTGAATTGGAACAAAAGTAGTGCAGTGTTGGTTGGGAACTGGAAAGGATGTAGTCCTCCTCGACTGAAGGGGGGTCTGCAGTGGACAACTGGAGGCTTCCTGTACCTGGGAGTCCATCTCGGAGATGACCACTACATCCAAAAGAACTGGGAGGGTCTGTTGGACAAGGTTACAGCTCGGCTTGCCAAGTGGAAGTGGATACTCCCTCAGTTATCCTATAGAGGACGGATGCTGGTCATTAATAACCTGGTGACCTCCAGCCTGTGGCATAAGTGTATTTGTCTACAACCTCCACCTTTGCTTGTTCAGCAGATACAGAAGGCGATCATGGATTTTTTTTGGACTGGTACCCATTGGATACAGAAGGGCGTTCTATTTTTACCATTGGATGAAGGCGGACAAGGACTTATTGACATTACCAGCAGGATTGCTGCTTTCCGCCTTCAGACCATTCAAACCTGCTGTATCCTGTCGAGCAGAGCCAGTGGATGAACTTAGCCGTACTCTTCTTTAAACAAGCCAGGCATATGGGACTTGGGAAAAGTTTACTGCTGTGCCACTTAGATAAGATCAAGACTTTACAGGTGCCAGGTTTTTATAAAAGCCTTCTAGCAGCGTGGCAACTGCTGTTGATAAAAAAGGACTGTGATGACCTCTCCACATTTTGGGTCCTTCATGAACCACTGTTCTACAATCCTGCTGTTGGCACTGCTACAGGACTTTCTGAAAATTGTATTAATCATTTCATAATACATGGAATAACCACAATAAAGGACATAATTGACTGGGAAAATTACACTTGGAAAAGTGCACAAGTGGTAGCAGTGGAGACAGGGGTACACTCAGTCCGCCTAATGGAGAAGTTTCTGTGGCAGGTACAATCATCAATGGACAGGGAATCCATGACACTCCTGCACGGAATTTTCTCATCACAATTGAAGCCAACTGACGAAACACCTTTTCCAACGCTTACTGTGTCTCCGGCTGTTGAACTGAGGGATGGTGAGACTAATGTTTTAGCCTTAAGTTCTCTAGAGGCGTTATCTCTACCTACAGTGCCGGGGAAACAGCTGTACAGGATTTGTGTGAAGGTGAACAACCTGGAGCAGCTGAGGACACGAAGACACGACACACCATGGAGAGACAAGCTTGGAGCCCCTCAAGGACTGAACCCCGCATGGAGGTCGTTGTACAAGCCGCCATTGGCCAGTAGGGTGGGAGACCTGCAGTGGAGGTTGGTACATGGGATACTAGCGGTGAACTCCTTCTTATCGATTATATGTCCGGGGGTCTCAGATTGCTGCCCTTTTGTGGTCTGAGGGAAAGTGTCTTTCATGCATTTATGTATTGTGAGAGGCTCCAGACCTTTTTTAGTGAAATTGAAAGAATAGTAGAAGGGCTGGGGTCCCGTATAATGGCACGGTGTTTGTGTTTGGGGTTAGAATTACAAAACACACCAGAGAAAATATGAACTTAATTAATTTTATTATCGGGCAAGCAAAACTGTCAATATGGAAGACCCGTAAAAACAAGATTACTGGGAGTGGAAATGAAAATGTTGTTGTATTTTTAGAAAAGTATGTGAAAGTAGGATATTAGTGGATTTTAATTTTTATAAGTCCACAAATAATTTAGCAAAGTTTAAGGAAATGTGGTGCGTGAATAATGTGCTTTGTGTATGTGATGAAGATAATTTGCAATTTGTGCTTTGACTTTGGTGTTTCATTCCTTTATAAATTGGGTGGATAAATTGAGAATAAGTGGGATTGGAGGGTGGAAACAATGGGGGGGATTAGATAAATATATACTCCAAGAACAATATGAATATGTAATGGTTTAAAAATGAATATTCATCATTAGGAAAGTGTGTACGTGTTTTTTTGTAAGACTTAAGATTTTGAGTTTTACTGTGTTTTTTTGTATTTATTCCTGTGTTTATTTAATAAAGTTTGCTTTTAAAAATAAAAATATCTATCTATCTATCTATCTATCCATTATATAGTGCCTTTCATATCTATCTATCTATCTATCTATTATATAGTGCCTTTATATCTATCTATCTATCTATCTATCTATCTATTATATAGTGCCTTCATATCTATCTATCTATCTATCTATCTATCTATCTATCTATCTATCTATCTATCTATATATAGTGCCTTTCATATCTATCTATCTATCTATCTATCTATCTATCTATCTATCTATCTATTATATAGTGCCTTTCATATCTATCTATCTATCTATCTACTTCCTGTTCTTGCTGTCGCTGTGCATGCTGGGTGGTTGTCTTGAGTGTGAGCGAGTGGAACTGGTGGTGGACGCTGAGGTGAGTGTGGTGATTCTTTTTTCTTCTAATTTTCTAGTTTCTTATTTCTATCTTTTCTTTGGTGAAAACAGCTACACTTGTTTTTGTACTGAGTGGCTTAGGCCACGGCAGCCGCAATGGCTGCTAATCTTGAGCGTTTGAGCCGCCGCCATGGGATTAAACTTATATCGGAGGAGTTTGTTCCTTTAGAGGCGGGGGTTTTGGCGGTAGGCGAAGTGGTCGGATGTGACAATATTAAGTCAGCTTCACGAATGAGCGGGAATATCGTGGTTTTTTTGAGCTCTGTGGATTTAGTTCCGACAGTGGTTGAGAAGGGGGTGGTTATTAATGGCTCCTTTGTACAGGTTTCCCCTTTAGCCGTCCGTCCCGTAGAGTAACAATTTCAAATGCGCCGCCTTTTCTCAAAAATGAAACTATAGCGAAAGAGTTGGAGCGGCATGGGCGTCTGGTATCGAAAATTCGGCACATTCCTTTAGGGTTGTAAATCGCCTGATTTAAAACATGTCTTGTCATTTAGGAGACAAGTTTTATGGTTTTAAATAGAATGGATGACGAATTAAATGTGGCAATGAAGTTTAGAGTGGACGGTTTCGATTATGTGATTTTCGTCACTTCTAACGAAATGAAATGTTTTGGCTGCGGGAGTGAAGCTCATTTAATTAAACAGTGTCCTGAGAAACACCACGGGAACAAGAAAACTAGCCGTACAAATACAGAAATAGAGGGGCAGAAAGTGGAAGATCACGAAATTGTGGCTGATGGCGCAGAGGCGCAAGGTGATAAGAATAAAAATGCTACTAGAGCTGAAGGGCAGGAGAATCAAGTGCCTCCCAGAGATGAGCCGAATGAAGGCGGTAGTGAAACGGTAGATCAAACAGCGACTGCAGCAGAAAGTGTGTGGGGAGAAATTGATATGGATGAGGGAGGCAGCAACGAGACAGAGGAAAAAAGTGAATTTAAACGTCCTGCTCAAAAAAGGCAAGGAGAAAGAGAAGATCGGGCACGAAAGAAAATTGTTTTAAGTCAGGGCTCGGGGGTCGTTGGAGAGGATCCCGCCTATGGTCCTTGTCAGGAGGATTTTCCCGTCTTCGCGGAGACGGCCGATAACGTCTCAAATGCGGGAGTGTCGGGGAAGAAACGACGACGGTAATATCTCCGATGGGTCTGCTGCCTCGGAGCCCCCAGAGTTAAAAGCCAGGGGGGGTTACAGCGCTCAAAGTGTGAAAGAGTTTTTGGTGAATACCGCCGGAAAAAAGGGGGTGGATGTGGCCGAATTTTTCCCTGACATTGACCTCTTTCTATCGTCTGTCCGCGGGTTGCGACGAGACAAAGCAGCCTCCGCAATGTTTGATGTTAAAGAACTAGTGAGGCTAAAGAATTTAACAAGTAAACTGAGAAAACAGTCCAATCTAAACACCACCTAATGGCTAAGCCCCCTGTTAAATCTACTCCACAGTCTTTGTGGTGGTCCCTGTGTTTTATTGTGTGTTTATCTATATATTCTGTTACCATGGCAAGTGTACACATAGGAACCCTAAATATTAACGGTGGGAGAAGTCCAGATAAGAGGGTCGCATTGTTTGATTTTATCAGACAAAAAGACTTGAATGTCACCTTTCTACAAGAAACCCACATTGATGAGCACAATCAGTGGGAGTGGAGCAGAGATTGGAAGGGGGACATTTTATTTAGTAATGGGACAAATGTTAGTGCTGGAGTGGCCATTTTATTTCTTGGAGGACTTCAAGTAGAAGTTTGCAGCACTGATGAGCTGGTGAAAGGAGACTCCTAAAAGTACGGTGAAATTTCATGGCAGTGTCGTCACTTTCATTAATGTGTACGCGAATGAGGGTGAGGAGAGGCTCCACTTCTTTAATAAGTTAGGAGATCTTTTATCCAAGTGTGACCCTGAGGAAGTGGTGGTGTTAGGAGGGGATTTTAATTGTACACTTGATACCAGAATAGACAGAAATAATGGGCTGGAACCGCACCCTCGCTCAGCACGAGCTTTAGGTAAAATAATTAAGGACATTGGGCTGGAAGATGTATGGAGGGCTAAAAATGGGGCCTGTCGGCAATACACCTGGGGGCGGACGAGTGGAAATACGATCTCAATGGCAAGACTCGATCATTTTTATAGTTTTAAGCACCTGTTAGGTTTATTTAAGGTGTGCTCTATTGTGCCTACTGGATTCTCTGATCACAGTTTGGTGTGTTGTACACTTATTTGTAACACTTACAGACCCCGTAGTCCATACTGGCATTTTAACACACTCCTCCTTAAAGATCAGAACTTTAAAGAGTTATTTGTTCATTTCTGGGGAGGCTGGAAGGCTATGAAGAAGGAGTTCACCAGCTTACAACAGTGGTGGGAGGTTGGGAAGAGTCACATCCGGGCCTTGTGTCAGGAGTATACCAGAAATGTCACCCAAGTATTGCGGTCAGAAATGGCAGCTTTAGAAATTAAAATAGCTGAATTTCAACAGCTTCTAGAGAAGGGTCCAAATGAGCAGCTTCAGGCGAGCCTGACTTCTGCTAAACTGGGGTTGGCTCACCTGCTTGAGACCAGAGCTCAGGGGGCTTTAGTGAGGGCCCGGTTTCAACGACTGACTGAGATGGATGCACCAACTCAATATTTTTTTGGTTTAGAGAAAAAAAACTCGCAGAGTAAAATCTTACATTGCATAAGAACACCCGATGGCAGTGAGACACAAGAGCCCAGTGAAATAAGGCAGGTGGTCCGAATTTTATGAACTTCTGTTTGCTGCAGATGGAGATGGTGGCAGTGAAGACCAACAGGCCTTTTTGCAGGACTTACCGCAGCTGCCCAATGCAGATGTGGCACAGCTAAATAGAGAGGTGACCTTTGCAGAACTCACCACAGCCCTGGGACAGCTGAAAACAGGGAAGGTCCCGGAATCGATGGAATACCAGTGGAGTTTTATAAAGAGTTCTGGGATGTCATCGGCCTGGACTTATTGGAAGTGTTCCAATGGAGTTTTAAAACTGGCTTGTTACCACAGAGCTGCCGTGAGCCGTGATCACGCTGCTGCCGAAGAAGGGAGACTTGTGTCTCATTAAGAACTGGCGGCCTGTGTCTCTCTTATGCGCTGATTATAAAGTTCTCTCTAAAGCCTTAGCCAACAGGATGGTCCAAGTTTTAGGGAGAGTGGTGCATCCTGATCAGAATTACTGCGTGGCTGGCAGGTCCATCTTTAATAACATTTTTTTAATTCGGGACATTTTGGCTGCTGCAGAACTGTTTGGTTTTCAGACTGGTCTTATTTTTCTTGACCAGGAAAAAGCTTTTGACAGGGTCAGTCACTCATTTTATTGGAATGCCATGAAGGCGTTTGGGTTTGGGGGGTCTTTTATTAAACATATTCGTTTACTTTATAGTGACATTTCTGGTATCATAAAGGTCAATGGTGGCTTGTGTGCACCTTTCAGTGTCAGAAGAGGAGTCAGACAGGGATGTTCTTTGTCCGGCATGTTATATGCTCTGGCGCTGGAGCCTTTCCTGGTGCACCTGAGGAAGGTGCTGACTGGTCTCTCCATCCCCAACTGCAACATGGACCCTGTGAAAGTCACTGCTTATGCAGATGATCTTGCTGTAGTCATCACAAGCCAGAAGGATTTGGACAAATTAACAGAAGGTCTGAGGAATTACAGTAAAGCATCTCGGCTAAAGTGAATTGGAACAAAAGTAGTGCAGTGCTGGTGGGGAACTGGACAGGATGTAGTCCTCCTCGACTGGAAGGAGGTCTGCAGTGGACAACTGGAGGCTTCCTGTACCTGGGAGTCCATCTTGGAGATGACCACTACATCCAAAAGAACTGGGAGGGTCTGTTGGACAAGGTTACAGCTCGGCTTGCCAAGTGGAAGTGGATACTCCCTCAGTTATCCTATAGAGGACGGATGCTGGTCATTAATAACCTGGTGACCTCCAGCCTGTGGCATAAGTGTATTTGTCTACAACCTCCACCTTTGCTTGTTCAGCAGATACAGAAGGCGATCATGGATTTTTTTTGGACTGGTACCCATTGGATACAGAAGGGCGTTCTATTTTTACCATTGGATGAAGGCGGACAAGGACTTATTGACATTACCAGCAGGATTGCTGCTTTCCGCCTTCAGACCATTCAAAACTGCTGTATCCTGTCGAGCAGAGCCAGTGGATGAACTTAGCCGTACTCTTCTTTAAACAAGCCAGGCATATGGGACTTGGGAAAAGTTTACTGCTGTGCCACTTAGATAAGATCAAGACTTTACAGGTGCCAGGTTTTATAAAAGCCTTCTAGCAGCGTGGCAACTGCTGTTGATAAAAAAGGACTGTGATGACCTCTCCACATTTTGGGTCCTTCATGAACCACTGTTCTACAATCCTGCTGTTGGCACTGCTACAGGACTTTCTGAAAATTGTATTAATCATTTCATAATACATGGAATAACCACAATAAAGGACATAATTGACTGGGAAAATTACACTTGGAAAAGTGCACAAGTGGTAGCAGTGGAGACAGGGTACACTCAGTCCGCTAATGGAGAAGTTTCTGTGGCAGGTACAATCATCAATGGACAGGGAATCCATGACACTCCTGCACGGAATTTTCTCATCACAATTGAAGCCAACTGACGAAACACCTTTTCCAACGCTTACTGTGTCTCCGGCTGTTGAACTGAGGGATGGTGAGACTAATGTTTTAGCCTTAAGTTCTCTAGAGGCGTTATCTCTACCTACAGTGCCGGGGAAACAGCTGTACAGGATTTGTGTGAAGGTGAACAACCTGGAGCAGCTGAGGACACGAAGACACGACACACCATGGAGAGACAAGCTTGGAGCCCCTCAAGGACTGAACCCCGCATGGAGGTCGTTGTACAAGCCGCCATTGGCCAGTAGGGTGGGAGACCTGCAGTGGAGGTTGGTACATGGGATACTAGCGGTGAACTCCTTCTTATCGATTATATGTCCGGGGGTCTCAGATTGCTGCCCTTTTGTGGTCTGAGGGAAAGTGTCTTTCATGCATTTATGTATTGTGAGAGGCTCCAGACCTTTTTAGTGAAATTGAAAGAATAGTAGAAGGGCTGGGGTCCGTATAATGGCACGGTGTTTGTGTTTGGGGTTAGAATTACAAAACACACCAGAGAAAATATGAACTTAATTAATTTTATTATCGGGCAAGCAAAACTGTCAATATGGAAGACCCGTAAAAACAAGATTACTGGGAGTGGAAATGAAAATGTTGTTGTATTTTTTAGAAAAGTATGTGAAAGTAGGATATTAGTGGATTTTAATTTTTATAAGTCCACAAATAATTTAGCAAAGTTTAAGGAAATGTGGTGCGTGAATAATGTGCTTTGTGTATGTGATGAAGATAATTTGCAATTTGTGCTTTGACTTTGGTGTTTCATTCCTTTATAAATTGGGTGGATAAATTGAGAATAAGTGGGATTGGAGGGTGGAAACAATGGGGGATTAGATAAATATATACTCCAAGAACAATATGAATATGTAATGGTTTAAAAATGAATATTCATCATTAGGAAAGTGTGTACGTGTTTTTTTGTAAGACTTAAGATTTTGAGTTTTACTGTGTTTTTTTGTATTTATTCCTGTGTTTATTTAATAAAGTTTGCTTTTAAAAATAAAATATCTATCTATCTATCTATCTATTATATAGTGCCTTTCATATCTATCTATCTATCTATCTATCTATCTATCTATCTATCTATCTATCTATTATATAGTTCCTTTCATATCTATCTATCTATCTATCTATCTATTATATAGTGCCTTTCATATCTATCTATCTATCTATCTATCTATCTATCTATCTATCTATCTATCTATCTATCTATCTATCTATCTATTATATAGTGCCTTTCATATCTATCTATCTATCTATCTATCTATCTATCTATCTATCTATCTATCTATATATAGTGCCTTTCATATCTATCTATCTATCTATCTATCTATCTATCTATCTATCTATCTATCTATCTAAATTTCATACAGTACTCATTACTCAATATTTATATATTCATTAACTATCTGCTGATTCACCTTAAAATAAATCCATTTCCATCCAGTTCACGGTTTCAGAGGTCCATGACCAATCCCAACAGCATTGGGCACAGGGCACAGGTCTTGGACAGGACACCTGTTGGTCACAACGATATTTACTTGCCATGTACTACATTTTTGTATTTATTTATTTAATATACGTATATATAGCATATTTCAAATGGCTTTATTTCCAGATTGGTAGATGTTAACCAGGACTGGTAACTTGCTTTACTATGCTAACTTTCCCCCCCCAAAACTTAAACATCCTGAACGTGATCTGTGAAGGCACAGGGCACATAATTAGTGCCAATCAAAAGTATTCAACCACTTTGAAGTTTTTAGATTTTATTGTAATATAGCATTAAGTGTTGTATATTTTGCTATAATTGAATGTCATTATATATTGCTATAATGGCAGTGTGCACACATGCAGCAGCACTGTGCGCTCCCTTTCAGTGCTCATTAGGTGTGTTTTTGTTTCCATGTTTGTTACTGTTAGTTCAGCCCGGCAAATCTCAAGTATCAGGGACGTTCTTAGACATGTGCGAACTACGCATCTGCGTAGGGCCCCAACCGTGACGGGAGCCCCTGGCCTGACCCCGACTTACAATTTTTTTTTGCCCAATGCCCCTGGCACTGCAGCCGTCTGTGCCAGTCCCTCACGTCGTGTGTCACGATACCCTCCTCATCCTAAATTTTATCGTTCTGAGTGAAATTCGGAGGGGAAGAGTAGGAGCAGGGGGCAGCAGGCAGGGAATCGGGGGCATGGCCGTGGGACTGGGAATGTATAAATAGCGATCGTTCAGTCTGGAATGTGCATCTCTTAGTCTTATTAACAATGGTAATTTATTATCCAAATTGCAATCTTCACCTAAATCCCTAATAATATTGTCACACCGTCGTAACTCTAGCAAACGTTAATTTTAGAGATTCGTTTGGGATTCATTCAGAAAGATTCCCATAAAATCATGAGATATCCCTATATTACCGGCCTTTACCAGATCCAGAACAAAATCAATATTTTACCACTCTGCATACACACAAGCATACATGTAGGCCTACTGGTCATCTTAGGCCTTTTCCAGATGTTTTATTAGAACAACTACCTGAGCTACAGGGGGACTCTGCCCCCCGGACCCCCCCCCTATCTGGGGCCTGCACATTTCTGAACTGCGTAAGGCCCCCAAACTGCTAAGAATGGCCCTGCAAGTATAGTCACCTAGCTCTTAAAAAAAATTGGATTTCAGCACAACTGTTGTTAGATGAATTTTTTGCATTCGTGCAACATCCCACAAGGACAACGGGTTCTCCATTAATTGTTGTCGGCTTAGGTAATCGACGAAGGCAGAGAAGATACAGGAAGGAAAAGGTCCGGCCTATTGGTGAAGCTAAGGAAACGTCCCCATAAACCACCACTTCCCAGCATATTTCTCACCAGATCCATCACAAACAAAATGGACGAATTACATCTACAGATCTCCAAGAACAAACTCGTAGGTGACTGTTGCATTTTACTATTCAGAGAGACGTGGTTAAATTCACTTATAACAGGCATGGCCATTGAGCTAGCGGGATGTACAGCATTCCTTTGGGATAAAAGCAAAAACGCTGGCAAAAGTAAAGGTGGGGGACGTTGCATTGACACACATAGAAGCTGGTGTACCAACACGAAGATCACAGGCAATTGCTGTCCCCTGATTTGGAGTATCTGACAATCAAATGCAGGCCTCTTACTTACCTCGGGAGTCAGCCTTACTGTTATCATACTTATAGCCGTTTACATTCCACCAGATGACAGAGCTCTAGGGTCACTTGCTCGATATCATTAATTTGCAGCAACTTATCCCAAAACCATTCATATTATAGTTGGTGATTTCAACCACACAGACTTAAAAGTAGTTCTCCCTAAATTTCATCAGCACATTAATTTGTGCAACCAGGGGAAAAAGCACACCGGACAACTCTTACTCAAAAATCAAGAATTGTTATAAGACAAAAGAGTTACCTCATTTAGGCCAATCAGATCATTGACTTCAGCATAAACTCCCCTCTGAAGGAAACCTCCAATCACCACAAAGGAGCGTCATCACAGCTTCAGGATTTCTTTGAAAGGACTAGCTAAAATGTTGTTGAGAATCAGAACTAGGAAGTGTACACATCAACTGTACTCTCAGCAAACATATTCATGTGTAACCCCACCAGAAGTTCTTGATGACGAAGGAGGTCAGATTTCTCCTCAAGTACCCCAATGCGGCCTTCAGGTCTGGCAACAAAGCCCTTTACAGCACAGCCAGAGCCAACCTAAAGAGAGCCATCAGAGAGGCTAAAACGGCCTACCAAAGGAAGATTGAGGACCACTTTGCCAACAGTGACCCAGTTAAACTCCTGTCCTTGCCAGGTGTTGCTCAATCTTATCCTTAATAATTCCTTCTATTAATTTTCCTGTGATGCATTTTAAGCTAACTGGCCTATAGTTGCTTGGATCACAATGGATTTAAGGTGGCCTATGAACACTGATTAACAGAAAATGACCTTTTACATCAAAGTGAAAACAGATTTCTGCAAAGGGATCTAAATTGATTACAAATATAAACCAGTAAATAACTGATGACATCTCTCTATTATATAAAAAAAATCCTGCGACAAGACAAGTCCCGCGAGATGAGACTTTGTCCACGAGAGTTTTTCAAGTCCCGCCCTCCTCTCAACCATACTCAAACACGCACACGGTCCTTTCACCTCTCATTCGTGTGAATGCTTTTGTCAGACACAGTTCCTGTGCTCTCAGCTCTTATAAATTTAACATTTTTCTCGCTTTCAGTTCCCAATTAACTCTTTTAGGGCTATTTTGGTTTTTTTTTTTGTTTCTTATCTCCCAGGGCTGAATATTTTTCCAAAAACTAACATTTTTTTAAAAAAGAACACAAAGCAATTGTTTAACATATCAAATCAACAACAAATATTTACTTTTGACAAATGTTCCTGTCTTGCATGTTGTATGAGCCTGCATACTCTATGATTTCACATACATATCACATACATTTTACACAGCAAAGTCTGATCTCGCTCAAAGCAGCCAATTTCAGTCATTGCCACATTGCACTGCTTACAATACGTGTTGCTTTGGTGCCTACTTTTCAATTGTCTGTTGCTGCACTTTCTCACATATATTGTTAGTGTGTACTGTAGAGAGACAAGTCACCCTTTTGCCATCGTGCCATTCCACTGCCACCAAGTTTTCTGCCCGCATGAAAACCGTATTGTCACCTCTTTTCATCTTCTGAAACTTTATGAACTTTATGCATGGCATTATAGCCTGGCTCACCCCATGGGATTTGCTTCTGTTTATTACAGAAGTGAATAAAACTTTGCAGCAGCACGTACCTATCACCATGCTGCATAACCTGTCCAAAGCCACCAGTGGACAAAGTACGTTTGGACCAATGCTCCCTGAAGTTATATCACCAGTTCTGTCCCATCTCTATTTGTAATACCACAGCACGCTTCATCTCGTCTTTTGTTGTGGGTTTACACTTTGAAAAACGAGAATGCGATGCAAGCACAGCCGTCGATTAAAAAAATTTCTCTGCATACCTGTTTATCTCATCTCATGGTAGCTGAAAAGCAACATCAGGAGAGAGCAGCCTGAAGTACAGCAGCTGGTGATCTGTCGTGTCCAACAGCAAGCTATGCCGTCTTGTGAAGTCCGGTAGCCAGATCGGCTCTCAACGGATCAATGTCTGTGTATTTATCCCACGCGAATCTTGCCGTAGATGCATCGGCTGCAAGCGTTCAACTGGTAGCAGATCTGCTGGCGTGGCATCGGCTGGTGTTTGATCAGCTGATGCCGGCTTCTCACACTCTTGCTCGATCTCCTGATCACTGTCAATAAAATCCGATTCTGAAAAATCAGAGTCCGACTCCGCGATAATGCACAAAACATTGTCTGCCGAGTGTTTTCTTTTCTGCACTCGCTTCGCTCCCTTGTCACATGTGGATGCCATCTTGCCATTGTTTACATTTCGCAACTCACGCACACGCTAGGATTAGTTGCCGAGTCAACGAGTCTAGCATTCCTCCAAGCACAGAGGGAATGCCTGTGACGTGACAGTGAGATTTGTCACCATTAACAGCTGACTATCGCCCTCTATCCCTGGATGTCGACTTTAGTCGACATGCGCCCTCAACCCCTCCTGTCGACAAAAGTCGACATCCGCCCTAAAAGAGTTAAAGAAGACATATTATGTCCAAATCTTATTAAAGAACTTCATCACAAAGGGTTATCAACAGAAATAAATGAGTACACGGGAAATCCTAGCACCGAGAAATGATGGAGTCAAACAAATTAACACCAAAAATATTGATCGGTTACACGGCAAATTGGTAAATGCATATCAATAGACTATGCTGAAACAGTTGGTGGTGATGGTGCAGAACATGAAACTATCAACTTACAATATCCTGTAGAATATCTTGTGACAGATAGAGGGCGCTATCGTCGTCTTGAACTCTCAGACTATACGCCAGACACCAGATAAAAGTCCAATAGTTGACTTTATTATTAATCAACAGTGCACAAAGCACCCTCCTCCCCACAATACTCATATAAATAACACAATATATTAATCAATAATCAATCCACCACTCCCAGACGCATTGCCACCCTTCCACCCAGCTCAGCTTGCCATCTGGGAGTTCCAACAGTCCTCTTATAGTCCGTGACCCAGAAGTGCTTCTGAACCCGCAGTCCATGTGACTTCCTAGCACTTCCGGGTCAGATCAAATCTCTTCTTTTCTTCGTCAGCTCAGAAACACTTTATTTCTTCCGTCCTCGTGAACTGTAAGTACTTCCGTACTGTATGAAAACCAAACATCTATGTGTCTCCCTGCAGCATCCTCTGGTGGCCCCGACGTTATCTGGGGAATTTCACGTTGCAGGGAGGGCTCCATCTGGTGGGTTGGGGGTCTTGGCCGGGATAAGCTGTTGGCCATAGTCCACAATCTACAACCGTTAACACTGTCTGGTCTTCCACCAGCCGAATTACTGTAGAAAGAAGGATGTTTCCACGAAAAGTAATGTAGTAAATCTTCCCCGGATAACATTAGACAACAAAGAAGATCTTGGTATGCCATTCATATTAAAATGTTAACAATTTCCAGTTAGAATTGCTTAGCAAAGACAATTAACAAATCTCAGAGCCAAACATTCGAAAAGTTGTTTTATTTAATAGAGAGAAAGAAACGAAATTCAATCACGACCAGTTATACGTTGCGTTGTCACGATGTAAGTCGAAACACAGAATCAAAATTCAATGCAATATTGGTGAAAATATAATTCAAAAAGTTGTTTTTACTGAAGCTTTACAGTAAAAGTGTAAGTTTAAAAAGTATTTGCGTGTTAATTTCAAAGCCAAACAGAACAAAATCGTATTACTTAACGAATAACTCTAACTCAACATGAAACATAATTTACACTCAAATTATTACATTTTACTGTTTTTTAATATGGTTAATTACTCTCTGTCATGTAAAATAGTTGGTTCTATTATTCATATGTAACAGTTCCCATGAAAATAAAAATCTGTTTAAATTGTACATCAGCATCCCCATACCTGAGCCGTAGAACCGCAAAGAGGCTATCACAGAGTGCAGGCCCGGGGGTCGGCAAGTGAAACGAGCAAGGGGAAAAGCCCCCTAGTAAGTCATTATTTAGTAGATGGAAATCATGACAGCCTTTAGTCTGTGTACATGCGTCTCTTTTTCTATCAGCTCCCCCATATTCCCCCCATTCTTCTTCATAAAACCCCTCAAGCTCTGCCACATGTCAAGGTGATCCTGAGTGATCAGCCTTTGTCAAATCCAGCCGTAAATTGTTAAATAGATTGAGATCTGAACTCTATCTTGGCCGCTCCAGGAAGTTCACGCTGTGGTTTTGAAGCCATTACTGTGTAATTTTGGCTGGTTGAGGTGCAGTTGTGTTGCAGACTCCCATCAGGTTTTCCTTCTGGACTCCCCCATATTTTTCTGCATTGATTTTACTCTCCCAGAGCCTGCTGCAGATAAGCATCCCCACTACCTAACACTGCCACCAGCATGTTTTTTAGTGTCAGGATGGTGAGTTTTTCATAATGTGCAGCTTTTAAATATGGGGTTTAGTCCTGATGGCCAAAAAAACTCAATTTTGGTTTCACTAGACCATAAAAGATACTCAGATACAGTAGCAACACCACCTAATATAACACAATTCTATCTATGTTGAAAAAAAACTCTGATTTTTGTATTGGAATAAGTAATTACAGTTCACAGTGTAAGGGGTTTAGGAGGAATTATCATTTAATAATCCTTCATTTGGTTTTGAATGAAGCTCTAATGAAATGTTGTATTCTTGCAAATGGTTAAGTATGAAAGAAATGTCATTATTTTAGACAAAGCGGAGTAGCTGATATATCCCACACTGACTACCCACTCATGAATGCTCTTATTTCTGTTACAATAAAAAAATAATGTTAGTTAAGATACAGGGCTGTCTGTTGCCAAAAATAATTCATATCATACAGTAATAAAAATGACTAAATGACAATTTGTGGTAGACTGCTTGTAACTCCATCTGGACCCCCTGCATTTTGCCTTTTGGATTGGAGGATGCAATTATCTCTCTGCTCCACAAGGCCAGACAGAGCTGGCAGTACCATGAAGATTCTGTTTATTGATTTCTCCAACACCTTCAATACAATCCAGTCATCCCTGTTAATCAGGTGGATGAGCCTGAGGTGTTCCGGGACATTTGGTACAGTGAAAGTCAATGACCAGTTGCTTGATTTTGAAGAGAGACCTCTCTGCACCAAGAAAAAAAAAAAACACTTCTCCCCCTGACTGCTCTCCTCTGTCTCATCTCCCTCATCGATACAGCGCATAAGTGCAGAATCAGCTGAGAACACCTCCAAGTGACCTGACTTGCTGTTAGAACATTAGAACAATCTGGATGAGAACACCCATTCAGACCAACACAGCTCGCCAGTCCAAACCACTTAATCATTCTAAAAAAAATTCATGTGGAATTTTTAAAGGCCATAAAGTCTTACTGTCTACCACAATACGTGATCACTTATTCGACGTGTTCATTATTCTTTGTCTAAAGAAAAACTTCCTAATGTTTGTGCAAAATTTCCCCTTAACAAGTTTCAAACTGTGTCCCGTGTTCTTGATGAACTCATTTTAAAGTCACCGTCTCGATCCACTGGACTAATTCACTTCATAATGTTAAACACTTCACTCAGGTCTCCTCTTAATCCTCTTTTTCTTAAACTGTAAAGGCTCAGCTCTCTTAATCTCTCCTCATAACTCATCCCCTGTAGCCCTCAATCAGCCTAGTCGCTCTTCTCTGGACCTTTTCTTGTGCTGTTATGTCCTTTTTGTAGCCTGGAAACCAAAACTGCACCCAGTACTCCAGATGAGGCCTCACCAGTGTGTTATAAAGCTTGAGCAGAACCTCCTGTGACTTGTACTCGACACATCAAGGCGCTATATAACCTGACATTCTGTTAGCCTTCTTAATGGCTTCTGAACACTGTCTGGAAGTTGATAGCTTAGAGTCCACTATGACTCCTAAATCCTTCTCATGAGGTGTGCTTTCTATTTTCAGACCTTCCTTTGTGCATTCAAACCTCACATTTCTACTTCCTACATGTAATACTTTACATTTAGCCCTGGAATCATTCTAGTTGCTCTTCTCCAGACTTTTTTATGTGCTGCTATGTCCTTTTTGTAGCCTGGAGACCCAAACTGCACCCAGGACTCCAGATGAGGCCTCACCAGTGTGTTATAAAGCTTGAGTAGAACTTCCTGTGACTTGTACTGCACACATCAAGGCGCTATATAACCTGACATTCTGTTAGCCTTCTTAATAGCTTCTGAGCACTGTCTGCAAGTTGATAGCTTAAATTCCACTAAGACTTCTAAATCCTTCTCGTGAGGTGGACTCTCAATTTTCAGATCTCCCATTGTGTATTCAAACCTCACATTTTTCTTCCTACATGTATTAGTTTACATTTACTGACTTTAAATGTAATCTGCCTGTATGCTGTCCAAATCCTCTGTGATGATGTAATGGATTCTTGATTATCTGCCAGTGCACCAATCTTGATATCATCTGCAAACTTCACCAGCTTGTTCTTCATATTCCTATCTAAATCATTTATATGCATTAAAAATAGCAGCAGCCCCTGCACTGACCCCTGTTGGTCACAACTCTTAACATCGGCCAGTTCTCATGAGGTTCCTCATACCATCACCTTCTGCTTCCTATGTCTGAGCCAATTCTGCCCCATCTACACACCACACCCTGAACTCCCACCTCATTTAGTTTGATGTCCACCCTCTCATGTGGCACCTTATCAAATGCTTCATGAAAGTCCAGATAAATAATATCATCTGCTCCACTTTGATTATATCCTTATGTTGTATCCTCATAGAATTCCAACATGTTAGTAAAATACGACCTCCCTCTTCTGAGCCCATGCTGACTGTTCCTAATAACTCTTGGCCTTGCCATGTGTTTTGCAATCTTATCCTTAATAATTTCCTCCATTTTCCTGTGAAGTTTACTGGCCTATAGTTGTATTTATAATTGGAGGTGTAAAGAGTGAAGAGAAAAGGAGACATGTCTGTCCCTTGTGGTGCTCCAGTGTTGCTCACATCTGTGTCAGAGACACAGTCCTTGAGAATCACAAACTGCTGTCTGCCTGACAGGACACCATAAGGTCAGACAGACAGACAGACACAGACAGATAGAAAGATAGATGTGAAAGGCACTCTATAATAGATACAATTAGGTCCATAGATATTTGGACAGAGACAACTTTTTTCTAATTTTGGTTCTGTACATTACCACAATGAATTTTAAATGAAACAACTCAGATGCAGCTGAAGTGCAGATTTTCAGCTTTAATTCAGTTGGTTGAACAAAAAGATGAGGGAACTAAAGCAATTTTTTAACACGATAACTTCATTTCAGGGGCTCAAAAGTAATTGGACAAATTAAATAACTGGAAATAAAATGTTCATTTCTAATACGTGGTTGAAAACCCTTTGCTGGCAATGCCAGCCTGAAGTCTTGAACTCCTGGACGTCACCAGATGCTGGGATTCCTCCTTTTTAATGCTCTGCCAGGCCTTTACTTTCAGTTGCTGTTTGTTTGTGGGCCTTTCTGTCCGAAGTTTAGTCTTCAACAAGTGAAATGCCTGCTCAGTGGGGTGAAGATCAGGTGACTGACTTGGCCATTTAAGAAATTTCCACTTCTTTGCTTTAATAAACTCCTGGGTTGCTTTGGCTGTATGTTTTGGGTCATTGTCCATCTGTATCATGAAACGTCCACCGCCCAATCAATTTGACGTCATTTAGCTGGATTTGAGCAGACAGTATGTCTCTGAACACCTCAGAATTCATTCAGCTGCTTCTGTCCTGTGTCACCTCATCAATAAACACTAGTGTCCCAGTGCCACTGGCAGCCATGCACGCCCAAGCCATCACACTGCCTCCCTCCACCGTGTTTTACAGATGATGTGCTATGCTTTGGATAATGAGCTGTTCAACGCCTTCTCCATACTGTTTTCTTGCCATCATTCTGGTAGAGGTTGATCTTGGTTTCATCTGTCCAAAGAATGTTTTTCCAGAACTGTGCTGGCATTTTTAGATGTTCTTTAGCAAACTCCAATCTAACCTTTCTATTCTTGAGGTTTATGAGTGGCTTGCACCTTTCAGTGCACCCTCTGGATTTACTTTCACGCAGTCTTCTCTTCATGGTAGACTTGGATATCGATACGCCTACCAAGCCCTGGAGAGTGTTGTTCACTTGGTTGGCAGTTGTGAAGGGGTTTCTCTTCACCATGGAAATGATTCTGCGATCATCCACCACTGTTGTCTTCCGTGAACGTCCAGGTCTTTTTGTGTTGCTGAGTTCACCAGTGCTTGCTTTCTTTCTCAGGATGAATCAAACTGTAGATTTTGCCACTCGTATTATTGTAGCAATTTCTCAGATGGGTTTTTTCTGTTTTCGCAGCTTAAGGACGGCTTCTTTCACCTGCATGGAGAGCTCCTTTGACCGCATGTTGTCTGTTCACAGCAAAATCTTCCACATGCAAGCACCACACGTCAACTCAACTCCAGGCCTTTTATCTGCTTAATTGATAAGACATAACGACAGACTTGAACACACCTGCCCACGAAATAGCCTTTGAGTCAATTGTCCAATTACTTTTGAGCCCCTGAAATGAAGGGATTGTGTTAAAAAAATACTTTAGTTGCCTCACATTTTTGTTCAATCCACTGAATTAAAGCTGAAAGTCTGCATTTCAACTGCATCTGAGTTGTTTCATTTAAAATTCATTGTGGTAATGTACAGAACCAAAATTAGAAAAAACTTGTCTCTGTCCAAATATTTATGGACCTAACCTAACAGGACACCATAGGTTTAGACAGACAGACAGACAGACAGACAGATAGATAGATAGATAGATGTGAAAGGCACTATATAATTAATAGATAGATAGACAGATAGATAGATAGACTTGAAGGGCACTATTTAACAGTTATTATATTAGATCAGATTAGTTTAGATTAGATAAACCTTATTAATCACATGCATTAGATTATGAAAGGGGGGAATTAAAAATAAAGGATTGAAAACCCCTCCCAAATGCACATAATAACTTTTGCCTTGGATAATGAAGAGCTGCTTTTCTCAATAACAGGCTTGTGGGTGGCAGTAAGATGGTCAGACCTGTCCAGTTGTACCCCACAGGTTTATATAAAAGACTTTTTATACAGTCCACTGTATGAGTGAATCTTGACAATTTGTCCCCCCTACCAAAATGGCCTGCCCACCACTGCACTGGCTTATACATAGCCAGTTTATTCGCCATTTAATGTAACACACTTATCTTGAGTGGGCGACACAGAGGCGCAGTGGTAGCGCTTACTCCCTCGCAGTAAGAAGACCTGGGTTCACTTCCCGGGTCCTCCCTGTGCGGAGTTTGCATGTTCTCCCCTTGTCTGGTGGGTTTCCTCCCACAGTCCAAAGACATGCAGGTTAGGTGCATTGGCGATTCTAAATTGTTCCTAGTGTGTGTGCTTGATGTGTGGGTGTGTATGTGTGTTTGTGCCCTACAGTGGGCTGGCACCCTGCCTGGAATTTGTTCCTGCCTTGCACCCTGTGTTGGCTGGGATTGGCTCCAGCAGACCCCCGTGACCCTGTGTTAGGATATAGCAGGTTGGATAATGGATGGATGGATGGACAATAACTAAATGACTGACTCATCTTGAGTAGAACACTATTGTGACAGTTTGGGTGGGCTCCACTTCGTTTCGCAGTTGGTGCTCCCAGAACCGTGAATAACATGAGCAGGATGAGCCTGGCAAATGAGGACACAAACAGTCAGCAAGGGGCGGAGTCAGTTTCCCTCACTCTCCAGTTTCTCTGAACTGAGGAGAAAATTGAAGATGACAATGTTAGTGGTGGCACCCCTGCTCATCCCAGAGTGTTATTACATACCTCAACAGAGTCTGTAAAAGGGTTTTCTGATGCGCATGTGTGACAACGCACAGCGCCATAATTATTGTACTTCTCACATCAAAAGGGTTGGAATCCAAAATACCGAGAGCAGAAAAAAGGGAGACTATGTTAATGTGAATTTCCCCTCGGGATTAATAAAGTATCTATCTATCTATCTATCTATCTATCTATCTATCTATCTATCTATCTATCTATCTATCTATCTATCTATCTATCATATAGCGCCTTTCATATCTATCTATCTATCTATCTATCTATCTATCTATCTATCTATCTATCTATCTATCTATCTATCTATCATATAGCGCCTTTCATATCTATCTATCTATCTATCTATCTATCTATCTATCTATCTATCTATCTATCTATCTATCTATCTATCGAAAAGTCACAAAGCCAATGACTCACTAGGAAAATGAACTGAGGACCCAGCACTGTGAGGCAGCGACTCTAACTACTGTGCCAAATTCTTAACGTGTCCCAGTGTAAACTTTGAAGAAGCCATTTTTTTTTCATTTAATTGTCCTTGTTTCCAGAGATATAACTTAACAGTCCCCTTACATCAGAATGCTCTGAAAGAAGAATTAATGCTGGAATATTTTTATCTCTTTATTGAAAACAATTTGGGACCATTAGAGGAAATTGACACTTTAAAATGTGAACAGTAAATGCTTCCATGCAGGAAATATAGTGGCAGTCATGAATGCATAGCTAACTTTAAAAGATCATTTGTATTCAGAAATAATTTTGTGAAATTGATACTGCGACATTAATAGCCTAGTGGAAGTGAAGGTGAGGAAACATAAAGCATACAGAAAAGTCTCTTTAAACACAAGTTGTTATATTTCCAGTTGATTTGGTTGCAGGCCTTGCAGATTTCAATGTGTAAACTACCACTTAGTCACAGGAAACAGAATTTACTGAGCTGGACGGCAGCCAATGATACTGATAAAAACGATTATAACTCATCTGTTGGCTGATCATGGACTCCGCATATGGCAACCACGTTTTAGGCAACAGGAAAAATGAGATGGCAGGTGGAAATCCATTTATCGAATTCACTTATTTACACTCACTGAGCAAATTCTTAGGACCACTATACTAATACTGAGTGAGACCTTCTGTTGCTCTCAAAACAGCCTTAGATCTTCATGGCATTGCATGGATTCCACTAGATGTTGGAAACCTTCCTCTCAGATTCTGGTCCATGCTGACATGATTGTGGTTGTGTGACGCTACGATTCACGTCGTTTGAAAACGTTCATTTTATTATGGAGCCGCCCCACCCAGGAACCTCATCTATAGATCCTCATTAGCTATATTTCAGCAGTCACCGCAGAAAGGAGAAATATCTTTCCTTCTGGAAAGTCTTCAAGAAGGGGGATAACATGGATTACAGACCAATAAATAAGTCATACTTCTGTGACATGCAAAATTATGGAAACTACAGTGAGAAATAAGTAAGAAAAGGACCTAAATGAATAAATATCATCCAGCATGGGTTTATGAGTGAAAGTTCCTGCCAAAGCAATCTTTTAGATTTTGTTTGAAAAGGCAACTGCAGTAGTTGACAAAAAACAAAGCAGCGCACAGAGCTGATGTAGACTTTCAAAAAGCTTTTGACTCAGTCGTCCCACACCAAAGTCGCATTTTGAAACTCGAAGCTTTAAGCATCAGAGCTAACATACCATACTGGATCTGGAGACAAAAGGGTACAGATAAGACAAGAATGAAGTGAGGCCATCAGTGGAGTCCCTCAGGGGTCTGTCCTTGGACCCTTGCTATTTTATTTGATTTATATTAATGACAGCAATTCTGGTGTAGTTAGTAAGTTTGTCAAATTCACAGATGACACAAAAATTAGAGGGATGACATACTGAAGAGGCAGCAAAAAGAATTCAAAAAGACCTGGGGCCTCATGTATAAACGGTGCGTACGCACAGAAATGTTGTGTAAGAACTTTTCCACGTTCAGATCGCGATGTATAAAACCTACACTTGGCGTAAAGCCACGCACTTTTCCACGGTACCTCATGTCTTGTCGTACGCAAGTTCTCCGCTCGGTTTTGCAGACTGGCGGCACCCAGCGTCAAAGCAATGGTACTGTTCTTGTGTGATTACTCATTATTTTCATGACGCGGCTTTATAAATACACAGAAACTAACCGCATATTGTTTATTAGTGTAATGCATCTGATTGTAATTAACTCGTAACAATATAATGGTAGAGGGAACAGCCATAGTATTTCAAATACCATAACTGCTTTAGCGTTGTTACTCTCACTTCTTCTTCTTCTTCTTCTTCTTCTTCTTCTTCTTCTTCTTCTTTCAGCTCCTCCCGTTAGGAGTTGCCACAGCGGATCATCTTTTTCCATATTACTCTCACTGCACCACTCGGAGTATTTATATCACTGTATCAGAGTGTGAATCACAGCAACAGCTGATCGGAAAGAGAATTATCGGTATACAGCTTTAAGGACACGCTGTCTCAGCCACTGCAAAACGTTTTAAAGCCTTTCCTGTACGGACCTCGCGGTTCCCAAGAACTTTAAATGCAGCCAATCAATTGCTCCTTGTAGAACTGTTTGTACTTATAAGTACAATCACCCCACTGTAAACTTGCACTACAGTTATAATATCTCACAACCTGAGACACTTTGTAAAGCGCGTATTTACATATGATGACGATATCATTTTTAAGGTGAAATGCAGCAAAATATGTTTGTTAAATTATACAGATAAAACTTTAACTTCATTTAAATAATCTATATTCTTCACTGGGAGTGTCATGAAGGATAGAATAATTAAACATGTACTACGAAGATATTTCAATGTTCTTTAAACGTTTTGAAGAATCGGCGCTAAGCTTACAGATGGCTTAACTTCTATTACAGAGCTGATTGTGTGGCGATCGGTTACTTGGGGAAAGAAAAGCAAGGACTCTTGGGGTGGCCACGCCAATATATATTGAATATAAAACAGAAAGAGAAAATAACAACACAGCTAAAAACGCAGCGACAAATTTCGACAAAGATAAATGCTTGTCATGAGCACGAGGCTCATGAAACACATGTTTAATAACGTGCTTTAGCTCCTATCATCATGAAAATGACATCACGTATACATCTCAGTATTTTAGTAATTCAGAAAGCTGTAATATCACAAATGTAATGGATTCTGTGTCCAGTTGGAGGAAGAGAGACAGTTTAAGAAGCAAGTAGTGATTCACACACATAGATCACATACGAGTAGAAGATCAAATACAAAACAAAGCATTTAACGTGCTACTTTAATTACGATGTGATTTGAGAAACTGGTTAATTAAACGATTTTAAGATGAAGTTTATAATGTTCTACTAAATGACAAAATAAACTACGTGATTAAAGTGGAAAATTCGAGATTAAAGTTGACATTTCGTGCTTTTTCCCCACCGTGTGCCTTTTTTCTCTGTACCCTAATAAGCTTTCATATGACACTCAGACAGTGGGCTTACAACTCTTCTTTTCACGGTGACTTTGATATGTGACTTCTTTTTTATTTCCGGCACTGTGCGATTTTGTGAATGTGAGCTTTCAAGTTTCTCCAACACGCTATGTCACTTGATCAACTTCCTTTTGTTGATTATACCACGGTTTATTTGAACAAATAGTATGTTTTTCCTTTGCCTCCACTTGGTATTTGCTGAAATTCTTATATTTTCCCCGTGCTTTTCCCATTGTCTTTTCACAGAAGGCTGTGCTTAAGGGCGATTTATATTGATTTGCATATTCAAATAGGCGTAATTCTGGGAGGATTTGGGGCGTTACATAATGCGCGTGCACGAGCGTTAGTTTTCACGCTGATCGGGATTTATGTAGCGGAAGAACGTGGAAGTTGGAGTACGCACAGATTCCTGCATCTGGATTTTTCTGTGCGTAAACACATTTCGGCTTTTGTGCTTACGCCATGTTATACTGTAGTGCAAGTTCTACGCACGGCATTATACATGAGGCCCCTGGACAGGCTTCAGAGCTGGGAGAGCACCCGGAAAATGGAGTTGGATGTAAAAAGGTTGAAAGTGCTACATTTGGGCAAAAGCAACTTTGGTTATAAACACAAAATGGGAGACACTGTGTTAACAATAATGAGCCGAGCTGAATAGATGGACGAGCTGTGATAACAAGATGGTCTGTTTTTGGCAAGGTTGAGCTGGAGATGGTGGTCCTTCATCCTGAGACAGGTAGAGACCCTAACTGATGCTATGTGGTCCTCTGGAGGGATATGAGAAACCAAAAGACCGAATTACAGGGCCTATATACAGGGTATATAGAAAGAAGTGGACACGTCTTAACTTCTGATGACTCATATGAGTCATTAACACTAGAATCCCTGAAGCCTAAGAAAAACCCCGTAATCCCGGCCCACCTTAAATCCCATTGCACCTCTCCATTAGTGTCTTTTGTTTTGTAAATGCGTTGATCAGCACAAGCAGCAAGCAGCCTGCTATCCCATCCCCTGCCTTGGCGGAGCTCAACTCAGGCAAAAAGTTCTCCCAGCTTATCTGCATCAAGAGGTCCTGTGAGCTGTAAAGGGTAAATAATATATCGTTATTAGAACACATGCATTTCATGTGTGTTACATGTCCACAACAATCAGATGACAGGAAATGCGAGAAAAGCAAGAACTGTTGAACAAATACCTAAAATGGAAACTTTTTTCATAATAATGTGTGAAGACTGAAATCCAAATATCAAATAAACACTTTCATAAAAGGTTCAAGGATGATACAACAGCTTCCGTGGCATAGTGGTAAGATTTATTGACTTGTAATCAAGCTTCTTCTAGCTGTCTTCCCGTAGAGGCCTGTTTAATGGAGAGCTCTTGAAATTGTGGACCCTTGCACCTTCACTCCAGTTGGATTTTTAGTCGCCTCTACCACATACAAATGATGTAGCTCAAAGTGCTTTACACAATTAAGAAAGTGAAAAAGACAAAATGAGTTAGAAAATAGAATTAGG
Organism: Polypterus senegalus; assembly: GCF_016835505.1. Taxonomy (NCBI): domain Eukaryota; kingdom Metazoa; phylum Chordata; class Cladistia; order Polypteriformes; family Polypteridae; genus Polypterus; species Polypterus senegalus. The sequence continues at coordinate 12,832,796 of NC_053154.1, read as the reverse complement.
GAACACTAATTAACATAGAGCAAAGGTAAGGTCCGATGGCCAGGGAGGACAGAAAAAACAAACAAAACTCTAAACAGCTGGAGAAAAAACATAAAAGCTGCAGGGGTTTTGAGGCCACGAGACCAGCCAGCCCCCTCTAGGCATTCTACCTAACATCAATTACCTCAATCAGTCCTCATTGTATTCAGGGTTCACATGGAAGAACTTGATGATGATGGTCATGTGGACCTTTGGCCTTTAATCCATCAATGTAGGGACACCACGGTGCTTTGATCAGATGGTGGTGGCGCAGGTCAGCACCACAGAAGACTGGAAAAAGAACAGCAGAGAAAGTAGGGGTTAGTATGGATTATGGAGCCACCATGAATAATAATGATTATTAAATGGATATACAGAATATCAGGGTTAAATGAAAATGAAGCTATGAGAACGTCATGTTAAAATAATGTGTTTTCAGCAGTTTTTTAAAGTGCTCCACTGTATTAGCCTGGTGAATTTCTATTGGCCGGCTATTCCAGATTTGAGGTGCATAACAGCAGAAGGCCACCTGCCTCACCACTTCTTTGAAGTTTATCTCTTGGAATTCTAAGTAGACACTCATTTGAGGATCTAAGGTTACGATTTGGAGTGTAAGGTGACAGCCATTCAGAGATATATACGATGGAGCAGATTATTGAAGGTTTTGTAAACCATCAGCAGTATTTTAAAGTCAATTGTAAATGGCACAGGTAAACAGTGTAGTGACACCAGAATTGGGGTGATGTGCTAGGATTTTCTTTTCCTAGTTAAGATTCTGGCAGCTGCATTCTGCACTCATTGCAATCAACTGATGTATTTTTCGGGTGGTCCTTTGAGGAGTGCGTTACAGTAATCTAGCTGACTAAAAACAAAAGCGTGAACTAATTTCTCAGCATCTTGTAATGTTATAAGAGGTCTACCTTTTGCTATATTTCTTAAGTGAAAAAATGCTGTCCCAGTAATCTGATTAATACGTGATTTAAAATTCAGGTCAGAGTCAATACTTACCCTACATTCTTTACCACCGTCTTGACTTTTAATCCTAGTGGATCAAGTTTATTTCTAATAACCTGCATTATATCCATTATTGCCAATCGCTAAGATTTCTGTTTTCTCCTTATTTAGTTTGAGAAAATTACTACTCATCCAGTCAGAAACACGAGTAAGACATTGAGGGCAGTGAATCAAGAGAGTCGGGGTCATCAGGCGCTATTGATAAGTACAGCTGTGTGTCATCAGCATTGCTGTGGTAGCTCATATTACACCCCGAGATAATATGGCTTCATGGACGCATGGAGATCGAGAAGAGCAGCGGATCCAGGATAGAGCCTTGTGGACCACCATATACAGTAGAATATCATGGGTCTTTTAAGTATCATTACCACAACTAACAAATTTTCTACCTGTTACTTAGGACTCAAACCAATTTAAGACCCTGCCAGAGAGGCTCACCCATTGACTAATGCGATTTCTAAGAGTATTGTGATCAATGGTGTCAAATGCGGCACTCAGATCTAAGAGGATGAGAACAGATAAACGGCCTCTGTCCGCATTTACCCGCAAGTCATTTACTACTTTAACGTGTGAAGTTTCTGTGCTGCGAGTTGTTCTGAAACCTCTCGCTCTGATGTTTAGGCCTTGTTCACACGGGCGTTAAGTTTTTGGATAAACGAACTTGCTCTGAACGTCCTAGACGTTTATGTTGCATTTTTGTGGTGCCGATCGATTGACTTCTACACCGGCGTTCGTTTGTCTCTGTCTAACGCCAGCCTGCAGCCCAAATTGTAGTTTGTGTGTTAACCTGTGGAGGCAGTGTCGGGAACTGGATATGAAAGCCCTTGTCGTTTTATTTGAGGTGCCTCCTTTCAATATGGACCATTTTGCTGTGTTAGATATTAATCTTCTTGTTTTAAAAATACTCGTAATACTGGCGACGTAGGGAGAGAAAAATCGCCGCCGCTACTGGGTTCATCCTCTGACTGCACAATGTCCGGTTAAAGGAAGTTTTTTTGTGCTTTATGAAGAAATGCGAAAATTTCCACGCACGTTTTTTAATTACTGTCGGATGTTGGTTTCCACTTTTGATTGTCTGCTGCAGCTGGTACAATGCCACATTGCACGCCGATCAACCAATATGCGACTTGGTGTTAGCCCCGAAGAGAGACTACTTGTCACTTTGTGGTAAGGAAACAGTAGTCGAGTGTGCGCTTACACCGGTGTTATGCACTGAAATGCCCCCCCCGCCATGGATTGCCCCCCTACATAATCGTTATCAAATATTATATTAGAACAGAAATTAATAGGTTCATGGTTTACAAATTACATGAGACAATAAAATAAAATAAGCAATGTGAAAATATATATGTTGTATATGAAAACATAAAAATATTAATATTTTTTCATATACAACATGTAAACTGTGTATAGCATGTAGGATCATGGGATATATCCGGTCCTCCGAAGCGTAAAATAAACGCGCAGAAAACGAACTAGAAGCGGTTTCCTTGCGTTCGTTGGGTTTTGAACGCCAAGAAAAAGCTGCATGCAACGTTTTTTTGATGACGTATAAACGCGCTGCCGGACAAACGCACGTCACTGAAGCCCGTGTGAACACTCTCATTGACTCCTACGTGTAGAAAACACTCGGCGCTTGATCCGCTCACGGACGCCTTCTGAACGCAAAAAACGCTCGATTTTAATGCCTGTGTGAACAAGGCCTTAGTCTTAATGGACGACCTGTTCTATTAAAAGCCAAGGTGCTGTGATGAACCTTCCACTGTCTCATGATGGATCCAGCAGTGTGCAACGGGACATTCAGACTCTTGGATATTTTTTTCCTGCCTTCTGCATTTCAAGGACTTTGTTTCTCACACCAGAAAATGCTCCTTTGTCTTCATTTTGGCTGTGATTGCCCAATAAAGACTATGAACTTACAAAGGGGGGCTTTTTATATCCAGAGAGCTAGAAAGGACTCACAAGTAGGACCTCATTGTGTTTAATTATGACTGTCAAGTGACTGTCACCTTTGTGTCATTTGTGTAAACCTGGAGCTTACAAAGCACAGAGCTTTAGAGACTTATGCAGGCACTCACTTTGGAGTTTTTCTTCTTCAGTCAAATATCTTCAGAAAATGCTTTACTTAAACTTTGGAAATGTATCGTTAGAGCATAAGAGTTCACATTAAATTACTGAATGGATAAATATGGGGACAAATCTTCTGCAGAGCACTATGAAGACTTTCAGGGCCATTGAATACTTCTGCATGCCACTCGCTGTACTTTTACATGAGATTGTTTATTTCATGATTGCCATTTTATTTATTTCATTTTGGCACTAATGGTACTCCATAACAATCATCTTTCTTCCTGTTGCGTTGCAGTCACCTGATGACCCCTGAAAATGGTAGCGGCGCAGCCCACTGCCCGAAGTATACGTAAAACGGGGAGGCTTGTACGCATTTCTGTGATTTTGTTTCATTACAGTGGATCTACTCTTTTAATCACAGCTGTCAGATGGAGAAAGAGTTTCTCTACATGAAAACAAATAAATATGAGTGGGCTAAGTGCATTTAGTTCCACCGAATGCCATTTACTGTCTTTCATAACTCACACGATGGCGTCGCACATTAAAGGCCTGCAAACAATCCTACTGGACTCAATGGCCCTAATTGTATAATCTTTTAATAAGTTCCTTTTGTCAATGGTGTCATTTATACTCTTGTTATTTTTAGGACAACACCGCCATGGCAAGCTCGAGTCAGACGTACATGAATAACAGTTCAATGAGAGAGAACAACATGCAAATATCACCGGGATATTCTTGGTAATTTACAAACACATCATCCACAAATGGAAAGGGAATGCAGTTTTAATCGTACTGCTCGGCAGGGGTTTGTAAGAAGAGAATGAATGTTTACTTGTTTTTCTCCTCTGAAAGACACACCATAATAAAGAATTCTCTCTTTAAAGCAACACAGCACAATAGCCAAGCCGTTCGAGTGTTGAAGCATTGCAGTCGACATCATTTAAGGCCGCATTAAGTCCAAGTAATGTTTCAGATGATTTGCATGTGGAGCATTACAAGGTTAGATGAATAACGGGAAATGCTTCAGTCCATCAACCTTGGTTAGCTAGCATGGAAAAGTATATTCTTAAAGTTGACGATTTTGATACAGTGCATCCAGAAGGTATTCACTTTTTACACATTTTGTTATGTTACAGCCTTATTCCAAAATGGATTAAATTCATTTTTTTCCTCAGAATTCTACACACAACACCCCATAATGACAACATGAAAAAAGTTTACTTGAGATTTTTGCAAATTTATTAAAAATAAAAAGAATGAGAAAGCACATGTACATCAGTATTCACAGCCTTTGCCATGAAGCTCCAAATTGAGCTCAGGTGCATCCTGTTTTCCCTGATCATCCTTGAGATGTTTCTGCAGCTTCATTGGAGTCCATCCGTGGTAAATTCAGTTGATTGGACATGATGTGGAAAGGCACACACCTGTCTATAGAAGGTCCCACAGTTGACAGTTCATGTCAGAGCACAAACCAAGCATGAAGTCAAAGGACTTGTCTGTAGACCTCTGAGACAGGATTGTCTCGAGGCACAAATCTGGGGAAGGTTACAGAAAAAATTCTGCTGCTTTGAAGGCCCCAATGAGCACAGTGGCCTCCATCATCCGTAAGTGGAAGAAGTTTGAAACCACCAGGACTCTTCCTACAGATGGCCGGCCATCTAAACTGAGCGATCAGGGGAGAAGGGCCTTAGTCAGGGAGATGACCAAGAACCCGATGGTCACTCTGTCAGAGTTCCAGAGGTCCTTTGTGGAGAGAGGAGAACCTTCCAGAAGGACAACCATCTCTGCAGCAATCCACCAATCAGGCCTGTTTGATAAATTGACCAGCCGCTCCTTAGTAAAAGGCACATGGCAGCCCACCTGGTGTTTGCCAAAAGGCACCTGAAGGACTCCCAGACCATGAGAAACAAAATTCTCTGGTCTGATGAGACAAAGATTGAACTCTTTGGTGTGAATGCCAGGTGTCACGTTTGGAGGAAACCAAGCACCGCTCATCACCAGCCCAATACCATCCCTACAGTGAAGCACGGTGGTGGCAGCGTCATGCTGTGGGGGGCAGGAACTGGGAGACTAGTGAGGATAAAGGGAAAGATGACTGCAGCAATGTACAGAGACATCCTGGATGAAAACCTGCTCCAGAGCGCTCTTGACCTCAGACTGGGGTGAAGGTTCATATTTCAGCAGGACAACGACCCTAAGCACACAGCCAAGATATCAAAGGAGTGACTTCAGGACAACTCTGTGAATGTCCTTGAGTGGCCCAGCCAGAGCCCAGACTTGAATCTGATTGAAAGTCACAAAAAAGACTCACTCTTGTGTATTTTTATATTTTTCTTGAGTCAACGTCAAGTAAAAGAAAAGAAAAATGTATATATTCGTATAAATAGCACATTAGCATAAATAGCCATAAAAGTAATTAACAGCTTCTGAAACATTAGATTTAGCATAAAATAGAATGTCAAGCAAACAGTTAAATAAAAATCAGTCATATTGCATTATTTTTTAAGCTTGAGGCAGAATTGCTAGTGTGGGAAAGAAGGACAGGACAGGACAGGAATGACGCATAGAAACTGCCCGTGCACCTGTGTGGACAAGATAGGAAGCTAAGAACAAGGTGGCCTTGGTAGAGATGTGAGAAACCAGCTGGAATGGTGGATCAGCAAAAGGCTTTGCTATAAACAAGGTCAAAATGATGTAATGCATGAAAGTAAAATTAGTATATTCAGGCACTCGCATTAATAAATATAGAAGAATATATTAGAAATTAACTTTAGCACAGAAATTAAGGCAAGTCAAGCATGCCAAGCAAACGATTAAATAAAGGCATATGCCATATTTCTTTTTAATTAAAGCTTAGCTTTGGGCATCGGACAAACCAGCTTAACAGTCCGAGAAAGCGGAAGTGACGAGAGGAAAGCCCATAAATGGAAGACAGAGAATGTCTGTACTGGACTTGGCCAGTGAAAGAAATAAGCAAAAACAGAAACTAGAGATGAACAATGGACAGTGAGGACAGGTGCAGAATGAGCTAACTGAACAAGGTCAGAGTGATAAGAAATTACTATATAAGTTTTGAGTTTTCAACTGTTTGGGGCTCAGCTCAATTTGGCCGTATTGGATTGAGTCTGTGTTATTATTTGTGTTGTTTTACTGCAATAAAGCTTTAAAACTTTGTTTGCCTATTCTGAGTCCTAATAGCCTTCATTTTCAGGTAAAAAGCCTTCTGGTGACAATTTTTCACCACAACACAAGTGTGTAGAGAGAGGCTAACAAGCAGGACCCCCTCTTCTCCAGGTGGCAAACGAGGGCTGAGGACTGGAGATAATGGTGGCAGGAACTGGACGGGACCAACCAAGGAGGCCTGCCAGGCGGTCTTGATGGATAAGATAGAGTGCTGTGTTTGTTATACAATACAATACAATACAATACAGTTTATTTTTGTATTGCCCAAAATCACACAAGAAGTGCCGCAATGGGCTTTAACAGGCCCTGCCTTTTGACAGCCCCCCAGCCTTGACTCTCTAAGAAGACAAGGAAAAACTCCCAAAGGAAACCCTTGTAGGGAAAAAATGGAAGAAACCTTAGAAAAGACAGTTCAGAGAGAGACCCCTTACCAGGTAGGTTGGGCGTGCAGTGGGGGTCAAAAAGAAGGGGATCAATACAATACACAAAACAGAACAAATTCTCAATACAGTATAAAAACAAAAAATGTACAAGTATGTAGAAGAATTTAACAGTAGATGATATCCCATAATGTGATTTAGATGTTCATTAGGCTGCGAAATAATGGAGGAACCAAGGCCGCTATAAATTGGAGTCCACTAGGAGTGTTGAATGAATCAAGTGAGGTGAAACTTTTGATCAGAATTGTAATAAATGGACGATCGCTGCAATTGCTCATTTCGTGAAGTGAGATGGCTTTATGTGATCTGCAGTTGTTTCCTAGGCTATGCAGTAAAGTCGAAATTCTGACTGCCTTTCTGAAGGCTCTGCTCATTTTTTTTTACTGAACATTTCTCCACAACACTAGCACTTGTGTTGTTCCATTATTTCATCTGGGTACTTTTTTAAAGTTGGTAAAGTTTCTTCTTTATTTCCATGACTTGGTGTTTTCCTCCTATAAGTGTTTCTATAAAAATGGCCTTCCTGACACTTCCCATTAACCTCCTTAGTGTTACGTTAACAGCACAAAAAATGAGCCAAAACGTTAAAACTAATGTTATTAAGTGTAGCAGAAACATGAAAATACTACAATATCAATATAAGTACAGTAGGGAAGGTCTGTCTGGTGTCCACTGCTGTACTTCGTTTGGCGGTGATGTAAATTTAATGAAATGAGGAGCCACGGACATCCAGGATCGTGAACAGCAACCCATTTATTCCTTTATACAGAAGTAGAATGGAGCAGCATTAATGCACAACACATACATTGGCTGCTCTCCATATCTTCTCAAGCATCCACTAGGCTTTTTTTATCTTATATATAAATGTTTACACATGGAGGTGTGTGAGTCTGTCTGTCCGGCCTGGAAGTGCGAGGCTACAGCATGAAGCTCAAAGAGCCGGCAAGGAGGCCCCAAGTTAACGAGTCAGAAGAACAAAGAAGTGCGAGGCTACAGCATGAAGCTGAAAGAAATCGACTCCGTGGCCAAAGTGAGACAGCCGACAAAAGACAAACTCGCTTAGCCGCTAATGCACAAGTGAGGTGAGCACATCGGCAAAATGAAACCTCAGAGGAGAGAGGAACTCGCTTAGCCTCTGATAGTCAAGGGGGGTGAGCACATCTGCAAAATGAAACCATCGACTCTGCATTTCCATTTTTTTACCAATTTCAATAGTTTCTAGGAGCCCAGGCTTTTTACAGCACAGGCTTACACAGCTAGTACATTATATTATTACAATGATTACCTTCTTCATTAAAATACACAATTTAATTACGCATTATTATATTATTGCACAATAAATCAGCTTATTGTTCCTTATTTTATCTCCCTTTCTCCATTAGTTACTGTCACTTACTTCTATGTTATAAAACGAGAACATTGTGAAACCAAACAAACCGAACAAATAAGCAAGATATGAAATTTTAAAAATATGAAAAAATATTATAAGCTAATTTCATCCATAAAATGCAACACAATATATAGTATATACTATAAAAAATTGGGAGTCCTATAAATGTACACCATGTGTTACAGATGCAAACCAAATGTATGTGTGTACTGTGTCCCAGATGACATGGGACGCCTGGACAGTCCTCGAAATGGACGATACTTCCCCTGGGCCACGAGAGGGCAGCCACCTGGGTCTGCTTGGGGGCCACGGGAATGGAGCTGGGACGCTCACCCCTACGGGAGGATGTGGCCTCCGCTAGGGGGCGCCCAGACAGTTAGGGAATCCTGGATTGCAGCACTTCCGCCACACCAGGAAGTGCTGCCGGAAGCAATCCTAGGGGCACTCGGAGTGCTTCCAGGTGCTCTCCTGACACTTCTGCCACACCAGGAAGTGTCGTCAGATGGAGCACCTGGGGCTCATCCGGGTCATGATAAAAGGGGCCGCCTCCCTCCAGTAGACGAGCCGGAGTTGGGAGGAAAGAGACGGAGCTTGTGAGGAGGGGAGTGGAGGTCAGAAGAAGAGGAGAAAGATAATGAGAAAGAGAAAGATAGAGACTTGTTGGAGAAAGGCATTGTGGTGCTCAAAAGAAATAAAGGAGTGTGTTTTGGACATTCTGCTGTCTGTCTGTGTCCGGGGTATGCTTTCCACAACTGTATAATATTAACAATAAGAGCAGCTCGCTACTGAAAATGGCAAATATAGGAGGCAGAGGGAATCGAACCGGGGAATATTGATTACAAGTCAGCAAATCTTACCGCTACGCCACAGAAGCTGTTGTCTTTTCCTTCAACGTTACATGAAAGTGTTTATTTGATCTTTGGACTTCAGGGTTCATACATTATATAGTTTATGTCTACACTTTGTCATTTAATACTAAAATATAAAAAGGTTTCTGCTTTAACAATGTGTTTACACAGATTACTGTAGAAACAGAACAGACATGAAATGCGTGTGTTCCAAATAACGATCTATTATTTCCACTCTAAAACTCCACTTCAATCCCAGATAATCAATCAAGGCATGAGCTGGGAGAAGTTTGTGTATGTTCTAAGTCAGTGGGGAGATGGAATAGCTGGCTGCTTGCAGCTTGTCTTTATCGGCACATTTACAGGACAAAAGATGCTGGCGGAGAGGTGCGAACGGATTTAGGGTGGGCCGGATCTACGAGTTTTTTCGTAGGCTCTGGTAATTCTAGTGTTAATGATCGCACAACAAGGAGAAAGAGTGCGTTCCAATGCAACAAGAATCTTTCCCTTGAACTTAAAGTAGCAACATCGAACATTACCCGTAAAGACTTGGTATCGTAAAACTGTTTATCTGTGCCAAGATAAAGTAGAACTCTAAATACCAGTAAACGGCCATCCTTTCTATGCCATATGTTTGTCTGTCTAGTCAGACTGCTTCCTGTCTTCTATGTAAAGAAACACATTGTGGTCTCAAACTCAAAGGATTTGTGGGATGCCAGCCAGGTTGCCCCATTGTATTCGTCACCAGATGAATGTAAAGCTTTTAGAAGTAGAAAGAAGAACATGCACCCTCGTACTACTCCCCATTGTGCCAAAAAGGATCCCTGTTCCGTGTTCCGAGATCACTGTTCATCTTGCGGCTTACTCTCACTTGGTAAGATGCCACTTCCAGGGATGCCAGGCTGAGACTGGAAGGGGTGGGGTTAGTTGCCTTCCCTAGGCAGCTTCTCCATCCTGTGAAGGAAGAAGAAAGATAAGATGAAGTTAGCGGTGCCTTGTCTTGGTGGGTTATTGCAAACCTGTACTGAGCCTGTGAAGGAGTCCTCCGATGCACATGAATGACAACAGTTATCATATTCCTATAATCCCTGTGTTTCTCAATAAATTGTATTACTCTGTTTTTCAAAATAGTTTGCATGTTCTCCCCTTGTCTGCGTGGGTTTCCTCCCACAGCCCAAAGACAGGGAGGTTAGGTGCATTGGCGATTCGAAATTGTCCCTAGTGTGTTATCTTGGTATGTGGATGTGTGCGCCCTACGGTGGGCTGGCGCCCTGCCCGGGGTTTGTTTCCTGTCTTGCCCTGTGTTGGCTGGAATTTGCTGCAGCAGACACCCGTGACCCTGTAGTTAGGATATAGCGAGTTGGATAATGGATGGATGGATGGATGTTTTTTAAAGTGAGTGTGCTTCAGTTACCTTGGTATAAGTCTAAAGACAGGAGACCACCACCTCCTGCAACAGAGAACAGTATGGTAAATAAAGTATGACCCTTGCCTAATCATTTAATCAATTTTCTGCATCGCCAAGCAAAGGCCGATAGTTGATTAACCAAGTTAAAATTAATCTCTTTAATTCCTACATTTTATTGGCTTCCCTCTGAGTGGGCACGATAGATTACACTATTTCCTACATCTTAGGGTACAAATGTCTGGCTCGTCCTTGCGTTTTGCACCACTCTAAAACTTCACGTAACCAAATTCAACCAAGTCCATATCATGGCAGTTCGGTCGTTCAGTGCCATATCATGCATCAGTTTCACTTCCCATGTGAACATCTGATGACCAATTCACATTGCCATCAGTACCGCTCAATTCGAGCAACGGTTCAGCTTCAGTTCATTCTACAACTGTCTTTACAGCTTTTCATTTGCCATTGTGTTTTTAGTTGGAGACCCCACCCTGCTTGTGAATAATAATGAGTTACTTTAGAATGGCAAAAACACATAAATATATTCATCCAGCATGATGTTATGCCATCCACTAGATGGCAGCAGAGTACTGCCCCAAGTAGTAAAAACGGAAAGCGCATCCTTAGACATCAGCCTACGTCTGACTCATGGTTAACCGTAATTACATAGAATTCTGAGCCTGAGTGGCGCTCAGGATAAATGCCAAGGAGGTTAATATCCACAAGGTGTCCTCAAGTACGCGAGTCAATATTTACAGTGGATTCAGAAAGTATTCAGTGCCCTTCACTTTCTTGACACTTTATTCTGTTGTACAGTTCATTTTAAATGGATTATTTTGCCATTTTTGCTTGTCACTCTACCCTCCATAACCCTTAATGACATAATGACACAGAGGGGACTGGGCAGTCTCATGGTCTGGAATCCCTACAGATTTTATTTTTTCTCCAGCCGTCTGGAGTTTTTTTGTTTTTTCTGTCCCCCCTGGCCATTGAACCTTACTCTTATTCGATGTTAATTAATGTTGACTTATTTTATTTTCTTATTGTGTCTTTTATTTTTCTATTCTTTATTATGTAAAGCACTTTGAGCTACTGTTTGTATGAAACAAATGTTGTTGTTGTAGTGAATGCTTGATCTCAGAAAGGTATGTAAATTTCTTAAAAATCAAAAACTTCAACATGCCCATTTATGACACCATCAGATCCATGGTTCAAAGGTCATCCTTGGCAGTGCCAAGCTATCCAAGTTTAATGGATAAACTCTTGTTTCACACTGATAAAGAATATTCATTTTTATTCCTCCCAATTAGTGAATCTCTTGTTCTTTTTCTTTGACTTTAGGTTCTCATTTTGGTGGTGATGCTCGGTCACAATGTCTCCCAATTTTGATCTTTTTCCCATCTACTAACTATAATTTTTCCATACATTTTAACTTTTACTGTCTCTTTTGAGTCACTACATAGCTACGCTGAAGCCTGTAGGTAGTTGTTATGGGCAATCTGATCTGGGGTGAGCGTCTTTGTCAGAAGGCCAGTGAAGGTTTTGGTCTGTTTTGTAGGTGTTTTGATGGCTTCAATCCCTTTTTGTCATGTCTGTGACTCCAGATCTCAACAATATGTCATTTAGTCCCACGATGCACTTGTGTAGCAATTCTCAAATTTTTAACGGGCAATGAGGTCACCGATAAATTTGCTTAACAATGGATGTGGCACCTCTTCATCTTTCCCCTCATCTCACAGTCACCTCACTCAGTGCCACAATCACTAGCCAAAGATTTGATTTCTGATTCTTTTGTATGTTTATTTGCTATTAATTGCATTTGTGTTCCAATGTCTTGGCCATGCTCTATGTATATTGAGGGTGGTCCCTCAAAGTGGTGGGGACAATTGCAATTCACCGCCAGGAATCTGAAGGATCTCCTAAAGTTCCTGTTGGTTCATTTTGAAGGTGCATAGGAGTGGTGTATTCCTGTGATTTATGTAAATTTTCTTTGTGTGTGTGTGTTTTTGTGAATTATTGGATTTTTGTTTCCATATTTTATTTACATTAGATTTCCTTAATGTTTTAGGCAAATCCATTGTGTCTTTGTGTTTTCAATGGAACTTCATTGATATTGAACAGTCTTTCATGATGAACAGATCTTTAATTTAATAAAGTCTCTACAGGAACATTTTTGTGTCCAGCCAGGGTTTCTGATGGGATTTCCCTCTCCAGTAGGGCATTTTTGAAAATGTTTTAGGGATGTACATGCTTTGGGACTCCCAGTGATGACACTAGGCAAAAGATCTATGAACATACTTATTAGGAGCCTTTAAACAGCCTGAGTATTTAGTCAGTAATGAACAGAAACACCTCTTTACGCTTTGTTTTGATAACTTTTATTAACAACTCTAGGGGATGCATTCATTTAAAAGGAATTTGGTGTTAATTTAGGGAAAAAGACTGAGACTCAGGAATATATATTATTTTCCAATAGAAATTAATGCAATTATGTTTTCAACTTATGAGTGGTCACGTTATGAGGATTTTTTTGGGAACACATAATAGATTTGACTTTGTGTCAATGGTGGCGCAGTGGACAGCACTGCTGCCTCGCAGTAAGGAGACTTGAGTTCGCTTCCCAGGTCCTCCCTGCGCGGAGTTTGCATGTTCTGCCCGTGTCTGCGTGGGTTTCCTCCCACAGTCCAAAGACATGCAGGTTAAGTGCATTGGCGATCCTAAATTGTCCCTAGTGTGTGTTTGGGGTGTGTGTGTGGGAGTGTGTGCCCTGAAGTGAGCTGGCACCCTGCCCAGGGTTTGTTCCTGAGTTGCGCCCTGTGCTGGCTGGGATTGGCTCCAGCAGACCCCCGTGACCCTGTGTTAGGATATAGTGGGTTGGACAATGACGGACTGGCTTTGTGTCGAATGAGCGGTTGGTCACAGAGTCCTGAATGAGGCACATTACCTGCATTGTGAGGGAGTGTCAGTTGTCGCAATACAGCCTTGTGACGTGATTCTCCGAGGGTGATCCGGCTCGCAGGGTCCTCGTTGTTGAGCACCAGGCTGAACCTGGCCAAGGGGATACCCACAAAGCACCTGGATTGAGCAGATATAGGACGATTTCCGCAGGGTTGGGAATGGACCTCATGTCTGGTGGGTTGCCAGCCAGTACCCCAAGGTATTTCGTCGTGTGTGTGCTGTGACAACATGCTGTAAAAGTACATGCTCCCCAAGCTGATCTGATGATAGATAGATGTGATGTGAAATAGATAGATGTGAAAGGCACTTTAGATAGATAGTGTGACAGTAGATGGTGCTATACCAGCTCTTAACCCGACACAGACAGACACGGGAGGCACACTTTTAAAAAACAAAGTTTTTAAAGGTTTTTTTATTTTTCTTCGCTCGTGTGAAACATCTTCCCACAACACAGTCCAAGCACTAAACACAATCTCAATACTTTACTTTCTCTTTCTTTCTTATTCTTTCTCCTCCACTCCTCTCCGACAAGCTTTGTCTCCCTCCTCCTGACTCTGACTCCCGGAATAATGACTGCTGTCTCCTTTTATAACGCCCCCTGGAAGTGCTCCAGGTGCTCGTTGACCTAATCCTTGTAGCACTTCCATGGTGTGGCGGAAAACCCACCAAAGAAGGCTCAGCAGCTGTAGCAGCACCCCCTGGGCTGTAGATAGCTCCAACTCCCATGAAGCCCTGCATGAATCCGAGGCACCACTGCAACTCATGGGAGCTGCCATCTAGCATCCCATGGAAGGTATTGTTCTGCCCACGCTTGCTACCACGGTCCTGTCCGTGAAGAGGTGACCCAGCCAGGACAAGGACCCAGCCGTCTGTGACACTAGATAGATAGATAGATAGATAGATAGATAGATAGATAGATACAAAAGGCACTATATAATAGATAGATATGAAAGGCAGTATATAATAGATAGATAGATAGATACGAAAGGCAGCATATAATAGATAGATAAACACGAAAGGCACTATATAATAGAAAGATAGATTGAAAGGCACTATATAATATAGAAAGATAGATATGAAAGGCACTATATAATAGATAGATAGATAGATATGAAAGGCAGCATATAATAGATAGATAAATAGATAGACACGAAAGGCACTATATAATAGATAGATAAATAAAGGCACTATATAATAGATAGATAGATTGAAAGGCACTATATAATATAGATAGATAGATACGAAAGGTACTATATAATAGATAGATAAATAGACACGAAAGGCACTATATAATAGATAGATAGATATGACAGGCACTATATAATAGATAGATAGATCAATCAATCAATCAATCAACATTTATTTATGTATATAGCACATATTCATACAAAAAAATGTAGCTCACAGTGCTTTACAAAATTAATAGAAAAATAGAAGACACAATAAAAAATAAACATAAGTCAACATTAATTAACATAGAATAAGTAAGGTCTGATGGCCAGGTGGACAGAAAAAAAAAAAAAAAACTTCAAAAGCTGGAGAAAAAAAATAAAATTTGTAGGGGTTCCAGACCACGAGACCGCCCAGTCCCCTCTGATAGATATGAAATGCAGCATATAATAGATAGATAGATACGAAAGGCACTATATAATAGATAGATAGATAGATAGATAGATACAAAAGGCACTATATAATAGATAGATAGATATGAAAGGCACTATGTAATATAGATAGATAGGAAAAAACAAATTTGTCCCTTGGTGAAATCTGGCTTTTTACAGAAGCTCTTTAAATAAAGATATAAGATTTGTAACTATTAGAAACAAAAACAATGACAAATACTGAGATTGTGTAAAATTATCCTTACAAAGACAGGGAGGAGTGTATTTAAAATGCTAACCAACTGGTTTCAGCAAAGCAAGAAGAGGGAAATGAAGTCTTCAGGTTGTTCTGAGTAAAATAACCTTTGCATTTTTCTTCCCAATAAATTTGAATTTCCTTCATGGTGCATCAAACAAACAACGCAGTTTGTCACAAGCTCCTGTGTTAGTAGGGTGCAGCGTGAATCTGTTTTGTAGTTTATTTTACAAATCCACCCCCATCTCTTCCAGACGGCACTCATGAACCTGCTCTTTATTGCTCTTTGAAGTATTTTTTTTTTCCCCTCTGTTTTTTGCAAAATGGGCAGAGTCGTCCTTCAGTAACGAGTCTCCCAAGAAATAATCTGAAACCTCTCTAAACGATTACATCCTCAAAAGCTCTGGGAAAGCTTTTATGTAAAGCTTTAAGGAACATTTCAAGCTGTCTGTTGTGGAATGTGGAAGATGACAGCACGCCATCTCTACTTAGTCACATGAAGCTGGGCTCTCATTGGACTGGATAATGCAGACCCGTTTCGAGATTCACCGCTTCGTCAGTCACCCAGATAATGGATGTTTTGTCTGGCGTAAATGTAAAGAAGAAGCTTGTCATAATTAATATTGAAACAGCACTCTGTGTGAGCTGCTCCCAGTTTCCCATTCATTCTTTCATTATTTATAAAACGATTCATCCAATTTAAGGTGGCGGGGACCACACTGGCGTCAAAGGAGGAGACATGCTTATGTCGGGTGTTAATCTGTTGCTGACATATCAAAAAAAAAACAAAAACCCCGCACATTTATGGCATCCTCCTGAAAGGGGCTACTGCTATCAGGGAATACCATTGCCATGAACTGGTGTATGTGGTCTGCAACAATCGTTAGGAAGGTGGCCATGTGAAAGTTACAACCAGCCTGCCTGCCTTCTTCTCATAGTGCCAGCTTTCTCCATCTCTTCTCTAGGTAATCAACATACACACACAGACGGCCTTCTACCTGATCTGATGGAAGACCAGATTCATCAGACCAGGCCACCTTCTTCCATTGCTCTACAGTCCAGTTCTGATGTCCATGTGCTTATTGTAGGCACTTTCTATGGTGGACAGAGGTCAGCATGGCTATGCAAGCTTCAATGCACGGTTTGTTCTGACACCTGGATTTCAGGCAGAAACAGGACGTGCACCTGCCATTCAGGATAGGAGATCAAGAGGTAGTGCAGGTGACCCGTTTTACAGTACGTTTCCAGGGACCCACATCAGCAGTAACCTAAAATGGAGTATAAACATCACTGCTGCAGTGAAGAAGGTCCAGAAAAGATTGCACATCTTCAGGATACTGAGGGGAAAAAACATATCTCTGCCTCTTTGCTGAAGACTTTTTTTTATCACTGATCAATAGAGGGCTTACTGATCTACTCCATCTTAGCATGGTTTGGAAACTGTTCAGAGGCAGACAGGGCAGCCCTCCAGAGGGTGGTCAAGACAGCACAAAAAAATCATTGGATTCTCCCTCTCCCCCCGACATCTACAGGACACACTGTTACAGCAAGGCCTGCAGAATCATAAGTGATAATACTCACCCTCCCCATCACGTCTTCACATTTTTACCCTCTGGAAGGCGCTACAAGGACCCTGAAGTGCCGTACCACGAGACTGAGGAACAGCTTTTACCCCTCAGCTGTCCAAGAACTTACTTCTCGGCCCTCTATTCCATTGTCCCTACTTTCACTTTCACCATCTTAATAGCCTTGGACTTGGTTTAATGTAAGAAACTGTGTGCAATTACTGAAATGCACTTTTAATATGTTATGCACTTTAATTATCATTTTTTACATTATTTTACAAATCCAATCATTTTTTTATCTGTGTATGCATGAGGAAATCATCTCTGGGAAAGCGGTTTTAAATTTCATTGTGCTGTTCTCAATGCAGTGACAATAAAAGATATTCTATTCTATTCTTTCTCTCATGGCCAGAATGACAATTTTCAATAACTTCTGTGAGATCAGAGCATCAATGAGCCTTGAACACCCATTACTGTGTCGCTGGGTCACCAGTAGTGATGAGCGAGCACCAAAGTATTCGGGTGTTCGGTCCGAACACATCGCGATGTTCGTGTGCTCTTCCGAGCACCCGAGTATAATGTAAGTCAATGGGAGACAACCAGGCACCTCCTGCTCTGAAGAGGGGAGGGTGCCTGGTCCATTGGAAAAGGTCAGAAAGTGACAGAAACACCACCCAAATGGACCGGGAACAGCATGGGGACGATGTCTGGATGCGTCTTGGACTCCCAAGTCGCTGCTGGGAACCAGTTTGTCCGAGTTGTACACCACTTTTACAGACTGACAAAAACATGCCCAAAACCCCACAAAAAAATCAATTTTACAGGAAAAATGATGCTCTAAAACATTATATGCCAGTGCCTGCAGGTGAACTGACGCTCTAAAACATTATATGCCAGTGCCTGCAGGTGAACTGACGCTCTAAAACATTATATGCCAGTGCCTGCAGGTGAACTGACGCTCTAAAACATTATATGCTAGTGCCAGCAGATGAAGTGACGCTCTAAAACATTATATGACAGTACCTGCATATATAGCACCCGATGACGTGTTCCTGCCGGCCAATCACTGTAATGCCAGCACCTGACATGGCTACTGGCATTACAGTGAGGGCAGTATTTAGCTGCCCCTTGATTGGTTGTCTCCAACCCGCAAAACGTGTGGGGCGGAGACTCGAGCATGGCGCACGAGCACATGTGGTGCTCGTTCGAGTAGCGCCATGCTCCGAGCATAGCGATGTTCGAGCCGAACACATGTTTGGCCGAGCATGCTCGCTAATCACTAGTCACCAGTTGTCTTTCCTTGGACAACATTTGGTAGGTAGTAACCACTGTTTTCCTGGGACCTCCCAAAAGACCTGCCATTTTGGAGAAGCTCTGACCCGGCCGCTTTGTTCAATCCACTGAATTAAAGCTGAAAGTCTGCACTTCAACTCCGTCTGAGTTGTTTCATTTAAAATTCATTGTGGTAATGTACAGAACCAAAATTAGACAAAAGTTGTCTCTGTCCAAATATTTATGGACCTAACTGTAAATTACTATTAGAGATCTAAGTAAAAAGCTTAAATGTCATATGATGGTAAGGCGCAATTTAACGTGCTGGTATGAAGTCAGGATGTCCCAGTTTAACAGGCAGACACAAGTTCAAGCTCTTTAGAGATTCACACAGCAAGTATGTCCCTTACAATATCAAAAACACTGGATACAAGTGTACATTTTCAGAAGAAAAATGTATGACACTCGTCATCATTTTTTGACATGCAAGAGTCAAGTGACTGGATATTCTGAAGAGTTTGATTGGTAAGTGTAAACTGCGGAGCAGTGGGGTACATCAAGTAGAAATGTGTTTTAATCCCAAACATTATGAGGGTGCTCTAAATACTTCAAAATTTGGATACTTCAAATATTTCTTTATCTGTTGTGGTTGAACAGTAGTGAGAATCGGGTCCAAAAGAAATTATTTTGAAAACAACCCAGTTGTCCTATATAGTTTGTTAACCCAAATAAAGCTAAATAAATGCATGATGGCGCTACACAACAAAAATATAGGCTGTAGCCTTCTATGAATTCTCAGGTAAGCGGCTCTTTTCTTTGGGGAGCTCCTTCCTTCAGTTTGGCTTGACTCAAAGTGAGACGCCTCCTTCTGGGGATGCCCAGCTTTATAGGACCCTTGTGCAGAAGGGTCGAGGTCAGTTACCCTCATCTAGGCATCTTCTCGGAGCTGTGGAGGTGGAAACAAATGAAAATGTTTGCAATGGTTCCCCCTCTTATTCCGGTGTGGCATTACATATCTCAGTTACGCCCTGAAGGTGGCCCTCCAACGTGCATATGTGATCCAACCTAATAATACAATTCTCATTCATTCTACATGACTAACTGAATAAAAAATATTTTTCTTTATCCTCCCAGGTTTCTTAATTAAAATGATATTATGAGTAAATAAATAAGTAAACCTTTGTTCTCAATAACAATATATTTAAATCCCTATTCAGTTACCCTTGAAACAATTTATCTGATTTCATGCTACAGCAACTTGTATTTTCAATTCAATTTATTTTTTTATACTGTGCTTCCCATTGGAAAAGCTTCAGGCTCCATAGACATTTACAAGTATAATTCAAATAAAATAAAACAGCCGTAATATACGCAGTGGGTGATATGATGTTGGACTGGGTAGAGCTGCCATGGCACAGTTTAGTGACACCTAGGTTTGAACCCTGACTCGGCCTCTGTCTGTTTGGAGGTTAATAAAGTTAGGGGATTGGTGGACTCGGCAGGTTCCTAACCGCAAGAGTGCCCCTCACGTAGCTGCAGAATCTCTCGGAGCCTCCACTGCATTTGTCCTTCTCGTTTCACTCATCCTTTCCAGCTAACGGTGCTCGCTGAAATAACAGCAAAAGGACTTAAACTAACTTGCTTTGGATTTGACGGCAGTCAAGACATTTTTTGCTTAAGCAAGTGGCCCAAGTTCAATGCCAGCCATTTCCATCATCCCCAGGAGGATGTGTGACTGAGAGGTCTCCCTGAGTGAATTCCAGGGCAGAATATAATGGTGCTATGACATGGATTTGCTCAGCGGAGAGACAAACACCATGAGGCTTAGGGAGATGGTGCCCGCTGTTGTGTGAGAGACCCCTTTGACCTTCTGAGCCTAATCAGCTGTGGGCTGATGGTGTTATCTCTCAGGCGGCCACATAATCCAGTGATTCCTTCCATAGAAAACTGGATGGTTCAGTGAAGAAGGTGTTGCCCTGAGCAGAAACACATAATCAAATATGTAGGTTTGGAACTCGATGGATTGGAAAAAAAACAATGATATCGGATGAACGGCAGTGATGAATTACTAGATTAGGTCCAGGACAAAATGTTCTAATGAACAGAACTCATTTAAGTGAAAGAAGATTAAGAGGGAACATGATCAATCTGGAACAAACTCCTGAGTCATGGAGTTGATGCAGAAATCTTGACAACCTTTAAGAAGTTTCTGGAAGGGACATTGGGACAGTTTAGCTACTAGCTAAACAAACGAGCTTGATGGACTGAATGGTCTCCTCTCGTTTGTCAGAATTCGTATGCATATTATGTAAGTGTTGTCAGATATGTGTGTGTAGGGGACCTCTATGCAAATGATGTATTACTATCCCAGTACACCGGTTGCCGCTGTAGCTTATGTCCTCTCCTCTCTTTTACTTTCAGATGTGAGAAACTGTCAACCACTGATGTTACTTCTGTTTCCAATTGGTGGCACTGTGGTTAAGGATCTCCACTGGTATCTGGAAGGTTGCCGGTTCAAATTCTATTACTGCCACAAGGGCCCTTGACCTGAAAATTGCTCCAGGGGTGCTGCACAATGGCGAACCCTGCACTTTGACCCCCACAGAGGTCATGCAAAAGGACAGTTTCCTCACGGGGATTAATAAAGTGTATCAAATCAAAAATTGGAAGTCCTGTCCTGTCCTGTTCGGCATTAGCGAAAACCTCAGGCTGAATAAGATCCAAATCAAAGAAAATGTTTAGCTCTTCAACTGCATTCTGAAATATTTCTTCTTAATTAACCTGACATTAAGTGGGGTTTCACCACCTGGTGGTCCAAACCTTTATGCCCGTTGTGTTTTGTATTTACATAGCGTATAAGGTTTCCTCAGACAGTGAGACATAGCTGAATGGAATTAGTAGTAATTTGGTGGCCTTCAAATTTGACTGAAGTATAAAAGTTGGTCAACACTCATATATCGCCATCAAATAATCTCAAACTGTAACTGTTATCTAGTGTGATATAAACACAGACCAGACATCATAAAAAGGTTTGGGGCAGCCACCCGTATAATATCCCTAGCTGCAAAAGGTTTGTAGAATTGAACAGAGATGTTCACAACACTGAGTCCAAAACAGAACTGATTCCATGGTGGTAAAATGGTGGCTTTAAAGGCCCGTACAGGAAGTGACGTCTCATCAAAGGGGCGGGACCCGGAAGTGACGTCTTTTAAGGTACCGGAACCTAGTAGGATTTTTCGGGAAAGGTCTGCAGGGAACTGAGAAAGACAGTCAGTGCAAGGGTCGGATGTGGTATTAACATTATTTAAGCCCTTCAGCTGTCTCCTACTTGCACGTGTGTGACAGTAGCAATGTCCATTTGTGTTCTATTGCTGTTTTTGTTATCTTTGTCTTATTATTTTTCACATTTTACGTTATCTTATTTTTGTCGACTTTGTATATTATTGGTTAATTATGTACTTATGTCTCTTTAAGTTTGCCTATGATCACCCTGACGTTACTACTCATGAATTTTCCTTGTGGTCATTTTATGCTGGCCATACAAGGTGCAATTTTTAGAAATGTCTGGACTCTCACTACATGGTAGAATTGCCACTTGAGTATGTGCTCAAACTGTACGAGCACATTTGGTCCGATTGACATGCCACGACATAGGTGCTCAGACTATACATGTTCATTATCCCGAATGACAGTTTTACCCATTCATATTTTTCGTTTTCGAAAAAATACAATATGGCCACAGGCTTCTCAAAATGTCAACAATAGAAAGATCTGCATTGTTGACTCTTGGCGTAAAAAGACGTAACTGGAGACATGGAGAGTTAGGAAGGCGCAGAGAATGTGCTCTACCTGTTTAAAAGAGAGAATTGTAGCTACATAATCTATGTAATTTACTGTTGTATGTGTTTATTTCATGTTCCTCCAGTAAATGTTTTTTCTCATTGGCCATTTAAGATTGATCATGTTCCCTCTTTTTTTTTTTTTGTATACGTGTTCCTACATAATAGCTAGCTTTTTGAAATCACAAAGGTATAAATAACAATGGTGACAACAGCAATGCTCAATGTACAATGTTCAGCCACTATACTAAGACATAGTGAAATGCAATACCAATCAAACAATTTGTTGGCGGCATTAAAAAATTGGATAGTAAGACTACACACTACAAGACAGCCAACTGAAATTTCTAACATGACAGAATTCCTCTCCGGTAACTCAATAGCCCAATTGTAATCGGGCATCACAATCTCCCTCAATTTGCATGTGAAAATGCGGTCTTTGAGATTGACATTCAAATCTAATCATAAAATGGGTCAGCAACTGCAAACCAGGCATGACATGGTGGCAAAATTCCTAAAGTGTATGTCCAGCTTAACTCAGCTGAGAAGGCTCAGGAACTGGAGATCATTCATCTGTTTGGAGTATTTACTGTTTGGATTATTTACTGCTCTGTTCTTGGATTACTCTTCTAGACTTGTTTGCTGTAGGATTGCTTTTTTGTCAGCTCCTTGTGTCTTTTTGTTCTGTTGAGCATTTTTCTATATTTTTTTATTTTTTATAAATTAATTTTTGATTTACTTTTGTTCACAAGCTTGGGGTTGATGATACAACTGTGGGGCAATTTGTGGTGTTTTTTCGGCACCTCATTCTTGGGGTCTGCTTCATTTGTAGCCGTCAGATAGTATCTGTGTTAACGAGAGCCTCTTGGCTTATTTTAGCAGGCCGCACACCCTTTCATGACTGCAACTACAGTCTTCCATTGGTGCTGGGAACGATAAGCAAAGCACTCAAAAGTGTTTTGTAATATTACGCAGATCTGAAAACAGGCATTTGCTTTTTTTTTGAAGAATGGTGGTCATGTGTATATAAAGTTTATTATTGTTATTTTAAATAGTATTAACCATATACATGATTTTTTTTTCTAGGAGATTATTAATTTCAATGTGCGAGTCTTCTAAGTGGATTTTATTCAACATAGCCTGCCTGCATCGTCTCATTACAGTGAGTATTGACTTACAATAATGGTTTGAAAAGTTTCATTGGATTACAGAACCCTCCAAGAGTCTCTTTGTTAGGATTTCTGTTGCCTCGACCACTGTTTTTGTTTTCTTCTGCAATTGTTATTTTCTCTGTATTCTAACTTGGATTATGATTATTTTTTCTGTTTTGTTTTTATTCCTGGTCCCCAATCCTGTATTTTGTTCTGTGTCTTCAGCGGTGGGACCTCATTATGAATTAGGACTCCCAGGTGCTGCAGTCACAAAACTGTAATTACATGAGTGTCCCACATAAGATGTCTGCCTGCCACTGTATGTCATCTGTATGGGAGCCACAAAAGCACATAAGTCCCACAAAGCACTTCCAAAAATGCCAACTAAAGGTGGGCTTTACTGTCAAAATCCTGTTAGACACAAAAATTGCCTCAAAGAATCTTTATAAAATAAAAGATTTATTTTTTAACAAAAATGCTCTGTAGCACAAGAGGCTGCAAGGAGCAGAAAAAGAAATTACCTGAAGGCAGTGCAAACACAGTCATGATACAGAATTCAAAAATCGAGTTAAAAATCCAGTAATCACAACAGGTATAAAGCACAAGCAAACACTCCACTTTCTAGTACATTGAAAATGAACCACCCTGGAACTATGTGAGACCCTCTAAACTCATAATACAGAGGTCATTATGGATTAGGACTCACAGGTGCTGCAGTCATAGAGTTGCAGTTACTTGAGGGTCCTATATAAGACTCCTGGCTGCCACATAAGTCCCAAAGAGCACTTCCAATAATGTCCATTAGAGGTGGGATTTACTGGCAAATGTAGGCCTGTAACTTTTAAAATATAATGTTTTCCAACTCTTGCTCTTGGGCTATTCAACCTTCTTCGGTAAAATTTAATCATCTCTCTGAGACACAAGTTTTGTTATTATGCTTGTCTCTGTGGAAGAGATCAATTTTTAATATTAGCACATTTGATAAATATCATTTATCTGTCTATGAAACTTGCATTGTTTGTGGGCTGTGCTTTTGGAGACCTCATGTTCTGCTGAATATTTCCCCTTATTCTTTGTCTCTATTCTCATCCGTTATCTTCTTCTGCTTATTCCATTGTTATTGGACATTCTCTTTCCGGTTTAGCTTTATATTGTAGGTTATGACTTGACTTTAAACATTTCTTAGTCTTGGCTATAGAGTTTGTTTGATTTTTATTGAGATTTGGTATCTCTGATTTTTACTGGTTCATAAACTTCTTCCCCCAATGTTGCCTTCAAGACACAGAATCGCCGCCGACCTTCATTCCTTTTGTCGCTCACCCTAGGTAAACCACTGTTGGCTGTCATCACTGCCAAGCAACATATTAGTGAGGGGGTGGGAAGGGGTCTCCTTTGAGGGTACCACTTGGAGAATCGTTGATTGCCAATGCAGATCACTTAAACTGTCTATGGTGACCCATCGCAAGACACTCCACAAACAGAGAATCACAACTCTATAAAATTAATAATAATAATCTGTGTGACCCAAATCCAGACAACATGCAACCCGTAGTTTAACAATCTATGGTACATAGTATTAAGTGTTCTGTTTTTTGTATTTGGAAAGATTTTTTTCATTGATTTTGAACGTTCAGTTGCTAGAGGGTGCGTGAGAGTATAATAATCTAGTCTACATGTATAACCGTGTCCCTCGGCATGTGCTGTGGTAGGTACATTAGTATGAGGTAACCGAGCAGCTATTACATGTTGTTCATTCCCTATATGAATATGGTGAGAGTTGTGTCCGAATACTTGCCGTTAAACCAAGGTTGTCTTGTCACCACTCCTTGTTGTGGTTATCATGGTCAGAGTATCAAGGTGCAGCCAATGATTTGAGGTTATCCAGTAGGGGAGGCTAGGGGTAGCATTCTCACTTTATTTAGATGATGTTGTCTTCTTTGCCCCATCTGACTGTGACCTTTGGTACTCTCTTAAGCGATTCGCTGTTGAGTGTGAAGTGGCTGGGATAATGATCGGCAGCTTCAAGTCTGAGGCCATGGTTCTCTCTTGAAAAAGTGTAAACTGCGCTCTTCAGGAGGAGTAGACTCAAGTATCTCGTGATCTGGTTCTTGAGTGATTAATGAGATCAACAAGTGGATTGGAGTGACAGCTCCTTTGTTGAGGGTGCTGTACTGGTCTGTGGTGGTGAAGTGGAAATGACGTCAAAGGACAAAACTCTCGGTTTAACGATCAACCTACATCCCTGTTCCTGAGCTGTGGGTAATAAACAACAGAAATGAGATTGTGAGTACAAATGACAGAAATGAAGTGTCTTCACGGGCCTGCTGGGCTCACACTCTATGCCAGGCTGAGAAGCTTAGCGATTCATGAGTCAATGCTTCTCTGGATCAAGAGAAGACAGTTGTATTTTGGTCATGTTGTAAATAAACCCCTGGTACGTCCCACGGGGTGGAGACCCTGTGGCAGACCCAGGATACATTGTGTGGGGGATTTTATCTCTTGGCTGGCTTTGGAATGCATGGGAATTCCCAAGGAAGACTGGGAATCTGTAGCTGGGGAAAGGGAAGTCTGGGCTGACCTGCTTGGCCTGTTGCCACCATGGACCTCACCGGGAAAAACTGATGAGGTGAGGTTTTGAACTTTCTGTTTTTGGCTTATCATGACACTATTATTGTATGTGTTATCTGTAGAGAGGGGTGGTCATTGGATCATTGGAAAATGGAAGGTTTTTAAGCCATGAGCATTTGAGCTACTGAGTCTGAGAGAAATGAAAATGTATGAGTTGTACGTTTGATTTGTGTTTTGTATTTGAAAAGCTTTGCTTGTGAATAGTAATATAAATGAAGCTACTGTAATGTATTCTCTCTCCTTCCCATGATAATCATGGAGAATTTCTTCTGCAATCCCAATAGTTGTTTGTATTTCTGTTAATAAAGTCTAAGCTTTAATTTTAAAAGCAGTGTCGGAAACTAAATTTTTTTAAATCTCAGTTTTTCAGGTACACAGTAAACTTTAAACCTTCTTACATTATGGCTGACCTCATATAATTAGAAAAACGAATTCACTAAAAGAGAGGTGTGTGGAACTTCATTTTGCTGTACTGAGCGCAGCATGAGAGTCTGCGGCTTGATCGGCATACGCAATGATGCCAGGCTGTCAAATACAGCGGGACTCAGGTGTTTTGATCACACTAATTAATCCACGGGACCCCTTGAATCCTCAAAAACCAAAAACTGACGGGTTTCTAAAAATGCATTGATCCCATGGGGGCGCCAACGAGCCTAAAACGCAACCTTACAGACCCAAGTCCTGTGTTCAAATGAATAGTTTAATAGAACCAAACACCTTTATAAAGTTTCTGTCAAGGTAACACAAAGACAAATATTCTCGCTTCCCTCTCTCTTCCCCCCTCCATTCCTCTTCCACTCAATTCTAACTCAGTGGGTTGTGGCAGAGCAGCTCCTCTTATCTAAGACCCAGGAGTGCTTCTGGTACTGGGACATGGTCTGTAGGAAGTCATGCGGAAAGTGGGGATTTCTTTTTTTTATTTTTTTTATTTTATTGATTTTATTGAAATCACACAATATTCCATAGAAACAAAAATAGGATTGAAGACAAACAAATTATCCCCCATCCTTGAGAGAGAGCATTGCCAGCAGAGTAAAACTTAAGCTAGTAAAAATATGTACATAGATGAATTAATAAGTGAATAAAGATAAATGGAGAAAAAAAAGAAATGGGGAGAGAATCTGCTTCCTCTGTGCTTTAAGAGCTTATTCTAATATATTATCGAATAGATCCTGCCAGGTTTTGAAAAAGTTCTGCACAGATCCTCTAAGTAAGAATTTGATTTTTTCCAATTTCAAATAATATAAAACATCAGTTACCTACTGACTTAGAATAGGAGAGTTAGGATTGTTCCAGTTGAGCAAGATAAGTCTACATGCCAGTAGTGTAGTAAAGGCCATTCCAGTTTGTTAGTCCTTCTCCACTTTAATCGCCTCTGTGAGCCCACCAAACACAGCTGTTAGTGAATTATAAGGGATTGGGACACCAAGGCTGTCTGATAGGCATTTCAAGATTTTGGTCCAGAATGATGTTAATTTGGCCCAGGCCCAAAACATGTGACCCAGTGAGGCTGGAGCTCGATTGCAACGTTCGTAGGTTGGATCTCGGACTGGAAACATTTTGGACAATTTTAAACAAGAGAGATGTGCTCGACAGATAATTTTGAGTTGAATAATTGTATGCTTTGCGCATATGGAGCTCGAGTGAATTCTCTGCATTGCTACCTTCCACTCCTTTTCTGAGATGCTGAGTGAGAGATCCTTTTCCCATTGTCCTCTTGGATCTTTGAAAGAGAGGGACAGTAAAATGGTTTTATTATATTACAGAAATGCTGTCTGAATCCTCGAAACTGAGTAATTTTTTTCCAGTATAGAGGTAGGTGGGAAGTGAGGAAAACTGGATGGGTTCTGTTTAACAAAGTTTCTAATTTGAAGATAGTGAAAGAAATGTGTTGCTAGAAAGTTAAATTTAGAGTGTAATTGTTCGTAGGATGCAAAGACATTGATTATATAAAGATCTCTAAGTGTTTTAATCCCGAATATTTTCCAGACATTAAAAACTGCATATGTTTGTGAGGGCGGGAAAAGGTGGTTCTCGTGCAGAGGTGCCACAGATAAAAGCTTCTGTATCTTAAAATACTTCCTACATTAGTTTATATTCTGAGTGAGTGAAACACAATTGGGTTGTTAGTATATTGGCAATAATTTGTATTTATTGAGGTACAAAGCAAGGAATATAAAGAAGTACTTCAGGATTTTATTTCTATTGCAGACCAAGCCTGTGTATGTTCATTTATTTGTGTCCATGTCCAGGTTTTTATAGTTTGTGTGTTTGCTACCCAGTAATAAAACTGAAAGTTAGGTAGAGCCATGACACCTTCTGCCTTAGGTCTTTGTAGAGTCGCTCTGATGTTTTGAATTCCAGATAAATGAGGTTATGGTTGGATCTAATTTCTTAAAAAATGAATTACTGATGTATATTGAGATGTTTCGAAATAAAAAGAAAAGCTTAGGAAGGATATTTATCTTAACAATGTTAGTTCGTCCAGCTAAAGTGAGACGGAGGGTTGACCATCTATGGAAGTCTTGCTTAATTTTTTCCATACAGATGGCGAAATTTTGTTGATAAAGAGCTTTATGTTTACTTGTGACATTTACTCCAAGGTATTCAAACTGATCTTCGATGATAAAGGGGAAGGTGTCCAATCTAATATTGTGTGCTTGAGAATTCACTGAAAAGAGCACACTTTTAGTCAAATTAATTCTGAGACCAGAAATCCTTTGAAATTCTGTTAGTGCTGTTAGGACTGCAGGCACAGTATTTTATGGATCTGATATATACTGTAAAAAAGTGGGGATTTCTAATCCCTGCAGCATCCCCTGCCAGCACCTGTAGAACCCAACAGGATTGCATCATGTGACTAAAGTTTCCAGCATGCCCTGTGGGTATCTGTACGGTTACCAAGGACCAAGGATGCTGCCATCCAGCATCTTGGGGAAGTATGCAGTCCCTATAGGTTGTTTCTTGCTGTCTCAACATGACACTGAAAGGTTCTTTGATCGATGGCTGTTTTATATTGGCATCTTCTGCTAAGTCTAGAGCTGGGATTATCCTGCATCTCATTGCCATGGCCAGTTAATGGACTGGAACCTATACTGACAAGGACATCAGCCCAAACGCGTGGCATCCATCACACAAGGTATGGCACTATAAATCCCTCGGTTCCAGTTAGTGAGTTTATGAGAAAATGTGATTGAACATGAATTCAGAAGAAGATTATTGTTAAGAGTGTTTCCTTTAATTTTAGCCTGCAAACGTCTGCCTGTTAACTAACTAGCACAGGTCTGTGGCAGAGTGGCGTTGCAATTACATACTTAACTCTTTCAGGGCAGATGTCAACTTCTGGGGTGGAGAGCAGTAAGTTACTGCAAACAGTGAGAAGACTCACCGTTATGTTTTAGTTCGACTCTCTTTGCTAGAGGGAAAGTTAGCTTTTTTGGTTTTGTCCGAGATTCCCTGCACTTGTGGGAGTAGTGAAGAGCGAACACCGACAAAAATGGCATCGACATCGAATGCACAAAGCAGAATACCTCTTGGACGATGTTTTGCATGTTATCACTGAATCGGACTCTGACTTGTAGGATTTTGATGCAAGCGATCAGGAGATCGCTATCGGAAAAACAAAGCGAGGTACCGCCATCAGCTGATCGATCGCCAGCTAATCGTGGTGCCGAACACGTTTGTGTAGATGAAGACCGACACTCATAATGACATGAGGTACAAACCAGATTGCGATGCACTATGACTACAACTGCTGCTGCCGTCCTCGTCTCCCGTCACGGAAAGACAGCCTGGTTGTCAGCCTGCCGCAAATTTCTGTCAGCCATCATGCCGCCTGTGAGCAGCTGGAGCCACAAGGGACTGTGAACTGGTGGCTACAACGCCCAGCAACTGATATTTTATGTTGATTTATATGTGAGACCCAAGCTTTGGTTGAATTTTAGAAAACTGTGTTTTTTGGGGAAAATATTCAGACTTCAAAGACTTAAATTAGGTTGCCATTAGGAAATGGCCAGTTCACCTAAAAATGTTACATTTAGCCCAACTCTTCCCCAGAATGAAGGAATGAAAACAAAGACCTCCGCTCATAAATAAAGTTTAGGTTAAACTGAAGATCTTTTATTCAGAATGCCCAGGACCTGCTTTGCTTTAGGGATATTTCTCAATGTTAGAAACACTCAGTTAGTTTACAATGCTCTTCATAACTATCGAAAGTAGACACTGTTCATGTGACATAAAGTAACATTTTGATTGGAAAAAAAGGTATTTAAGGTAATTCAAGTATGAAAGATTATTTGTGCTAAAATAAAATGCAATCCGATGTGTTATCTACACCGCAATACAATGCAAAATTACATTTTGTTAAAAAATGTTCTAAATATCTCATCAAAAAACTAAATAAAAACAAACACTAATCATATGAACAGGATGTACAGTACTGGACAAAATTATCTCTCTATTATAAAAGAAAATCTTTGGGAGGGAGAGTAGGGAGACAAGACGTGATGTCTCGGAAGACAATTTGAAGTCCCGTCCCGAGAGAGACACTTTAACTTGCTCCCAGCTCTTAAAACAACATCAAGTGACAAGCAAAACACACAGCTCACCAGCATCAGAAAGCCAGCAGATGATCCGACCTCTTCACCTTGCGTGTGTTCAGCCATCCTAAACCCCCACCTGCCCACCCTTCACAACACAAGCAGCAGAGACGCGAAGTAGCAAAAGGACAGCTGCTGTACAGGCTTTGAAATGATCGGGCAGTGCGACAAGCAGAAAAGGCAGCTAGCAAGCAGCAACAAGCCAGCAGATGATCCGACAGCTTCTCCTTATCATGCATTCAGCCACCCTAACCCCACTGTCCCCCTTCACAATGCGAGTGGCAGAGACACGGAGCGGCAAAAGGACAGCTGCTGTACAAACTTTGAAATGATCGGGCAACGAGACAAGCAGAACAGGCAGCTCGCCAGCAGCAGAAAGACAGCAGATGATCCGGCGGCATCTCCTTAGCATGCGTTCAGCTGCCCGACAATGCGAGCAGTGTTATACGTACTCCAAGAAAGAGATGTAACCATGCCCGGGGCCAGAAATAAAGGACAAGTATTGTTTTTACAACAGTTTTAAAGTAAAAGTGAAAATAATGCATATGTAACAATTCCCATGAAAATAACAATCTCTTTAAATTGTATTTCCGGTAAACCAAACCTGGGGGTTGGCGAAGCGCCCCCTAATAGTATATAAATATATTATATAGTATCTGCGAAGCATTAGAATAGGGTCTTGTCAGGTGTGCCCACTTTTGCTTCCCATTATGGGGATCGAACCTCAGACATCAGCACCCTGAGGCAAAGCCTCTGACATTGCACCATGGCAGCTGTTTCCCTTACTTGGCAGGGTGAAGATAAGAGTATGACATTCTTTTTTAAGTCTGAATCTCAATCTGATTATTAGGTGGTTACCTACCAGGTAACACTTGTGGTTGGCCAGCCAGTTGGCAAACATCTGCCACATCCTCTCAGTTGCGAGAAGCAGATCATAGATATGTGATACAGTATCTGTCAAATAATACAAAGACTACACGTCACGTGTTTTGCCCTTATTGGGGGGTGTCAGGTGTATGCACTTTTGTATCCACTGTGCCACGGCAGCTACTTCACGTATTTGGCAGGGTGAAGATCAGAGTATTACATTCTTTGTAAGTCTGAATTGCAATCTGATTATTAGGTGCTTACCTACCAGGTGTGGCAGATGCCCCTTTGACACTGGACCCAGGCGAGCAGCCATGTGATGTACACTACGTACACCGGGAACACTTGGTGGCAGCCCCCCTGGGTTACATCCCTGTTGGGCTTCCTGGACCCCGTGATCATCAGAGGTGACTGTGCAGAAGTTGCAGATATAAATAAATGTGCTATATAAATAAATGTTGATTGATTGACCTATAAATACCTGGGAGTGCAGCTGGATGATAAATTGGACTGGACTGCCAATACTGATGCTCTGTGCAAGAGAGGGCAGAGCCGACTATACTTCATTAGAAGGCTGGCATCCTTCAACATCTGCAATAAGATGCTGTAGATGTTCTATTAGATGGTTGTGGTGAGCGCCCTCTTCTACGTGGTGGTGTGCTGGGGAGGCAGCATAAAGAAGAGGGACACCTCACACCTGGACAAACTGGTGAGGAAGGCAGGCTCTATTGTAGGCACGGAGCTGGACAGTTTGACATCCGTGGCAGAGTGACGGGCGCTGAGCAGACTCCTGTCAATCATGGAGAATCCACTGCATCCACTGAACAGGATCATCTCCAGACAGAGGAGCAGCTTCAGGTACAGACTGTTGTCACCGTCCTGCTCCACTGACAAACTGAGGAGACCCCACACTATGTGACTCTTCAGTTCCACTCGTGGGGGTAAACGTTAACATTATACAAAGTTATTGTCTGTTATACCTGCATTGTTATCACCCTTTAATTTAATATTGTTTTTATCAGTATGCTGCTGCTGGAGTATGTAAATTTCCCCTTGGGATTAATAAAGTTTATCTATCTATCTATCTATCTATCTATCTATCTATCTATCTATCTATCTATCTATCTATCTATCTATCTATCTATCTATCTTCCTGAGCCCGTGTGGCCACACCCAGAAGTGCAGCCTAATTTGGCGAATTACCACCTGGAACCCTTCCGGGTTGGCTATAAAAGGAGCCTGCAGCCTCTACTCAGTGGCCAGAGTCAGGAGGAAGAGGACGAAGCTGCCTGGCAGGAGTGGAGGAAGAATAGAGTGATTTTTGTGAGTGTTTTTCTTTTTGTGTGTGTTTTTGGGGACTGTGAAGGGCCTGTGAGACATGGGGAAGACGTGCCCCACGGCTGAAGAAATATAAATCTTTTGTTTCATTTTTACATGCCTCCGATGTCAGTCTGTGTCAGGTCGATGCCAATATAGAATCTTTGCCACACGGATAACACTTGTGGTTGGTGAGCCAGTCGGCAATTGTCAAACATTGATTGCATGAAGAGTCCATACAACTGCCTCACAGGAGATTCGGTTCAAATCCTACTAACTCTTTACAGTATGTGAAGTCTACATGGTCTCCCTGTGTGTAATAAGTGAATAAGTTTAATATGTCACTCTGCAAATATATTTTATAAATTGACTTTTCTTTCTACTTACATGCACAGTTGACACATTTAGCACAGGGGCTCATCATTTAGAACTGCTAAGCAAGACAAGACAAGAAGACAAGACTGATAGACACAACTGTGAAATGGGCAGTCAGACTGAGGACTGTTGTATATTATTTTTTGTGCGACAAAGTCAGTATGAAACTGTATCCTCTTTGCCTTGTTTGGAATGGCACGATTCACCTAAGTGCGGGGCCCTGCATGTGAAGAAAGAGTATAAAGCCTTGGCACATTGCCCGGCACACCTTTGAAGATGACAGACGGATGTGAGATAACGTCATCCGATCCTGAAAATCCTTCTAGCACAGTGACGAAAATGGAAGAGTCTACACATCGGGCCCCCATTCTCGAACTGGATTCTTACCATTGGCTTCCTTCGTCTGTTATGCAGCGTAAGCCGTCATTAAAGAAAGCAAAGTTATTTTTCCTATGTGATTTCTTACTGCCGTATCACTAAGGGAGGAGTATCGCCTTTTTATATTATATCTATATAGATTTGGGTTATGTAACATACCACAATTACAAAAGAGCTCATTCCATCAAGGGAGCTAACACCCTTTGCTGGATACACTGTGTCCATATGGTTTTTCCTGTCATATCCCCGAGAAATGCTTAAAAGTTTATTAAGTCACCCTAAACCTGCTTACTTACTTACTTATTCCTGCTGTCCCTTCTGGGCTGCCAACAATCACGTTCCTGGAACGTCGGTCTTGGGTGGCTGTCTTTAGGTGAGACCAATACTCTTGATGTCAGCTTTAATCTCACAGTGCCTTGTCCTCCTCTTTTTCTCTTGTCCATTTGGTTCCAGTTCCAGGCTTTGTGAGTGACGTTGCTTGCTAGTTTTCAGAGTATTTGACAAATCCACTTCCAGCATTGTCCAAAGACTACATTATCCACTAGCAACTGTTTAGCTTTCTGCCACAGGTCTATTGTTACTGATAGCATTCGGCCAGCAGATGTGGATCCAGTTATCTATACTAATAAAAGGCAAAGCCCTCACTCACTCACTCACTCACTCACTCACTCACTCACTCACTCACTCACTCACTCATCACTAATTCTCCAACTTCCCGTGTGGGTGGAAGGCTGAAATTTGGCAGGTTCATTCCTTACAAAAGTTGGGCAGGTTTCATTTCGAAATTCTACGCGTAACGGTCATAAATGGAACCTACTTTCGTATACTGTATACGGCCATAGCAGGCAGATCGGTCGCCGTGTGAGGCGGAGTTACATCTTGCGTCTTGCATCATCACGCCTCCCACGTAATTGAGTGCCTGCCCATATAAGGTAAATATTCGCGGGTGAAGGACTGTGCTTAGCATATTCATAAGTAAGGCTGCTGCGCAACTCTGCACGCCTCCCATGTAATTGACTGCCTGCCCATATAAGGTCGTTCTTCGCTGCATTGTGTTCATTCCTTTCCTTGCTTCGCCAATGAAGCAGCCTTTTTATTTAATCCACGGGTTCTCCGCTGTTTTATTGTTCATTTGTTACGATTGTTATAGTTATTGTGTAAGTATTTTACATTTAGTTTACTGTTCACGTACCCATTTCCTTTATTTAATCTGCGGCTTTTCTGCTGTTGTTTTGTTCGTTTGTTACGATTATAGTTATTTGATCCCCTTTCTTTGCCTGACTGCCTGCCCATATAAGGCACTCCACAGATTTTTTGTGAAGCAGCCTTTACACAGCTTCTCCGCTGTTTTATAAACAAATGCCATATAAGTCCGTCCTTTCTCCTTGCTTTGTGGTTCTCTACTGTTTTATTGTTCGTTTATTACGATTGTTATAGTTATTATGTAGCTATTTTAGACTTAGTTTACTGTTCAAGTACCCATTTCCTTTATTTAATCCGCGGGCTCTCCGCTCTTTTTTTGTTCCTTTATTACGATTATACTTATTTATTGATTCCCTTCTTTAGCTGACAGCCTGCCCATATAAGACACTCCACTGTTTTTTTGTGAAGCAGCCTTTACACAGCTTCTCCGCTGTTTTATAAACAAATGGCATATAAGGCCGTCGTTTTTCCTTGCTTGCCCCTGGTCAAGCAATTACAAAAAATGTTCCATGACTGTAACACTTACATCCAGGACTTCTACTCCGCAATCGTTCCTCCCCCACACTATGCGACTCTTCAATTCCACACAGGGGAGTAAATGCTAACATTATTCAAAGTTATTGTCTGCTTTTACATGCATTTTTATTACTATTTAATTTAATATTGTTTTTTGTCTTAGTATACTGCTGCTGGATTATTACTATTTAATTTAATATTGTTTTTTGTCTTAGTATACTGCTGCTGGATTATGTGAATCTCCCCTTGGGATTAATAAAGTATCTATCTATCTATCTATCTATCTATCTATCTATCTATCTATCTATCTATCTATCTATCTATCTATCTATCTATCTATCTATCTATCTATCTATCTAATTATGCAACTGTTCGACTGACAACCATCTGCCCACCACAGGTGCTGCCATCTATTGGCAACAAAAAGAATTTTAAGTGAAATCTCATCACAGGTGCTGTGAATGGAGACACGTCCACCAAAAGGAGCAGACATCCTTCAAAACTGACCCATGTCCACACCGTCCAGTCCACGGTATCCCACGAATAGTGAGTTGACCATGCTCTTGCGCCCACTACTACCAATCCAGTCTCCACCCGGGAAAAGCGTGCCATCCTCGCACCGCTACCAGTTACAAAGTCTAATCGGTCAGAAGACCGTCCTGAGTGTAACAGTCACTCCTGTTCCTGGCCGCTCAGCAGGAGTGATCCTCGTGCCTCCTTCTGAGCACTGGTCACTTCACCACAATGTTCCTCTCTGATTGTATGCTTGTGTTGATTCCACATAGAAGTGCAGCATGTTAGTGAAACACGACCTGCCTCACCTGAACCCATGGTGAAAGTTCTCTACCACTACTGTTCTAGACATGTGCTGGTTGATCTTATCATTACGAATTGCTTCCATAAATTTCTTGTAATGCACGTGGCGGAGTGGTGGCTCTGAGGCTAGCACTGGCAATCGGAAGGTTGCCGGTTTGAATTCCATAAATTCCAAAAGTGACTCTACTCCGTTGTTCCCTTGAGCAAGGCCCTTAACCTGAAATTGCTCCATCCTGGGAATGACGTTAATCTGTATCCCGCCCTGCATGTAGGCCCTCCAACCTGCAGAGGAAAACCTGGGACTCCAGCAGCCATTAAAAACCTCACACTGGTTTCATTCTAGTCCTAACCTGGGGTCCTGAGTTGGTTTGTCATGTGGTGGGTGCAGAAATGTGCTGTATCAGCATGTGCTTCTAACCTCTTGCTCACTTGAAGCTAGACAATCAGTCTTGATTGTCTAAAAAGTCTCCTCTCGTTTGTCAAATTTATTATATTTCTTTGTGACTTGCAATTACTTGGATCTGCCAGATCTGCCTTCTTTTACAAACGGTTAATCTTTGCTAGCCTCCTGTCTTTAGGAAATTCTCCATTGTGTAGAGATTTTCAAAAATGATGTTGCAAGAGTTTATATATGTAACTAACTTCCCTAAGAACTCAAGGATAAATATTATCTGGTCCTGGTAATCTGTTAGACTTCACCCATTGTAATCCAAGCAGCACTTCTTTCCCTACAATTTCCAGTTAGCTAAGTACCTCCTTAGTAGTCCCTGTTACTTTTTGGCAGTTATCAACTTCTTCAGACATATAAGCTTCAATAAAGTACAAGTCAGTTAGTCAGTCAGTCATTTTCCAACCCGCTATATCCTAACATAGGGTCACGGGGGTCTGCTGGAGCCAATCCCAGCCAGCACAGGGTGCAAGGCAGGAACAAATCCCCGTGCAGGGCACCAGCCCACTGCAGACAAAGTACAAGTTCAAAGCGTATTTCACTGTTTTTATGTATATTCTTCTTCACCTTTAATGTTCCTAATGCTTTTCGTCTCTTCCCTGACCAGCTATTCTGCCCTAAATGTTGATGACACTTCACTAGTAGGCAGAGGTTTCCACTTCTTCCAGCGCTTCTCTTTCCAGGGTGACTGGGCCAGCGCTACTTGCATTGACCTTGAGACTTTTGGTGATTTCTTCATCTAAGTGTAGACCAGCTCTCTTTGAGGGGTTTGTCACATTTTATGTCTTCTCCTGCGTCTACTGGTGGGTGTGGGTCAGTAGGGTCAACTCATCATCAAAAGTCCAGATCCTTGACTTGAGTAAAGTGTGTCCATTGTTTCCCAGTCTTTGAATGGGGTGTGGACATCTTCATTATGCAGCCAATTTATCAGCAGGAAGAGAAACTGAGAGTAAGCATGCAGACTTAAGGAACTCTGGCCTTCACTAGAATGCCATCTGTCAAATGACCTTCATGGGCAACTCCTTCCATAGGAGTTTCCAATGATGCTGATGAGCTTGGTTGGCACACCATAATGCCAGACAAGATTCCAGACGGTGGGTTCTTATGATCCCTACTTTGCTAATCCCCTATAACCTCATAATGCATTAACCAGAATTAAAAATAGGTGGGTGTTAAGGTGACAGACAATGTGCAAGGAGAGCAGGAGTGGCATCTTGTTGGTTATACATAAGTGTACCAATGCTAAACTTTAAACCAAAAGCTCAAGCAAAACGGCTGAATCGTACAGCTCCTGTATGTGGATGGATAATGGTGGATTTGGGAATAGGTAGAACAGATAATCTGCGCATTGAGTTGGCAAATGAGAAATCTGCAAGACATAAACCGCTAAATTCACTTCTCTTTGACAGAGTGCGCTTCACCTTCATTGCGACCTCAGCTTTCCTGTCAGTTTTCTTCTAATTATCAGTCATTTTAAGGACCAATGCTGATGCAATAATTGAGGCCTAATATAGACTCAGAGAAGGACTTCTTAAACCTTAAGGAAAAGTCATGGATGCCTATTCACTGGCATTATTTAACTTGGCACATATTCTTTTATTACTTTGAGGATTGATTTGTGCTTCAGAGGTAGACTTAATTATAAGGAAATTATCTATGTTTTAGCTAAAGTATCAAGAGTTTATTGCCCACTGTAAAAAGTGAACTGGTATTCTTATGGATTCGAGTTCTGTCAGTAATAGAGTAATACTTGTATGGAAAATGGAATACAGGGGGTCCGGTTAGCATATTCTATACAGTGTACACTATAAGGTGGTACAGCATGCCATACAAAACAATAAGCAGAAAAGGATGGTAACATCATGGCAATTGGGGTGCTTTTCTGGGCTGGGAGGTTTAAACAGTTTTTGAACTTTCTGATCAAAGATTTTAATGTGAGGACGGTGGAGGTGTGAACAGCCGGAAACTATGGTGGCTTGAATCGTCTTAAAGGTTGGAATGTAGCATCTTCTCAAAAATATCCTAGAATTATTTTTCAACCCTTAAACTGCCACATACTTTGGGAGGGTTAATGGACCCCCGGACGCCAAACACGTTTTTGCTGCGCTTCAAACAAATTCCACAAGAAAAAGTGAAATTTTAATGGAACACGTATTTTTTTTCATGCAGAGAGCATCACAATTACTGCAACACTGATCATTTTACACAATGCCAATGAACTGTAAAAACTATAAAAAAAAAACTACTGCAACAATCAATTATTCTATGTGCAAGGTGCAACTGACGCGATTGATGAAATTCAGTAAATCATCGAGCCGACTGCGCTTGAACTGACTGCATAAAGAGGCCAACGCTGATGACTGCAGGCTCGTCTAGTGCAGCGGCTGAACCCCAGGGACAGTGAGGCTGATTCACTAAGGGGGCACCAGTGGTCATGAGCTGGCTGCTCAACGAATGTACGGCACGGACTGATCAGCTTCGGCGTGCTGGCAAATTGCATTGGGGACCGACTTTAACCGTTTGTGGTGGTTTAAGGGTTAAATTGCTCTCTCAACCCACTTGAAGCGAGTTTTCTTCCAACATTCCCAAGGACTGACGGTCAAGTTATTTAGTAATTCCAGATTGACCTCGTGTGTCTGATGCTGTGTTTGTGATTGGACTCTGTGATGGACTGAGACCTTGTCCAGGGCTGTTTCTTCCATTGCACCAAGAGTTGCCATGATAAGCTATGGCCTGCTAGGACAGTAACACCAGATGTCTTAATAAAATGACCCTGGATACACTTAGCGTGATTCACTACCCAACCAACACATCTATATGAGCTTGTGGGACATCTCATTCCAAAACTATGGCTATTAATATGGAGTTTGCCGCCCTGTTGTGGCTATAAGAACTTCCACTATCCTGGAAAGGCTTTCCACAAGATTTCTGAGGGTGTTAGTGGGAATTTGTACCCATTCAGCCAAAAGACCATTTGTGAGGTCAGGTACCGGAGAAGACCTGTCTCATAATTGACATTTTTCAGTTCCTCCAAAAGGTACAGTTGAGGTCAGGGTCCTGTGCAGGCCACTCAGTTTCCTCCTTGGCTTTATGGACCTGGCTTTATGCACAGAGCCACATTCAAGCTGGAACAGAAAAGGGCCATCACAAACTGTTACTACAAAATTGGAAGTGCACAATTGTTAATAATGTCTTTGTATGCTGTAATATAATGTAACATAGCATAACATAACATAACAACGTAACATTATGTTACATACCATAACATAATAGCACCCTTCACTGGAACCAAGAGGTCAAACCAGAAACCTGCCTCATACCCTTATCCTTTCTCCACCAAACTTTAGAATTGGGCACTATGCAGTGCAGAAAGTAGCGTTCTAACATCTGCCAGACCCCTACTGGTCCACCAGACTACGAGATAAAGCGGCATGATTCATCACTCCAGAGAATACATCTCCACTGCTCCAAAATCCAATGGTGGTGTGTTACACCACTCTAGCCGACGCTTGGCATCACCCAACGGTGATCTTAAGCTTGTGTGCAGCTGCTCGGCCATGTGAACCCATTTCGTAAAGGTTCTGTGGTGGTGGTGGTGTTGCTTCCACTGCCAGCTTGGAACTTTGATGTGGGTGAGTGATGAAACAGAGGATGGTCAGTTTTACAGGCAATACACTTCAGCACTTGGGGGGCCTGCTTTGTGATTTTGTGTGGTCTACCATCATTGCTGAGCTGCTGTTGCTCTTCAGTGCTTCCACTTCACAATAATAGCACTGATTGAGTTGACCGAGGTAGGTCAAGCAGAAATCATGGCAAAGCTGTCATCCTGTGACAGTGCAACATTTAAAGTCACTGAGCTCTTCAGCTGAAACATTAGGCTTGTCAATGGAGACTACATGGCTGTGTCTTGATTTGATGCTCCTGTTAACAATGAAGTAGCTAAACAGGATCATTTGGAGGAGTCGTCACGTGAAGCCTGGGCGCGTACAGACACAGGTTTTTGTCCACACAGCACACGGTTTATTTATAGTTGCCTTCACAGCACAGAAGGCCCACAGAGCACAATGCAGTCCCATTTGCCACCAGTCCTTCCACCTCCACTCCTCCTGACGAGCTTCGTCTACTTCCTTCCGACTCAGGTCATTGAGTGGTGGTGACTGGCTCCTTTTAAAGGGCACCCGGAAGGAGTCCATGTGCCTAACGAGCTTCCTCTGGCTGCACTACCAGGCGTGGCAGAAGTGCTGCCAAATAGGGCCCTATAAACGTCCAGGCGCTCCCAGGTGGTCGCCACAGGCCCCAGCAGGGTTGAGCTTCCATGCACACAACTCGTGGCACCGCTGTAAGCCAAGCGGGCTGCCATCTGTTGGTCCAGTGGAGAAACAGTCATGAAAATACTCTCTCCTTCCATACAGCGTTCTATGCAGGTAAATGCTCCAGCTGTACACCACTATATACACTCACCTAAAGGATTATTAGGACCACCATACTAATACGGTGTTTGACCCCCTTTCGCCTTCAGAACTGCCTACGTAATTCTACGTGGCATTGATTCAACAAGGTGCTGAAAGCATTCTTTAGAAATGTTGGCCCATATTGATAGGATAGCATCTTGCAGTTGATGGAGATTTGTGGGATGCACATCCAGGGCATGAAGTTCACGTTCCACCACATCCCAAAGATGCTCTATTGGGTTGAGATCTGGTGACTGTGGGGGCCATTTTAGTACAGTGAACTCATTGTCATGTTCAAGAAACCAATTTGAAATGATTCGAGCTTTGTGACATGGTGCATTATCCTGCTGGAAGTAGCCATCAGAGGATCGGTACATGGTGGTCATGAAGGGATGGACATGGTCAGAAACAATGCTCAGGTAGCCCGTGGCATTTAAACGATGCCAAATTGGCACTAAAGGGCCTAAAGTGTGCCAAGAAAACATCCCCCACACCATTACACCACCACCACCAGCCTGCACAGTGGTAACAAGGCATGATGGATCCATGTTCTCATTCTGTTTACACCAAATTCTGACTCTACCATTTGAATGTCTCAACAGAAATCGAGACTCATCAGACCAGGCAACATTTTTCCAGTCTTCAACTGTCCAATTTTGGTGAGCTCGTGCAAATTGTAGCCTCTTTTTCCTATTTGTAGTGGAGATGAGTGGTACCTGGTGGGGTCTTCTGCTGTTGTAGCCCATCCGCCTCAAGGTTGTGCGTGTTGTGGCTTCACAAATGCTTTGCTGCATACCTCGGTTGTAACGAGTGGTTATTTCAGTCAAAGTTGCTCTTCTATCAGCTTGAACCAGTCGGCCCATTCTCCTCTGACCTCTAGCATCAACAAGGCATTTTCTCCCACAGGACTGCCGCATAATGGATGTTTTTCCCTTTTCACACCATTCTTTGTAAACCCTAGAAATGGTTGTGCGTGAAAATCCCAGTAACTGAGCAGATTGTGAAATACTCAGACCGGCCCGTCTGGCACCAACAACCATGCCACGCTCAAAATTGTTTAAATCACCTTTCTTTCCCATTCTGACATTCAGTTTGGAGTTCAGGAGATTGTCTTGACCAGGACCACACCGCTAAATGCATTGAAGCAACTGCCATGTGATTGGTTGATTAGATAATTGCATTAATGAGAAATTGAACAGGTGTTCCTAATAATCCTTTAGGTGAGTGTATGTATATATATATATATATATATACACAGTATAGAGAGAGGGGTTAGGAGCTGGCACTGATACAGCACATTGCCACACTCACCACACAACAAACCAACTCAGGATCCAGATTAGGACCCAATTGCAGCCATGCAACAGATGACACTTCAGCACCACACTAGTTCAGATGGAGTGGACCAGTGGGAGGTTTTTTATGGTGGCAGGAGTGCCAATTCTGCCACCAACCCCCAAGTTTTTTCCTGCAGGTTGAACGGCCTACATGCAGGGATAGATGTAGATTAACGTCATACCCAGGACAGAGCAATTGCAGGTTTAGGGCCTTGCTCAAGGGCCCAACAGAGCAGATACCCTTTAGGCATTTTATGGGATTCGAACTGGCAACCTTCCGATTGCCAGTGCAGATCCCTAGCCTCAGAGCCAGCATTCCAGCGACACAGTGTATGTGTATATATTGTGGAACTGGCCCCGGACACAGACAGGCGGACATCGTTGTTTCATCCAACACATTCCTTTATTTACAAACTATTTACAAATACGTTCAATGCGCAAACCCAGTGCCTCCAGCACCGATCCCCCAACGTCCAGGCCTCACAGTCACAAATTGCCTTTCTGGCCGCCACCACTCTTCTCCTCGAGCTCTGTCCTCTTCCACCTGACTCTTGCTAATGAATGGAGGGAGGCTGCCCCTTTTATCCCAATCCGGATGGGCTTCAGCTGCTTCCTGGCAATCCCCCGCGCACACACCCCCATGTGGCGGAAGTGCCAGCTGCGCACCCGGAAGCCCTCCGGGTGTCCCCAGTCTTCTTCCCCCCAGCACTTCCTGGGTGTGGCGGAAGTGCTGAGGTCTAGGGTTCTTCAGGCACCGGGGCTTCCAAGCCCCCTACCCATGGCCCCCAACACAACCAGGGCGGTCACCCTCTCGTGGTCTGGAGGAGGCACAAGCACTCCTCTGGTCCTCCTGGGCGTCCCTGCTGCAGCCCCAGGCATGCCACAAAAAATATATATATATATATATATATATTGGGCATGTATATAATGTTTGTGTTACATACCAGTAAACAAATAATAAACAATTCACATATGTAGTTCCTTAAAGCCTCTTTTTAACATGTTCACAAATTCAAAAGTGGAAATGGCAGGCAATCCTGTATACAGCAAGAATTCTCCCATTTGCACTCGGGTCCAGAAATAAAATTCAAATAATAATAAATAAGAGCCTAATCTTAAAAGAAATCTTTTCAACAAATGAGAGAACCACATTACTTGATAGATGACTGCAGACATAATGATATTTGTGCCTTTCATTCCGTATTTACGACAGCAATTAGTGCCATAAAACTCTACCGAGTCATTTCAGTAGGAGTCCTTATCAGAGGTTTATAAGGAGCTTGCCAAGCTAAATAAAACCTGAAAACAGAGGAAATAATTATTGCTGACTTCATTAGGATCATCTGAACTACTCTTGGATTCCTTTTAATTAAATCTAACAATGTCCTTATTCCAGTTTGCCTCATCATCTGGACCTATCTGGTTCAAACAGTCTTGTAATGACGCAGTAACTTAACAAAATGAAGACGATTGGACGGAGGGTCTTGCTGCAAAAGAAAAACAGAATATTTATGGAAATATTATTTCATTTTCCTTATGGAAGCTAGTGATATTACCTCAAAATAAT
This sequence comes from Polypterus senegalus, assembly GCF_016835505.1. Taxonomy (NCBI): domain Eukaryota; kingdom Metazoa; phylum Chordata; class Cladistia; order Polypteriformes; family Polypteridae; genus Polypterus; species Polypterus senegalus. The sequence continues at coordinate 12,789,285 of NC_053154.1, read as the reverse complement.
GTATCTGCCGTATGTGTAATATAAGCAAAAAGGAATAAAATACTTATTGTCACATTAAATGAGACTAAGACCTCCTAAAAGGTTGCTAATAAAAGAGTGAAATATACTCCAAGATAAGAAAAAGCTTACATTTTATTATTGAGCAAAGCTCACAAAAGCAATATTGAAGTTTTTTTGCAGCATATTTCTAATAGATATCATCAGAATACTGTCACATGAGTTATTTGTGTTTTACACTGTAAAGCAAATCATTACATGCTACTGGAGTCTGACTCGGGCTTAACCGTAATTTCATAGAATTCAAAGCCTGAGTAATATTAACCACCTGATAAAATGCATTATATTATTAAGCAAAGCTCCCAATAGAAATATTCAAGATTTTTTGTGGCATTAGGTTATTTTATCCAATAGATGGTTACTTGTGCTTTACACTGTAAACTGTATCATTACATGTCACCCTGAGTCTGACTTCCATTTAGATGCGTTACCCAGAAATCTGCTCGTGTTTGGTCTACCACACCAAAGCCAGTTCTCGAGATAACTCATAGGTGGCATCCTTCTGTCGATCGCTTATTATGAGTTGTTTTTGTATTTAGTGGTCAGTGTGTTAAATACAAAATGACAACCAGAATTGTCATACAGAATTAATATGTTGCAGTGCTTTCAGACCAGAAGCAAAATTGCCTTTTTTTTTAAATTTTTTTGTAGTTTTGCTGCAAATTCAGTCCACCACATTAATTAGTAATATGTTCCATGTACAGTCATATGAAAACGTTTGGAAACCCCTCTCAGCCTGCATAATAATTGACTCTCCTTTCAACCAAAAAGATACCAGTGCCATGTCTTTCATTTCCTAGGAACATCTGAGTACTGCGGTGTTTTCCGAACAAAGAATTTTAGTGACGCAGTATTTAGTTGTATGAAATTAAATCAAATGTGAAAAACTGGATGTGTAAAAATGTGAATCCCCTTGTCATTTTTCTGATTTGAATGCCTGTCACTGCTCAATGCTGATTACTTACAACACCAAATTGGTTGGATGAGCTCGTTAAGCCTTCATAGACTGGTGTGTCCAATCATGAGTGGTAAAAGGTATTTAAGGTGGTCAGTTACAAGTTGTGCTTCCCTTTGACTCTCCTCTGAAGAGTGACAGACAGCATGGGATCCTCAAAGCAACTCTCAAAAGATCTGAAAACAAAGATTGTTGAGTCTCCTGGTTTAGGGGAAGACTACAAAAAGCCATCTCAGAGGTTTAAACTGTCAGTTTCAAATGTAAGGAATGGAATCAGGAAATGGAAGGCCACAGGCACAGTTGCTGTTAAACCAACCCAGCAGGTCTGGCAGACCAAGAAAAATACAGGAGCGGCACTTGAGCAGGATTGTAAGAATGGTTACAGACAACCCACAGATCACCTCCAAAGACCTGCAAGAACATCTCGCAGCAGATGGTGTATCTGTACATTGTTCTACAATTCAGTGCAATTTGCACAAAGAACATCTGTATGGCAGGGTGATGAGAAAGAAGCCCTTTCTGCACTCACGCCACAAACAGAGTCGCTTGTTGTATGCCAATGCTCATTTAGACAAGCCAGATTCATTCTGGAACAAAGTGCTTTGGACCGATGAGACAAAAATTGAGTTATTTGGTCAGAACATAAAGCGCTTTGCATGGAGGATGCAGAACACCACATCCCAAGAAAAACACCTGCTACCTACTGTACTGTTAAATTCGGTGGAGGCTCCATCATGCTGTTGGGCTGTGTGGCTAGTTCAGGGACTGGGGCCCTTGTTAAAGTCGAGGGTCGGATGAATTCAACCCAATATCAACTAATTCTTCAGGATAATGTTTAAACATCAGTTACAAAGTTGAAGTTACACAGGGGTTGGATATTCCAACAAGACTATGACCCAAAGCACAGTTTGAAATCTACAAAGGCATTCATGCAGAGGAAGAAGTACAATGTTCTGGAATGGCCGTCACAGTCCGCTGACTTGAATATCTTCAAAAATCTATGGGATGATTTGAAGCAGGCTGTCCATGCTCGGCAGCCATCAAATTGAAGTGAACTGGAGAGATTTTAAATGAAGAATGGTCAACAATACCTCCATCCAGGATCCAGACACTCATCACAGGCTATAGGAGGCGTCTAGAGGCTGTTAGATTTGCAAAAGGAGGATCAAGTATTAAGTATTGATGTCATATCTCTGTTGGGTTGCCCAAATTTATGATCCTGTCTTATTGTGTTATGATGCATATTGCATATTTTCTGTTAATCCAATAAACTTAATGTCACTGCTGAAATACTACTGTCTCCATAAGGCATGTCAGATATTAAAAGGAAGTTGCTACTCTGAAAACTCAGCCAATGATAAGCAAAAATCCAAAGAATTAAGAGGGGTTCCCGGACTTTTGCATATGACCGTATCTACATTTCCTGTTGTGTAGTAAAACTGCAAAATTTACCTTGAGCAAGTCTCCACCGGTGCCCATATGTTCTTGATGAAGAATGAAAAGTCCACTGTACTACTTTCCTTCATAATTTTAAGCAATTCAAGAAATGTCAGCTCTTAATCTTATTTTGCTTAGGCTAAGAAAGTTCAGCTACTTTTCATCTCAATACTCACCATCTTGGAATCAGCCATACAGTAGTTACTCTTCTCTTTTTATACATATCCGGTGTAACCTCCCTTGATGTATATTCCATACATTGTGCAGTATAACCTAACATCCTCAAGGTTCAATGTTGCCTTATTGAGTCCTGGTGACACAAGAAAACATGAAATTTGCCTTCTCGGCTACATCTAATAACAAGACAGAACGGCAGTTTGATAATGCATATTTACACAACAATTGTTACAGGAGGTATAACAAAGCTTCATCATCTCTGATCATTTTCTCCGGTATTCCTTATTAAAAACTTGTGTGGCACTAGGAAGAAAGGAATGTCTGGAGCAATTTGTGTGGATTTTCAAAGCAACTATCCTTCCTGATTTACTGAAGTGAAGTTCTACATGTAATGGATGTCTGTCGTCAGTTGAGGTGATTTCTAGTTTCTTTAGTATTGTCCTCTGACACACACTTGCCAGATCATCTCCATCAGCCCCAATAACTTTAGCTGTGTGCTTAATAATCTGCTGGTGTTTCTTTAAACTTTGGTTTGTTAGACCACTAAACGAGGCAATGAAACTGAGACTGATAACAGAGTGGATCAGACTGTAATAAAAGGACAATGTGAGGTCCTTGTCTACTTTGAATAGTTTGTGTTCACGCACGAGAAATTAAAGCTGATTGCATTTAGAGAATATTATCCTATTGTCCTTCTTAGATTTATCTTGATCTAGGCAGTGATGAGTCCACTATGACATCGAGATCCTTCACACTTCTACTTTCATTGTTCTTCATGTCCCGTTGTGTATTCATATTGTAAGTGCCACGTGGGATGGACGGGCATCCCTGCAGGGAGTCAGTAAGATACCTTACCCGGACAGGAGGCCCTCAACTAATCAGAAAGGTGGCCCGGCCGAGAGAGAGGGAAGGATATCGCACCCGGACAAGGTTTCCCTAATGGATGGACAGACATCCCAACCAGGGGACAAGACTGTTCCTTACCCGGGTGGGAAGACCCAAACAAATCAACAGGTGTCCCAAACAGACAGATTTGTAGCACCTTCCATGGCTGGAACAGAAGAGGAGGAGGATAGGGAAGGAATGTTGCTGGGAGAAGTTTATTCCCCTAAGTGGCTAGATGGCAGCAGCCCTCGATACTGGTGCCCATTCGGGAACCAGCAAGGAATGCTGGGAATTGTAGTCTGGCAGCACGGCCCTACTGGGGTCTTTGGGTGCCACAAGAGGGCGCTGTAGGGAGATATACTACTTGTTAACGTGAAACTTCTGTGTGACCCAACAGTCCTGCCACTGGAAGTACTCCTGGGTCCTCAATAAAAGGGACTGCACTCCATTATCTAGGCAATTCGGAGCTGGGAGGAAGGAAGGCAACACTCGACTGGAGGAGGGCAGTGCGGTGGAGAGAGGAGAGGATTCATGGAGGGACGACTTGTGCTTGTGCTTCTTAACATAAGGTGTTGTATAATAAATCACCCATTTATTTGAACCCTGGGCCTGTCTTGGTGCATTTGGGGCTCTCTGGCGCCTCCAGTTGATCACAATATTTTAACATTTTTTTATCCCTAACATGTAATTCTGTGTCTTTAGAAAATATTCAGTCCCCTTCACTTAAGAATAAAAAGAAGACCCTTTAGGATTATAAACATAATCTCACCATATTTTTCTCTCTCCATCACTAACTAGAACCAGGCAACTCAGCAGTATGTTTATTAATATTTAAAATGTGTATTTTTATACAGCAGATGATTGTAAAATACAATAATTCGGCTTTACTGAGAAAATAAATAATCCATGACAGTGAAATGGGCAAAAACCTTAACTTCCATGAATTATCTGCACAACGGGAAAGAAACGATTACTAAGACGTGAAGCACCACGTCAATTAAATATTATTGCCCATTCTTTACAATTATTAAAGGGGGTTATAAAAAAATGAAAGTGATTGTAGTTCTTCTTTTCTAACATTTACTTTCATTTAATTATCTAGATATCAGTGTTTCACACTTCATTTGCTTCAGTTATTGCGTCCTAATGATCCTAAAAAGCCCTTCTAACACCCAAGTATTTCAAATGCAGTTCTTACGTACTTTTAAAATGAATGCTTAAATATTTTTTGGAAAATCAACTCAATGACTGTGTTAGAAAATGGAGGAATGGATGTTTCTATTCTCAGATTGGAATTCTGGTGCAGCCAGTTCATAACCCCAGCTACAGTAAAATCGTACTTGAGGTGCCACCTTTACACAATTTATAGATTCTTCCTGTACACATGGATATACTCCAGATTCCTTCCACACTCCAAATGATGTCCAGCTGATTGGCAACTCCAGACCTACCAGACGTGGATTTCTGCTAAAGGAAGAAAAGCTCAGACTAAACTTTGATAGATTTTTGACAGTCTGGTTTTGCGTTCCATTACAATACAATATAATACAACACAATTTATTTTTTTGTAAAGCCCAAAATCACACAAGAAGTGCCACAATGGGCTTTAACAGGCCCTGCCTCTTGACAGCCCCCCAAACCTTGACTCTTTAATAACACAAAGAAAAACTTCCAAACAAAAAAACCCAGGTAGGGAGAAAATGGAAGAAACCTTGGGAAAGGCAGTTCAAAGAGAGACCCCTTACCAGGTAGGTTGGGCGTACAGTGGGTGTCAAAAAAAAAAAAAGCGGGGTCAATCCAATACAATACACAGAACAGAACACAAGTAATCCTCAATACAGTATAATAGTAAAATGAAAATATTACAAGTACAGAGCAGAATTTAACAGTAGATGATATCCCATAATATGATTTGGATTTGTTCAGAATCCCGGAGACCTCAGCCATCAATCTGCCCCCCCACCCCATTGGCCATTCCACAGCTGGTATAGCTCTGGGACAGCCAATCCGATGAAAGTACCCCTCTATATGATGATTCCTGTGTTTCTCCATCAGAGATGAATTTACTTTAGGGAGGCAAAACAACCTGGCAGGTGGGCCGTGGCACCAAGTGCCACATTTGGGTACCGAGAAGAGAAGCAGAATAGGTGAGGGTTAGTATCCAATTATAACAATCATGTTACTTATGTTTTAGTGCTAATGACTGACAACAGAGATGCAGTCTGTACAGTTAATCAGCAGCTCTAGTCAGGGTGTGCTAAACTGAAGTAGTGAGTCTTCAGCCGGGATCTGAAAGCTGAGACCGAATGGGCATCTCTTATAGTAGCAGGCAGACCAGTCCACAGTTTAGGGGTCCAGTAACTAAAAGCTCGACCTCCCACTGTTATTTTATTAATACTTGGAATCCTAAGCAGACCTGCATCTTGAGATCTTAATGTGCGCTCTGGTTTCAGACAAGTAAGCCGGACCTCGGCCATTTAATGCTTTATATGTTAAAAGGAGGATTTTGAAATCTACCAAAAACTTAACCGGGAGCCAGTGTAAGGATTTAAGAACTGGAGTTATGTGTTCATATTTTCTCGTTCTTGTAATAATTCTTGCAGCAGCATTTTGGATTAACTGGAGGTTGTATAAAGAACAGTTTGAACATCCAGTGAACACCGCATTGCAGTAGTCAATCCTACTAGAAATAAATTCATGAATTAATTTCTCAGAATCCTGTTTATTTAGAAAGCTCCTTAATTTCCTAACATTTTTAACATTAAAGTGCTTCCCAACCTTTACTCTGAGCTGGCACACTTTGTGTAACCAAAACGCTGCCAAGACACCCCTCTATCATACTAACCACAAATACATTATGGTATCTCATACATGTGCTCAACTGTCCGAAGGGGTGTGACTACAGCCGATAAAAAAAGCAGCTCCAAGATCAGCGTTCACAAACGTGGCACTTAATACTAGTACTTAGTACTTTAGTGGCATCTTCCAGCTGCTTCGTCCTTTTGCCCGTCCCTCTCTTCCTCAGAGGCAACTCATATGCCCACCAGCCCTGTGAGGCTCACTGCCGACCACACACACCAGGCAGAAGGCCTCTAGCGGCCAGGCGATGTGTCCAAAGTGCTCTAAGTGCCATGTCTGTAATGTGGCTATCGTGGAGTTGCTTTAGTGCCAGCTTCTCCAGGTAGTTCTGTGCTCCTTAGACAAGTCTCAACCACCAACGGATCTTATCCTTCTCAGGTTCAGACCCAGGTGTGCTACACTATTATTTCCACGCCACATCTGAGTAGCTCTCATGGTGCACTACTGGGCTGAGCACACTGGTTGAAAAACAGGCATTAGAACTGGGAAGTCAGAATTTCTGAGTTCCTCTAAGGAAGTTTTAAAGTGGAATGCTCCCATAAGTCGGATTTCCTATTGTCACACATGTGTGCATGGGAGGAAGCTAAAAGGCTCAAAGAGAGGTAATTCCATGCCAGACCAGGAGATGGCAGAGTGCATTGATCCTTACTCTTTTTCATTGGCAGGCCGAACATGGGAAATTTCTCCTAGATCTAATGACATCACTTCCGGTCCCTGCCCCGATGACATCACTTCCCCTGCCTAACTTTAAAGCTGCCACGTTTCCCTGTCTGTTTATTCTTGTTCTGGACTGAAGTCTGTAATACTCTGAGCCACAATCTTCGCTTTGTGGCAGCCAATTTCAAGTATACGGGTGGCAGTCCCCAAACCCCTTTCTGTGTTTGTTTGAATCCTTTCATACTATGCAGAAAGTTGGGAGGGTCCCATGAACACTGACCTCAAAATCCAAAATAGCTACACTGTACATCAACAGAAGTGAAAGCTGTAGTGTTATACTGTTTATTAGCCCTTCCGTCTATATGTGCCTCCTTAAATCAGTCGTACACACAGTACTGTCCAACTTCTACCTGTGGGCATATTGCATATTGTGTTTAGAAGCGGAAAATACCACACATTGTGTCATTCAGTGGTTAACTGTATTCCAAAAGAGCAAGCACAAAAAAAATGTTTTTCTAGAGGTGTCCATATTGGCTACCTGTATGTTTTACTGGAACGTGTTCAACTGAGGCATGATGCCATTCCATGCTCTAATAAATGAAACGCAGCATTATGCCAGGCGTACAGTGTAATTTTTATAAATTTTCATTTAAGTGACTGCTCACAATTCACGATAGAGACACCAGTTGTAATTGTGCTCAAATTGCGATCTGATCGACATGCCATGCTCAGACATTTTTACCCATTGATATTTTGCAATAAAGCTTTACCAATTCAGATAATAATATGGCCACAGACTTCTCAAAACAAAAGATAGAGCTGTGCTGCTCACTTTTGCTGTACTGTGCTCTGAAACTATATATACTGTGTATTTGTATATATATATATATATATATATATATATATATATATATATATATATATATATATATATACACAGTATATATATATATATATATATATATATATATATATATATATATATAGTGGTGGTCGGCTGGTGGCTCTGCCCAGTCACGATGCCTGGATGGACCAGGAGAGGCACTGTGCCTACCCCAGTTTGTGTGGGGGCTATGGGAATTGAGCATGGAAGCTCAACCCTATAGGGGCCTGTGGCCACCGGCAGAGGGCATCCAGATGAGTAAGGAGCCCTGGACATCAGCACATATCTGTCACACCCCGAGGTGCTGGCGGAAGAAATACCAGGGACACCCAGAGTGCTTCTGGATGCTCATGCAACACTTCTGCCACACCACACTCATCTGGAGTACATCCGGGTGGAAATAAAAGGGGCCACCTCCCTCCAGTCATCAGCCGGAGTCGGGAGGAAGAGGAAAAAGCTCAGGAAGGAAGACGGAGGCGGTAAGGGACCATTGGAAGGCCCGGGAAATAAGGGTGACTGGTGCAGGGGCACTGTGTGTTGTGTGGGATTTTGGACTTGTAAATAGGGTAAATAAAAGTGAGTGTTGGACTTATTGGTGTCTGCCTGTCTGTGTCCAGGCTAATCTTCCACTATATATATATATATAGTGGCAGACGACTGGGAACCTTTCCTGGCCAGACAGCCTTGATGATGGAAAGACCAGGGGAGAGGACAGATCCATAAAAATATGCGAGAGGGTACATGGGCTTGGAGCTGGGAGGCTCAACCCTGTTTTGGTATGTGGTCACCGCCAGGGGCACGCCTGGACAGTCCCAGAGCCATGGACTGCAGCACTTCCGCCACACCCGGAAATGCTGCCAGAAGAGGTTCCAGGAACATGTGAAGCACTTCCAGGGACTCTTACAGGACTTCCACCACACTTGGGAGTGCTGCCGGAAGATCAGATTGCACCTGGAGCACACACACAGGAGCCTGAGTCGGAAAGTGGCGGACAGAGCTTACATGGAGGAGTGTAGGCGGTAAAGAAAAGAGATAGAAAAAGAAGAAAAATAACTTGAGCTGTAGTGGTAATTGATGGTGATTTGTGCACTGTGTGCTGAAAAGAAGAAATTAAAAGGGTGTATTTTGTGTCTCTGTGCCTGTGTGTGTAGGGGGCTGATCATTCACTATATATATTGTAATAAATAAAGAGTCTTCAAAATAGAAAAAGGTTTGGGGTTTTATCCCCGTATATTGTCGTCCAGACAAAAATGAAGTGAATGATCCAAATATGACCTTTTCAGTACACAAATGAATGAAATGCTATAACAAAATGGCGTTTATATAGAGGATGGGATGATGGGAGGAAGTGGTTGGCAGGAAGTGACGTTTGGAGGCGGGACCACGGAACCAACGTCACCAGGAGCAGACTGAAGTAATCGAGTTGGAACCGGAAGTGACGTCATCAGATGGAAACCGGAAGTGATGTCATCGCGCCATTTTGGATTTGTGAGTTTGCGACTGTTTTACTTGTCTTCCGGTTTTCTGTAGATAGAAAGAGAGTCAGGTAAGCACCACGTGATAAACCCTTGTCTCGCGAGATTTCACTCACCTTTAGGCTCTTTGACTGCCTCCAACTCGCACGTGTGTGACATGACCCCCCCCTCAGCCCAGACCCATCCGGTCGGGCGACCTGCACCGAGAGGTCGTGAACCCGGGAGAGAGCATCTGCGTTGGCCTGCAAGGAACCTCTACGATAAGTAACGCTAAAACGGTACGGTTGAAGATCCAAAAACCACCTAGTGACGCGAGGATTCGACTCCCGATGAAGGGACATCCACTGTAAAGCGGCATGGTCCGTCACCAGAGTAAACTCTCGCCCCAATAGGTAGTACCTCAATGATGTGATAGCCCACTTAATCGCCAAGGCCTCTCGCTCCACCGCAGCATACTTTGTCTCACGGTCCAGCAGTTTCCGGCTCAGATACATAAGCGGGTGTTCAGCACCGTCGATACATTGACTCAACACGGCACCCAGTCCTGTGGCCGATGCATCGGTCTGGAGAACAAAAGGAAGAGAAAAGTCAGGAGATTTTAAAACAGGTGCTGACGTAAGGGCCAATTTTAAGTCACTAAATGCTTTATCTACTATATCATCCCATACCACTTTTATAGGTGCCCGTTTCTTTGTCAAATTAGATAAGGGCGAAGCAATTTCTGAGAAATGTGGCACAAAGCGACGATAGTAACCAGCTAAACCCAAAAATGCTTGTACTTGCCGCTTATTAATCGGACGGGGCCAATTTATGATGGCATCAATTTTAAGACATTGTGGCTTCACGACACCTCCCCCCACCAGATAGCCCAAATATTTGGCTTCTCTCAACCCAAAGAAACATTTCTTTGGATTAATACGAAGCCTGGCTGCTGCTAGTGTGGAAAGTACCATTTTCACCTGCCATACATGATCCTTCCATGTGCTGGAATAGATGACGCGTCATCTAGGTAGGCGCACAATAGGAATTGTGGGGCCGTAGCAGTGTGTCTACCAGGCGTTGGAAAGTAGCTGGCGCCCGTGCAAACCAAATGGAAGGACTCTGTACTGCCAATGTCCACTGGGAGTGCTAAATGCGGTTTTTTCTTTAGCAGAATCCGCTAAGGGAATTTGCCAATACCCTTTTGTCATGTCAAGGGTAGTTAGGAATTGAGCGCCTCCTAGCCGATCAAGCAGGTCATCCACTCGTGGCATTGGATAAGCATCAAACTTAGAGACCTGATTGAGTCGTCGGAAGTCATTACAAAACCTCCAAGACCCATCGGGCTTAGAAACTAAGACAATTGGACTAGACCAAGGGCTATAGCTTTCCTCGATAACCCCTAAATCCAGCATTCGTCTAATTTCCAACTCTACTTCTACTTTCTTTGCCTCCGGGAGTCTGTAAGGTCTCTCCCTGACAATCACTCCAGGGTCCGTAATAATATCATGCAATCAATGCAGTACGTCCAGGTAATTCATCTACCACCTTAGGTACAGACAAGATAGCCTTTTGAGATCTTGTCTTTGTTCTGATGTTAAGTTGCAACCAAAATTAAGTTTGGCACAGGACATAAAAAGTGAAGTAGGCTGTCCGGAGGAGGGGTCGGGTTCCCTGTCCTTCCACGGTTTCAGCAAGTTAATATGATATATTCTTTCACTCGGTCGACGATTTGGTTGTTTAACTAAATAGTCGACGAGACCTTTTCTTTCTTTAATTTCATAAGGTCCTTGCCAATGGGCTAACAATTTATAATGGGATGTTGGGACTAATACCATAACACGATCACCCGGGACAAATTCCCGAATGGTGGTGTTTCTATTATAATAACGTGACTGCTGCTTTGCGCTTTTTCTAAATTCTCTTTTAGGATAGGCCTAATTTTCTCTAGTCTATCGCGTAATTGCGATATATTCAAGAATATTTGAGGTAGGGAGTACCTCCTCCTCCCAACCCTCTTTTAGCATGTCCAAAATCCCCCTGGGTTGTCTTCCGTATAATAATTCAAAAGGAGAAAACCCTGTTGAGGTTTGTGGCACCTCCCGGTAGGCAAACAAAACGAGAGGAAGCAACTGATCCCAGTTTCTCCCGTCCTCGTTAACTACCTTGCGAAACATCTGTTTTAACGTCTGGTTAAAACGTTCAACCAATCCATCAGTTTGAGGATGATAAACCGATGTTTTTAGATGTTTTATCTTGAGTAATTTGGCCACTTCCCTGAACGTTTCTGAAGTGAAAGGAGTCCCTTGATCTGTTAAGACTTCTTTGGGGATCCCAACACGCGAATATCCCTACTAATTCCCGTGCGATATTTTTTGTATTAGCTGAGCGCAGCGGAACAGCTTCTGGAAAGCGAGTGGCATAATCTACTAAAACTAAAATATATTTAAATCCTTTTAACGAGGGTTGTAAAGGACCAACGAGATCGATACCTACTCGTTCAAACGGGACATCAATGAGGGGAAGGGGAATAAGAGGAGCTTTAGTCCTTCTAGGTATCTGGCGCAATTGACACTCGGACATGAAGCGCAAAATCGCCTGACCTCCTCATTAATTCCCGCCAAAAAATCTGAGTTTTATTCTCTCTAAAGTCTTATCGGGCCGAGATGGGCTCCTAGAAGGTGGGCATGTGCTAATTCACATACTTTTGCGAAGCGTGCGTGGAATTAACAACAAAGCCCGCACTTCACCCTCGTGTTCTGCCACTCGATATAATAATTCATTTTTAATTACAAAGAACGGCATCGGTGGCATGGGATCTAGGTTTGTATAACCGTCAGTAGATACTATTGCATTTCTAGCATTTTTTAATGAATCATCATTCCATTGTTCTCTTTTGAATGATGACGGGGTTAATCTAAATTGTGCGTTAAATTTTGAATAGGATCTTGTTCTAATTCAATGGGAGGAGCTATTGCCTCTACGTCTTCTGCGTCGACTGTAGCAGCTCCCGCAGAGGACGATGGGACATCAAAACTTTCGCACTGGGTACCCGTATGGATCCGTGCTACTGAGGGACACGGCGTGGAGGCAGTCGGAGCAGTATTCTCCATTACTAAGCCCAAATTCTTATTAGATGCAGTTACGTTTTACGCTGTTAATTTTATTCCAATCTCTTCCTAATATGACTGGAAAAGGGGGATCGGGCAATACTGCCATAGCCATAGATATTATTTTATATTCTACGGATATGACACACCTGGCGGTTTTGTAATATTTAATATCCCCATGTATACACTTTAGACTAGATTTCTCCTTAGTCCACTGTTGCGTAATACGTAGCGGTAGCAACAATGGAAATGTTACTCCCGGAATCAAACATTGCCCTTACCTTTCTGCCATTTATAATAACTGCACCTGTATATGGAAGAGACAGAGGGTTATTCACTGTGGCACAGTACCTTTCTCCCCTTACTATCGAGCAATCCATCGGCTCGTAGGCACAGCTCGGGGACAGATGTCCGATCTCCCGCACTTGAAACAGCGAGGGGGGCCGGCTGGTCTGTCCCTTCTACGACGGCAGGTTCGGGAGTTTGTCGGGGGGGCTCAGGGACTGCCCCACGTATCTGTTGGGTTCGGCGAGAAGTCCGTTCCGACCGCCCCGATTTACTGGCCGCCCAATGACGCTCCGTTATCTGAATCAGGGTGTCCATATCCTCGTACGTTTGTTTTCTTATTTGGTGGGCGATGTGGTCAGGGAGGGCATGGACGAAGGTCTCACATGCAAGGAGCTCCGCTATTTTATGGGAGGAGTTAATGTCGGGCCGTAGCCAGCGACACACCTTTCCCCAAGCTTCAAAGCCCTGCGTTCTTATCGGCCTTCGGGATCAAACTGCCACTCCCTCCACTCTCTCCTGTTGTTCGGATGAAACGCCGTGGCGCTTAAACACCTCAGTCTTCAGAGCGTCATAGTTGGCTGCCTGTTCCTCGGTTAAGTCGTAATAAGCCCTCTGCGCCGTTCCTTCAAATAGGGAGCCAGTAGGTACGCCCACTCCGACCTCGGCCAAGCATTCCGCTTCGCGGTTCTTTCAAAGATCAAAAAATAGGACTCTATGTCATCACTTTCAGTTAAAGGTGTTAACTGGATTGGCTGTGACCGAGCCACCTCCGTCCGTGCACCAGCACAGGAACGAGCCTCGGCTTCTGCCAACTGGGTTCGGGTCTCCCCCATCTGGATCTTCAGGGTTTGGAGATCTCCCATGATCGTATTCAGAACAGTATTCAGGTCTTGTTCCTCGCTCATGATGAACAATTGTATCCTGCCGACTACGCCAACTGTAATAAATAAAGAGTCTTCAAAATAGAAAAAGGTTTGGGGTTTTATCCCCGTATATTGTCGTCCAGACAAAAATGAAGTGAATGATCCAAATATGACCTTTTCAGTACACAAATGAATGAAATGCTATAACAAAATGGCGTTTATATAGAGGATGGGATGATGGGAGGAAGTGGTTGGCAGGAAGTGACGTTTGGAGGCGGGACCACGGAACCAACGTCACCAGGAGCAGACTGAAGTAATCGAGTTGGAACCGGAAGTGACGTCATCAGATGGAAACCGGAAGTGATGTCATCGCGGCCATTTTGGATTTGTGAGTTTGCGACTGTTTTACTTGTCTTCCGGTTTTCTGTAGATAGAAAGAGAGTCAGGTAAGCACCACGTGATAAACCCTTGTCTCGCGAGATTTCACTCACCTTTAGGCTCTTTGACTGCCTCCAACTCGCACGTGTGTGACAATATATATACATACAGTGCATCCGGAAGGTATTCACATCGCATCACTTTTTCCACATTTTGCTATGTCACAGCCTTATTCCAAAAAAGATTAAATTCATTTTTTCCTCAGAATTCTACAAACAACACCCCATAATGACAAAGTGAAAAATGTTTACTTGAGGTTTTTGCAAATTTATCAAAAATAAAAAAACTGAGAAGCACATGTACATCAGTATTCACAGCCTTTGCCATGAAGCTCCAAATTGAGCTCAGGTGCATCCTGTTTCCCCTGATCATCCTTGAGATGTTTCTGCAGCTTCATTGGAGTCCACGTGTGGTAAATTCAGTTGATTGGACATGATTTGGAAAGGCACACACCTGTCTATAGAAGGTCTCACAGTTGACAGTTCATGTCAGAGCACAAACCAAGCATGAAGTTAAAGGAATTGTCTGTAGACCTCCGAGACAGGATTATCTCAAGGCACACATCTGGGGAAGGTTACAGAAAAATTTCTGCTGCTTTGAAGGTCCCAATGAGCACAGTGGCCTCCATCATCCATAAGTGGAAGAAGTTCAAAACCACCAGGACTCTTCCTAGAGCTGGCCAGCCATCTAAACTGAGCAATCGGGGGAGAAGGGACTTAGTCAGGGAGGTGACCAAGAACCTGATGGTCACTCTGTAAGAGCTCCAGAGGTCCTCTTTGGAGAGAGGAGAACCTTCCAGAAGGACAACCATCTCTGCAGCAATTCACCAATCAGGCCTGTATGGTAGAGTGGCCAGATGGAAGCCACTCCTTAGTAAAAGGAACATGGCAGCCCACCTGGAGTTTGCCAAAAGGCACCCGAAGGACTCTCAGACCATGAGAAACAAACTTCTCTGGTCTGATGAGACAAAGATTGGAGTCTTTAGTGTGAATGCCAGGCGTCATGTTTGGAGGAAACCAGGCACCGCTCATCACCAGCCCAATACCATCCCTATAGTGAAGCGTGGTGGTGGCAGCATCATGCTGTGGGGATGGAACTGGGAGACTAGTCAGGATAAAGGGAAAAATGACTGCAGCAATGTACAGAGACATCCTGGATTAAAACCTGCTCCAGAGCGCTCTTGACCTCAGACTGGGGCGACGGTTCATCTTTCAGCAGGACAACGACCCTAAGCACACAGCTAAGATATCAAAGGAGTGGCTTCAGGACAACTCTGTGAATGTCTTTGAGTGGCCCAGCCAGAGCAGAGCCAGACTTTAATCCAATTGAACATCTCTGGAGAGATCTTAAAATGGCTGTGCCTGATGGAGCTTGAGTGGTGCTGCAAAGAGGAATGGGCGAAACTGGCCAAGGATAGGTGTGCCAAGCTTGTGGCATCATATTTAAAAAGACTTGAGGCTGGAATTGCTGCCAAAGGTGCATCGACAAAGTATTGTGCAAAGACTGTGAATACTTATGTACATGGGATTTCTCAGTTTTTTTATTTTTAATAAATTTGCAGAAACCTCAAGTAAACTTTTTTCACGTTGTCATTATGGGGTGTTGTGTGTAGAATTCTGAGGAAAAAAATGAATTTAATCCATTTTGAAAAAAGGCCGTAACGTAACAAAATGTGGATAAAGCGATGTGCTGTGAATACTTTCCGGATGCACTGTATGTACTGCGGTGGGTTGGCGCCCTGTCTGGGGTTTGTTTCCTGCCTTGCGCCCTGTGTTGGCTGGGATTGGCTCCAGCAGACCCCCGTGACCCTGTAGTTAGGATATAGTGGGTTGGATAATGGATGGATGGATGGATATATATATATATATATATATATATATATATATATATATATATTGTGAAGGACAGCCGGGTCCCATGCCCGGCAGGGACGCCCCTGCTGCTTATGTTCCGGGGGAGCCACCATGGGCACTCCAGTACCTCCCCCGGGACGCTTGGTGGCAGCCTCCATGGCTGATGGTGATTCCCCAACCACCCGCAGGGCTCCATGGGAGATGGAGTCCTCCACAGCCTGGTTGGGGGCTCGGATTGCCGCTAGGGGGAGCTGCATGGACTCAGCAGCCTGGCTGGATGAATCTTCAGCCCCACCCGGAGGTGCAATTAGGACCAGGTGGTCAAGCCCCTGGAACACTTCCGGGTGGGTTATAAAAAGGGGTCGGGAGGAGGAAGACTAAGCTTGAGGAGGAGTGGTGGAAGAGAAGAAGGATTGTTGGTTTTGTCAATTGTACTTTGGGACTGTGTTTGGGCTGTGTAGCATGGGGAAGACGTGTCCCACAGCTGAAGAAACAATAAAAGTCTTTGTGTTTTTATACGTGCCTCCTTGTTTATCTGTGTCGGGTCAGGCGCCTATATAGCGCCTTTGTTTATATATATATATATATATATATATCCTGCCGCTCGTGTTGTGAAGAGCGGGGCTGAACACACCCCAAGGAGACGTGGTGGCTCCTTTGAAACCCCCTCTTAAATGGTGATACAGTGGGAAACAAATATATTTTTTTTTACGTCCTCTTTGCTCAATCAGTTTCTGCCTTGCTGCTGCTGCTGTGCCACATGATCTGCATCTTGTATAAAATCGAACATCTATCTGTCTGTCTGTCTGCTTTTCACAAGAGAACTATGTGGTATAGCGGGTCTGTGTCTCTGAATGAATTGCCAGTTATTTAAATACTCCATTTGGCTGTGCCAGTCTCCGTGGGTGTGATCGTGCAGTTGTGGGGAGTTAATGAGGTAATTGGGGTGAGTCGCACCTGCACATGAGGGTTTGGATTTGTCTTTGTTTTTAATCAAACCACCGTAGAATTTTTCCACCATCCCCTTGCTCTGAGTGTGATTTGTTCCCATTTGCTAAGCTCATCTGGTTACATTACTGACGGTGTTGTGTTGGAGCGGGAGCATGAAGCAGGACCTGCACCATCACAAGCTACTTAACAGATTTTGATTAGGTTTTTTGTCTATGGTTTGCTTTAACATTCTGGTTGATTTTGGGACTTCTCACATCACGCTAAGTATCACAGTTCACTCGAGGCACTGATTTATTCGTGCTAATCTGAGAGACAGCCTGCAGGCTGAGGGTAGGGAGAAGTGGGACCTCAGGAGTGGGGAGGTGGGCAGCTCTTGTTCGAGTCACTCTACCTCACGCCACATATTGGAACATTCCTTGCCTCTGCTTAGCTAGCAATACCCATTTGTTCAGCAATTGTTATCATCCACAGATTAAGGCGTAATGTTTGACATTTTTGAGAGCGAGATCAGAGCTACGTGTGTTGTAGAGGGTCAGAGATATTACGGCCATGTGATCTTTTCCCCACGAGGGGGACGCTCTCTAGTCAGAGTTGAACACGATTAGATACCGTGCCA
The DNA here is from genome assembly GCF_016835505.1 of Polypterus senegalus. Taxonomy (NCBI): domain Eukaryota; kingdom Metazoa; phylum Chordata; class Cladistia; order Polypteriformes; family Polypteridae; genus Polypterus; species Polypterus senegalus. The sequence continues at coordinate 12,771,802 of NC_053154.1, read as the reverse complement.
ACATTTGACATTGGAGCGTACCTACCCTCCGCTTGGCCAGAATTACATTTTCTTTTCTTTTATTGATTTTTAAAGTTTGTTCGGTTTAACTACTACGTGGGCAGAACCATGTGGGATAGCTAGTATATATATTGTGATGGCCGGGAAATCCCTCAACCAAGAGAAAGAGCCTCTTTAGGGCAATACATCCCCCAGGATGCTAGATGGCAGCTCTCCTGGATGGAAATGGTTCCCCAGATTCCCGCAGGGCAGCATGGGACATGGAGTCCAGTTTTTCAGCCCTGTTGGGTGCCGTGGGTGCCGCCAGGGGGAGCTCGCCAAGAACCCAGGGACTATTATGGTGACGTTAATGGAAACCTGCAGTACTTCCGGGACACCTGAAGAAGGCATTTGACCCGGGGACGGAATACTTCTGGGTCAGAGACTTTAAAATGATGATGGGAAACCCCAGCAGAGGGAACTGGAGTTGAGTGGTAGAGTGACAGAGCTGCTGGGAGTGGAGGATTGTGGATTATTGTGTTGATTAATTATTGGAACAATTGTGGAGTGTGTGGTGCTTGGTGCACTTTACTGAAGAATATTAAAATCTTCTTTGTGCTTTTACAAGTGTGTCTTGGACGTCTGTCTGGTGGGTTCAACGGGGCAACAGCGCCTCTAGCATCCACAATATATATATATATATATATATATATATATATATATATATATATATATATATATATATATATATATATGTACTTACATACTTTCCACATAATTCAGAGATACAGTAGATACAAATCATATTCAGTCCACTTCACTTTCTGACCACTTTATTGGCCATTTTTGCCCTTCAATCACACTCAATAGTCCATGAAAACGTGTGTACAGAAAGGTTGGCAAATGTATTACAAATCACAAACTGAATTTTCTCATTTCTATAAAAATTGAGACCCTTTGCAGTGGCTCTCCAAATGGTGGTCAGATCCATCCTCTTCGCTTTAATCCTCCTTGAGATGTGTCCAGAACTTGTTTGAGGTCCACCAGTGGCAAACTGAATTGTCATGACCTCATTTACAAAAGCATAGGAGCCACAATTCTCACTGCATGTCTACACACAGACCAAACTATGGAGTTTCTCTGTGGATGTCCACAATCAAATTGTAGTGAGCCAAACATCCGGGCAAGGGGAAAACACTTCCTAAAGGCTGAGTGATCCCTGGAGCACATTGGCCTTACTGATTGTGAAATGGAAGAAGTCTCGAACCACTAGGACTCTTCCAAGAATTGGATGTCCAGCCAACTTGAGCAATTGGGAAAGAAGAGGAGGTCCAGAGGTGGCCAGGAACCCAATGTGCTCTCTAACAGAGATTTACTGAGATGGGAGAACCGTTTGGAAGAATGACCTTCTAAGCATCACTCCCTAATTCAAGCATTTATTATGGATCGGTAACTACTGAATGGCCAAATGTTGGCCACAATTGTGCAAAATCCACATGAGGCCTTCTGCACAATTTCGAGACAGAAAAGTGTTTACAAATGGATTGAGAAGGTGAAAATCATCAGACAAGTGTTAAGTACGAAGAAGTAGCAGGATGCCCATCCATATCCACTACCAACAACAACATTGATCAAGTCTGATGAACCAATGAGGATTCTGGCCTCAGTATGTACAAGTGAGAGCCAATGTGGGTATGGTGAGTTGTGTTGGACTGGCATCTCATCCAGAGTTTGGTCTTGCCTTGTACTCAGTGATGCTCTACCCCAGGGCATCATAGCTCCCCTGGGCAAAGTAGTGCACTGGGACCCCTCTTTTGATTGCAAAACAGAAACATACATTGGCATCAGAAACTTCATTGGCCCCTAAGCAACCTGGGCATCAGCCAATGTCCATACATCGAAAGGCATCGGCAGTCGTGGAGGCTTTGGGCTGGTTGAGCCCCAGCGTGAGTGCCCTGGCCGCTGGAGAAAGAACCCAAGTCTCGGTCCAGATGGAGTCCGATGTAGCCAGGGATCGGTGGGCTATCGCATTTGTATTGATGGAGCTGCATTTTGCCAGTAAGACAACTCCCTGTTGCGGGGTCCGGAAGGGAGAAGCATGAGAGTGGTCAGGGTTAGAGAAGTCGTACCGTGCTTTGGAATCTTTAAAGAGACTGCTTCCAGCCATTGTTTTAACCTCGTTGTTTTAAAGGATTGTTTTTTTTTTTCTTTTGTGTTTTTTAACCTCCACCCTTCACTTATTTTTATGGATTATTTATTTGAAGGATTTTGAGATGCAGTGTACTTTATTTATTTGAACACTTGTTTTGCTTATTGATTTTAAATAAAAGCACTTGGCACTTTTACACCATCCCTTTGCTATGTTGTGCCTCACTGCCCAGCTCATCGGCGACATTACCGACGGTGTCGGGTTCAAGGGCTCCCAGAAGGAAGATGGGAGCGTGGAGCAGAACCCGCATCATCACATTTGGCATTGTGTTCGATTAGATAATAGAAATGCGTATAGAAATAATGAAAGATGATTAGTTGTAGTTTTGTTCATGTGAGCAGGAGTGTCGTGTGATGGTTGCCATCTTGTCCTGTTTTCGTACCTGCCTTCTACCCAGTGCTGCCAGGGCACTGCACTGGCCATGCTGTGGTGGGCTCTGAGAATTGACAGATGGATGTCTGCATCCTCTCCACTTCCCAATAGTTATTTCTGGCGAGCTTTAGAGTCACGTATAAAAGCACATGTTTATTTTGTACGTAGAAGCGTGATAAAATTTTAATTTAATTTGTTACTTTGCATGAATAACAAATAAACCAGTCTAATGATATAATTAAGGAAACAATTTAGAAAAAAAATACAAAAAAAGGAACTGCAGTTTACATTTCAGTTATTAAAGCCTGTCGTTATTTACTCTTATGAATAATTTTTTTTTCCTCTTAAACAACTTCTATCACATTAAAGAAAAAGTCACAAAAAGATTAAAAGTTCCAGAATCTGTTGAGCTTAACTCAACAAATGGTTTGGTCTGTGGGTGCCTCTGGTGAAATCAACACATCTACAGAAACAAACTCCACTTTAGGGTCCTTACCAGCTGGTGCCACGGACATCTAATCATCTGCAGGTACGGGTCAAGGAGGTGTAAGGAGGTTAAAAGCCACAGAACGATAAAACCAAAGATGCAAAGAAGGCAGGCATTGTGTTAAAGTCTTTGTTCTCTTAGGCCCGTTGTTGTTCGTGTGTATTTGTCAAGGCCTGGGGACCTCAAAACGTATGTCTTTCTATGCCTTCATGGCACGTTATGGCAATTTATAAATGTGTTCTTTGTACAGAATCTGCTGGTGCACATACAATGTGTTGGATGCAGGTCTAGGAAAGTCACGTGCCTCTTCCTGCAGTTTCAAATGGCGTCCAAGTTGACACCAATCCAAACGTGACAACAATAAGGCCTAAAAAAATGATTTAGCACATCCATGTTTCAAGTCAGGAGCGTTCAATCAATCAATCAATCAACATTTATTTATATAGCACATATTCATACAAAAAAATGTAGCTCAAAGTGCTTTACAAAATGAATAAAGAAATAGAAGACACAATAAAAAATAAACATAAGCCAACATTAATTAACATAGAATAAGAGTAAGGTCCGATGGCCAGGGTGGACAGAAAAAACAAAAAAACTCCAAAGGCTGGAGAAAAAAATAAAATCTGCAGGGGTTCCAGACCAAGAGACCGCCCAGTCCCCTCTGTTATCAGCTATTGATCCTTATCTAGAAATTGCACATCTCTATATAAAAAATCTGTCTGTATGTCTGTCCGGTTTTCATGAGAGAGCTACTTAGCGGTTTTAGATTGGGTTTGTTTCTATATTTGCTTGAACATTCCTGGTTGATTTTGCGACTTCTCTCATCGTGCTATGTATCCGAGTTCGCTTGTGGTACTGATTTATTTGTGCAAATTCGAGAGAGATACAGTGGGGCGAGGGGAGGGGGGCATGTTCCCTCCTCACTCATGTGCCAACCTCGGGGCGTTTACCTTACCACCACTTAGCTAGCAAATGAGAGAACTACTTAACGGATTTAAATCGGGGTTTTTTTCTATAATTTGCTTGAACATTCCGGTTGATTTTGCGACTTCTCTCATCATGCTAAGTATCAGAGTTCGCTTGCGGTACCAATTTATTTGTGCAAATCCGAAAGACATGCAAGCAGGTCAAGAGGAGAAAGGGTGGGTCCCTCCTCACTCACGCGCCAGCCTCAAGGGGTTTACCTTACCTCCGCTTAGCTAGCAAACGAGAGAACTACTTAACGGATTTAGATCGTTATTTTTTCTATAATTTTCTTGAACGTTCCAGTTGATTTTGCGACTTCTCTCATCACAATAAATATCTTAGTTTACTTGCAGAAGCAATATATTCGCACTAATCCGAGACAGAGGCTGCGAACTGAGGGACGGGGAAAGCGTGACATCAGGAGTGGGGAGCCGGGCGGGACCCTACTCACTCATATGCCAGCCTCCATTCAAGTCGCTCTACCTCTGTGTTTTGGAGCGTACCTTGCCTGCGCTCAGCTAGCGATACCTGTTTGTTTATTGATTTTTAAAGTTTGTCCTGTTTCACTACTACACGAGCAGAGCCACGCGGGACGGCTAGTATAGCATAAAACATGTTCACATATTTACGAGTTTCAGCCATTTTCAAAGGAGACTAGCTATGTGCTTCCCCTCACTGCTCGTCACCCACCATGAAATGGAATGGTGGCTCTGAGGTATCTTGAAGGTTACTGCCAGAAGGGATCCAACTCTGTTGGGCCCTTGAGCAAGATCCTTACTATGAAAATTGCAGTACAATGGCTAACCCTGTACTTTGGCCACCAAAAGGTCAGGCAAAAAGAAAATTGGGGATTAATAAAGTATAGCAAATCAAAATTTCCCCTCCAGGGGCATGGTAGATTCTTCCGGCATATTTTCTTCAACACAAAAACTCCTTTTTACAGCTGTTGCTATATCTGTTCTGTAAAAAAAAAACCAGACAATAAAAAAGTCACACTTACAGTCACTCAGTCCTTCACTGTGTGTGTTGAAGAAGATCATACGAAAATCTGAAAAACTGTCTGCATTCCAGGTGTGAAAAGGGCGCTTTATAGCGCCCGACCCGACACAGACCACGCAGAGGCACGTGTTCACACTCAAGGTTTTTTATTATTATTATTTCTTCAGCCATGGGCACACGTCTTCCCCGTGTCCCACCGGCCCAACACAGTCCCAAACACAAAACTCACACCAAACCAAACTTTCCTGCTCCACCACTCCTCCCAGGCAACCTCGTCCTCTTCCTCCCGATTCTGGTCCTGATTGCTGGCAGGCGGGCCCTTTTATACCCCACCCGGAAGTGTTCCAGATGCCTGACCAGCTGGTCTTAATTGCACCCCCGGGTGGGGCTGATAAACCGTCCAGTGTGGTGGCTGGTTCTTTGCAGCACCCCCTAGCGGCCACCCCATCTCCCAACAGGGCTGCTGTGGTGGACTCCATGTCCCATGGAGCCACGGGGGAGATTGAGGAGGGATCCACGGCCAGGGAGACTGCCCCAAGCGCCCCGGGGGAGGTACTGCCATGTCCATGATGGCATGGGACCCGGCTGTCCGTCACACAGGTTATTACAGTTTTGGATATTCTGTCGCAGCTGGACTCTTAGGAATTCACAGAGAATGCTGCAGGTTTTTCCATTCTTTTTTAAAATTATTTTATTGAGTTTATTGGACGAAAGCAACATTTCATACAATCACGTCAAACTTAACAAACTAAAATTCAACCTGCACCCGAGAGAAAAAGAAGAGAACCTACAACAAGAGGAACTCTGTGAAAACAACAAAGAAAGGGCAATGTCCTTTTCCCCGATATAAATGATTATTTTAAGATTTGATTAATTAGATCTTGCTGTAATTTAAAAAAGTTTTGAACAGATCCTCTAAGTGAGAATTAGATTTTTTCCAATTAGTATCGGACATCAGTTAGCCCACTGACATACTTGGTGGGCTGCGATTCTTCCAGTTGAGCAAGATAAGTCTGCATACTAATAATGTGGTGTGACAGCGCTACGGGATTAATGGACTCTATTTCCCAGCTGCCCCGAGGGTATTGCCCTGATTAGATGTCCGCTACAGGTGCAGGGGCTGCTGGGGACAAGAAGGGCCGGAGGGAACTTTTGTGTTGTGTTCGTATTCACCTGTCTGTCTCGTCTCCAGTACCTCCTGTGGAATATCATTTCTAATCCGGATCGCCGAACCTGTAAAGATGCATGGACTGTCTCGCGCCTGCCTGTCGTGTGAGTCTTGTTGGATTGGTCATCATACAGTACTTCACCAGAGGGAGCGCTCCCCAGATCTCTTCACCCCTCACCGCATCAGGACCACCGGTCGGACTGTTTAATACACTGTTCCCTGGATCATCATCTTTTCCACCATTCCACTTCATCTTCTACTATTGCATTTGGACTGTTTATGGACTGTGTCATTAGTGTTTATTGTTGTGTTAGTAATTAATATTGTCGTGGGGAAAATGGGGGGGGGGCTTAGCTGTTTATTTGTTGTTTGTGTTACATTCAATATATCTCATAGTTATTTATTTGATTTGCTGTTAAGTTGTGTATCTGTGTGTGTGAATGGTGCGAGTCGGGCCAAGGCTGGGTGCGTTCCTGGGATCTCCACCAATCTGACCGGCACTGTACTGTTACAATCTGCAATTACAATCAGTGTGTCCTTCTCCACTTTAAGCCCATCTGAGTGTCCACCGAACAAAACTGTTAATAGTTTAGGAGGGATTACGACTCCAAGGCAATCTGATAAGCATTCAGTTTACTGTCCAAAATGATGTTAATTTGGTAAACACCCAAAACATGTGGTCCACAGAGGCTGGAACTCGATTGCAATGTTTACAAGTTGAATCTTTCCCTGGAAATATTTTGAATAGTTTTAAACGAGATAACTGTTCTTGATGAAAGATTGAATGAATGCTTTATCCATATGGAGCTACAGTGTATTCTGTGGATGGCTGCCTTTTCTGAAGTGTTAGGAGAGAGATCCTTTCCCCATCATAGCCTGGGATCTTTGAAAGGAAGAGACTTTAAGTTGTTTTGTATATATTACCGAGATGTTGTCTGAGTCTTCAAGACTGATCAGTATTTCTTCTGGAATAGAAATAGGTGAGAGGTGAAGAAAATTGGGCAGGTTCTTTTAAGAAAAGTTTCTGATTTGTAAATAGTGGAAAGATCGTATTGATGGGAAGTTAAATCTGAAGCGTAAATGTTCATAAGATACAAACACAATTTCTATATTGTGAAGAAATCAAAAAGACACAGATTAAGGGTTGGGGATACGTCCCCGGATACTGTGTGGTCCAGTAAATCTCTTACTACACAAGTACAACAGTTTTGTAAAAAATAATTGACAAACAATGGCTGACAAATGGAGCAATTTATGGGATCTGGAGAGGAAGTAGATTGTAGAGAGGGGTGACATGGACAGTTTTGGTGACATCATCAGAGGGCGACCGAGAGGTGAAGTCACCAGGGAAGAATGGGAGGAAAGTGGAAGTTCTTCGGGTGTCAGGACGAAGAATTCAAGGTGCCGTATTCTTTTGTTCATCAATTTTTCTGGTGAAGTAAAGAGAAAAGCATTAATACGCTGTTTTAATCCCCCATCGTTCTTGTTTCTGTGCTTTGTCGGGCCCTTTGACTGCCTCCTAATCGCTCATCTGTGACAATATACAAATCTCTAAGTGTTTCAATCCCAGACATTTTCCAAAGATTAAGTTTGATAGGGTTGAAAAAATGAGATGATCGTGTAGAAGAGCAGCAGACTAAAGTTTTCTGCCTTGAAGTGCCTCCTGCATTGGTTCCATATTCTCAGTGGCTGATGGGCACAGACATTTAGAGTATTAGTGTACTGACAATAATTCTATTTACTGATGCATAAAGCGGGGCAAATAAAGAGGTACTGCAAGATTTGACTTTGTTAGTGCAAATTCATCAACCACAGTCAATTTCCTGGGGCCTAAAATATAAACGATACGTATGCACAAAAATGTTGCGTACACCCATTTCCATGCTCACGTCTAGATGTTTAAAAACAAGACGTGGAAGAACACCACACACATTTTCATGGCAGCGTCAGACCACGCGTATGCACGTTTCTGCTTGGTTTTGTAAATGGGTGGCACCCTGCGTCAATGCAGTGCTACTGTTTCTCTGTGGTTTCCCTTTCTTTTTTAGATTCGCATCCTTGACATGGGCTTAATCAAATACACCGATATGAATTGCATATCATTTACAAATTTAAAGCAATTGATTCTAATATGTATGTAACAGTATAAATGTGCACAGAATGGCCAAACTATTCCAACTACCGTGGCTGCTTTAGTGTTGTTAGAAGACATCGCAAATGGAATTAGAAGAGAGCGTGTATTTAATACTGATTTCTTGTCCCATGATGATGTCTGGCTTCTGAGTTGATTTCAGTTTCCAAGAGCTCTCTTCTTTGAGGTGTGTGCTGAAATGGGGCCGGCTTTACAACGGCAGACTATGAGGAATCGTGCTCTACCTGCTCCTTTGCAAGTTCTGTCCTCCCAAAGGAGCTTTTCAATGTGAAGCAGTCAATCGATCGGGTATTTCTCAGTCATCACTGAGTCGCACCATGCCAGCTATATGGAATGGTATTATCCGCTTGTCACCCAGATATATAAGATATCCTTATAGAGTGGCTGAAAAAGCAAACATCAAAATGGAATTCGCAGCAATATCCGGTTTTCCAAATGTAATCAAAGCAATCAGCTGGATGCACATTGCTATAAAGGCTGTGGCCCACCAGGCTGGCACTGCCAGCTGAACCCGACACACGTGGGATACAAATTCAATGCACACTTTGCTTTTATTTTCCTTTTCCCTTGTGGGAAATGCCTTCCCCGTTCCCCACAAGTATAACACAGTCCTGGCACAAGCACAACACAAACGATGAATCCTTTCCTTTACTCTTTTCCTTCACTTCCTTCACTCCTCGGGTCAAGCTTTGTCGCTCCTCCCGACTCCAGCTATCTGAGTAGTGGCTGCTGGCTCCTTTTATAGCCCACCCAGAAGTGCTCTAGGTGCTTGGTTACTCGTTTCTGGCAGCACTTCTGGGTGTTGTGGCAGAACTGTCCATAAGGGCTCAGCAACTCCTGCTGCAGCACCCCCTGGAGGCACCTGTGGATCCCAACAGGGCTGCACCAAACTCCAACTAACATGAAGCCCTGTGGTAGTCTGAGGCACCGCTGAAATCCAGGGGGTTTGCCATCTAGCGTGCTGGAGGAGTTAACGCTCAGGTCCCGCTTGCTCCCCCAGTCTTCCCAGTCTGGAGATGTCCCAGCCAGGCAAAAGCCCGGGCTGCACGCTACAAGGCGACTTCAGAGAATTAATTTGCGTGTGTAAATAGAAAGCATTTCCTCTCTATGACTGTGAAAATTATCTGTGATGTGAAAATGTGTTTCATTAACCCTTAAACCAGCACATACTTGGGGGTTAATGCAACTCCGGACACCAAATACTTTCTTGTTGCACTTTTAAAATAAACATCGCAATTCACAAAGAAAATGTGAAATTTGAATGGCGCACATATTTTTTTTTCAGGGTGGAACGGTGGCGCAGTGGACAGCACTGCTGCCTCACAGTTAGGAGACCCAGGTTTGCTTCCCGGGTCCTCCCTGCATGGAGTTTGCATGTTCTCCCCGTGTCTGCATGGGTTTCTTCCCACAGTCCAAAGACATGCAGGTTAGGTGCATTGGTGATCCTAAATTATCACTAGTGTGTGCTTGGTGTGTGTGTGCGTGTGCCCTGCGCTGGGCTGGCACCCTTCCCGGGGTTTGTTTCCTGTCTTGCACCCTGTGTTGGCTGGGATTGGCTCCAGAAGACCATCGTGACCCTGTAGTTAGAATATAGCGGGTTGGATAATGGATGGATGGAAATTTTTTTTTCATGCAAAGAGCATAACAATTATTGTAACACTGATCATTTTACACACTGCCAATGAACTGTAAAAACTATAAAAAAAACTTCTGCAACAATCAATTATTCTATGTACAAGGTGCAACTGACACCACTGATGAAATAAAGTAAATCACCGAGCCAACTGCTTGAACTGGCTGCACGCAAACACACCGAGGCCAAAGCTGATACTCTCAGACTTGTCTAGTGCAGAGGCCGAATCCCAGGGACAGTGACGCTGCAGTTCTGCTCAACAAATATACGCCACTGACTGATCAGCTCTGGCGTGCTGGCAAATTGCTCTGTGAAGCGGCTATAGCCATTTGCGGCGTTCAATGAATGCACGTCACCAAATGTACTCGGCCCCGCGTGCTGGCAAATTGCACTGAGACACGACTATACCCGGTTGCAGCTTTCAATGAATAAATGTCACCGAATGTACTCGGCTCCGGCGTGCTTCCAAATTGCACTGGAAACCGGCTTTAGCTGGTTGCGGCATTCAACAAAGGTACTTTGCCGAGAATACTCGGCTCCGGCGTGCTGGCAAATTGCTTTGGGAACCGACTATAGCTGGTTCCGGTGGTTTAAGGGTTAATGTTGTGGTGAGGTATGTAAATGTCTCACAAATGATTGCAGCAGATTGCTGGTCAAACGGTGTGAGCCCTGGAATTCCACTAACTCCTCCAGTGATGTTGACACTGAGACGGTGGGCTGTGACTCACCTTTTCACGTCGACTTTGATATCTGATGAATTCTTTTTCATTTTGGGCACTTCACAAATTTCTGAACTTGAACTTTTGAGTGCCTCTGCCATGCTGTGCCACTCCATCAATTTCCTTTTGTTGCTTATACCACTGCTTAAGCCACCAAATAGTACATTTTTCCTTGCCAACACTTCACTGAGCGGGACCTCCATTTTGCATTTGCTGAAATTCTTCTTTTTTACACGTGCTTTAGCCTTTGCCTTTTAACAGAAAACGGAATGGAAGGAGCTATTTATATTCAAATAGGCAAAATTCTGGGCGGATTTGGGATAGGGCTGTAGGCGCATACATGTGTTTAAAAATTTACGTTGATTGGGATTTATAAAAGGAAAGTGCATAGAAATTTGCTTACGCACAGTTTTATGCATATTAATTTTTTTGTGCGTACGCACATTTCTAGTTTTGTCCATACACCATGTTTCAGTGTGAATTCTACGCAAGGCATTATACATGAGGCCCCAGGTCTTTATGTTTGCCGTCCAGTAATAAAATTGAAAGTTAGGTAGTGTCATGCCACCATCTGCTTTAGGTCTTTGTAGTGTCCCCTTTTCAATATGTGGATGTCTCAAATTACAGTTTCTTAAAGAATGATTTGTTAACTTATATAGAGATGGTCTGAAATAGAAAGAGCAGCTTGGGAAGAATATTCGTTTTGAGAGTATTGATTGGCCTTGCTAATGTGAGATGGAGGGTAGAGCACCTGTTCACATCTTGTTTATTTTTTTCCCCATTCTGATAGCAAAATTGCATTAAAAAAATCTTTATATTTACTTGTGATGTTTACCCCTAGAGATTTAAACTGTTCTGATAAAATGAATGGACTTATGTCTAGTCTAGTCCAGCTCCTGTTGGGCAAGATGGAGAGCAGGAGTGACAGACTGCTCCAGGAGGGCTCAAATGTGAAGCTTAGAAATGGCAGCAAAAGTCAGAGGAGCGAGGCTCAGTGTGACGCTCTGCTCAGGACCTGTAATGGCAGCAGAGGACTGAGCCAGTCAAAGGGTTGATTGTGCCCGTCGGTAGAATGTCTCATCTGGCTGCAAGATCCCATCAGGGTTAGTGGAGACATCTTCTTTAAGAAGAATACATCAGAGCTCATGAGGCTGCTTCCTGCCTGTGATTTTAACCTCGTTTGTGTGGAACTACTGGATATTTTTAACCACCATGTTCACCGATTTTATGGATTACTAGCAAAATACCCCCGCTTCGCAGCCGAGAAGTAGTGTGTTAAAGAAGCAATGAAAAAGAAAAGGAAACATTTTGAAAATAACGTAACATGATTGTCAATGTAATTGTTTTGTCACTGTTGTGAGTGATGAGTGTTGTTGTCATATATATATATATATATATATATATATACACACACACACATAAACATATATATACATACACACACACATATATAAACATATATATACATATACATACATATCTACATATATACACACACAGCTATTTCAGTATCAGTGCAATACGCTGCTTGTTAAAACGGATAACTCCGCTCTTACGTGCAAGTCTGCGTGGATATTATGAACTATCGTATTTGTTCAAGTTCTATTTAAATTTTAAATAGAAGGAATTTTTATTTAGTCGACAGAAATATCTTTGGTAGGAATGGTAAAACAGACAGGAATATTATTCTGAATAAATCAACTCAAACCTTAAACAACTTATAATATTTTGCTCTCCATAAAAATATATCCTGTCTAAATTATACAAGTTAGAAATAAAGTAAACGTTAAAAGAACAAACATTCAAATTTCTTTACTCTTATGTAATTTTATATAAAAATAAACTTAGATTTTAAATATCCCAAAAGATTTTGCTCTCCATAAAAATATATCCTGTCAAAATTATACAAATTCAAATATGAACATGCTGCATAACAAAACCTGGAAATATAAATAAAATGTGTTCCTTTCAGCAATAACAAATCAAATCATTCAGTTGTCTTTGCTCATATGTCATTTTAGAGCTGGACGCCTGGCATCTTTTTTTGGCCACAGGTTCGTTTCTGTTTGGTGTGAGGTTCTGTGTTGTGGAGATTCTCAGGATGGATTGCAGGTGCTCATCAGTGAGGCGACTCCTGTGTGCTGTTTTGTTAGTCTTTATCACTGAGAAGAGCTTCTCACACAGATATGTGCTACCAAACATGCACAAGGTTCGAGCCGCATGTAGACGGACTTTTTGTTCTTCAAAGTCACCAAAGCGCCGTGCAAACTCAGTGCGCAGTCAGTTTATCAGCAAAGTGCGTGTTGGGAACACCGTAGTGACGACTTGGTTTAACATTACTTGGCAACAGGGAAAGTGGGGCAAGGTGCACTGGTGCATTTGTGTCTCCCATAAAAGCAGCTTCACTTGAAATCACTTTGTGATTGTGCACGGTAAAACGTCCGCTGAAGTGTCAGATTCTTATTTAATTATTCTGCTTTCTGTATCTTCTGCATTGCATTCAGGTTACCCTGATGTTTTGTCTCATAGTGCCGTCTTAGATTAAATTCTGTAATTACAGCCACATTAGCTCCACAAATGAGACACACGGGTTCAGTAAACATATACTCAGCCTCCCATCGGTTTTAAAGGCTCTATTTTCAGAATCAACTTTTCTCTTCAGCATCGTGTGAGCTAGCTTCGCAATAACTTGCCAGCATCATAAGCTAGACTTGATTAACGCGTAAGTGTTAGCAAGGCAGCTGAAGCGCTGCATTATGGGATCTGTAGTTTATTGTGTTACCAGCGCTTCATATACCGGGCCATTAATAACAATAATACAGTATATAAAATGATCTCGGGCGGATATAATTACGCCGGGCGGATGTGGCCCGCCCCTTGAGTTTGACACATATGGACTAAATAGAACTTGAAAAGATATATTTTTCAAATGTGATCGCGCAATTCAGATAGAGTTGGCGCACTACAGCCTGCATGCCTCAATAAGTCATCCTCCCTCGCTCTTACTTTTTACCGTTCATCTAATGAATACACTGAGTATGGCTTTACCAAAACAATCATTGATGGCGAATAAAGTATCCATTATTCGAGTATGTAGATCGGGATATATATATACATACATATATATATACCCACGTATCGCAGCGGAGAAGTAGTGTGTTAAAAAGCTAGAAAAGAAAAGGGAACATTTTAAAAATAACGTAACATGACTGTCAATATACAGTATTTGTTTTGTGAGTGTTACTGAGTGTTGCTGTCATCAAGGATTTGATTATCATTATTTCTTTCAATCAGGTTCGTATTTGTAGGATGTGTTGTGTTCAAGTTACATTCCGTGTTTGTCAATCGTTGTAAAGATGACAGGTTTCATTCATCGATTCGTTTCTTACTGCATCAATAAACAGCTCGTCTTCTTCTTTATCTGAGACCTGACACACTGCATGGGTTTTTTACACTGTCTTCCTTTAGCGGGACATTGACTTTTTCCAACGTGTGCTTTGTTTCCGCAGTAGTTGGATTTATGAATATGCTTATCAGGCGCTTCATATTTTTGCTGCCTTTTCAATTGTGTAATTCGGTTTTGTTCAGCTCTTTGGAACTGTTGCTTTTATCTGTGCACTGCGTCAGTTCCGTGAGCCGCTCGGTGTACATGCATCGAAGGTTCCCAGCTGTGCTGGTGCCATCTCGTGCAATGTCCATGGCTGTATTTAATGTTACCTTAGTCCTGGCACTTAAAACTTTCTCTCGCAGTTTCGCTGAGTTTGTGTCAAACACCACCCAGACCATTTCATCTTCCTCTCCATAAGCACAGTCCTTCACCCGTGAATATTTAGTGGCAGTTTGCTATTGGATTGCGCTGACGGACGGCCTTATATGGGCAGGCATTAAATTACAAACGCCAGCGGCAGCCTGTCTATGAACTTAATTTAAAGTGTAGGTTTACATCGTGCTTTGTTTCCGAAGTAGCAGAACTCATGAATATGGTTGTATATGTCACTTTCGCTTCGCTTCTTATTGTTTAGCTGCCTTCTCAATTATATAATGCATGTTTTCTTAAGCGCTTTTTTGAGGTCTTCCTGGTTTTCTATGTACTGCGTGATTACGTGGGAGGCGTGATGATGTCACACGAAACTCCGCCCCCACGGCTTTGAAGCTCATCTCCATTACAGTAAATGGAGAAAAACAGCTTCCAGTTATAACCATTACGCGTAGAATTTCGATATAAAACCTGTCCAACTTTTGTAAGGAAGCTGTAAGGAATTAACCTGCCAAATTTCAGCCTTCCACCCACACGGGAAGTTGGAGAATTAGTGATGAGTGAGTGAGTGAGTGTGTGAGTGAGGGCTTTGCCTTTTATTAGTATAGATTTATTGAAGAATTTAATGCACTTCACTTTTGAACACTATTTTTGAGTAGGGTTTTAAATAAAAGCCCTGTTCACTTTTTCACCATGCTCTTGCTGAATGTGTGTGTGTCCTCATTTGCCTGGCTCAACTCAGTCTATGATGGAGTTGAAGGGACTCCTGGAAGCAACTAAGTGGTGTGGAGCTGAATAGTCTCCTCTCATTTGTCGAGTTTCTAATTTTACTATAATAACCTATCCATCCATCCATCCATCCATCCATCCATTCATTTCCTTAAACCAATTTTAGGCTCACATAAATCGTCGTCCTGACAGCATTAGGTCCCACACAGGAACTAACCGTGGATGAGATGCAGAACATACACCTGCACACAGCAACACTTTACTCAATCAGGGCTAATTGAGGGACATCTTTGGGATGTCGGTGTCATGATTCTACAGGTCATTTGAATTAATTTTATATGTATTATATTTAATACGTTTTAATGTATTCTTTTATCAGACTGCTTTGCAGGGTTCTGCTATCGCTTTTAAATTAAAAAGTCTATCTGTTGGTAAGCGTCAGAAAAGCCAAATGAAATCCACTGTGATGCAATGTTGTATAACAACAAAGTGTGAAAACCCTAACCCTAATGGTTTATATGGGGACTATAACTTGTCGATCTGTATTTGCTAAACCTCTTCAATGTGCTTTCAAATTGTAATTTGAGGGGCTTTCAATGTACTAATTCCACTACATTGCTGTGTTTAGTTAATTTAGTTTAAACTTTATTAATCCAAAGGGGAACTTCAAAATTGGTCAATACTCTGAAAGGCCACGTATGCCCAGCGATGGACTGTTGTCTTGTTTCGTTTGCTTTTCTTCAATTTCAATATTTTCTGTTAACCGTGCCACCAGAAATGAGGCCAGCTGACTGATATTGCAGGAGATCCACTGACACTTCACTCACCTTCTATTAATTTCTACTAAAGCACGTGGGTTAAGCACACCGACACATAAAAAAGAGAATATCTTAAGTATCAATTTACGAGTACAGATGAAGCATGAAATAGGAGCCTTTCCTCCGTTAAGTCAGTTTAAGTCATTATATGCAGTGTGGAAAAGATCAGTAATATGGGCTTATTAATTCCTTTAATTTAAATAAATCCTCTGCCATATCACTAGCACAATGAGAGTATTACTGTCACTGTATATCAGTAAAACTAAATGGAAATTAATTCCACATCGAAAGATAAAAAGATAATGAATTTTTTATTGGTATAGGCATGAAGATGAAAGGCAGCCACGTTCTGCGTACAACTTGGTCATCTGCATGTAGAGTTTTGTTCCACTTTGTAAAAAAAAGAATTTAAAATGACATTAGCAGTCTGTCTTAGCCATTTTATGTCTGTGGGTTCGGGGAGTAGATTGCCCTCTTTATACTTTTGGAAATGAAAAAGAGATAGGAAGACCTGTTTTGAAAATTATGGAATGACAACAAAGGCGATGAGATCTGACTTGGACGTGTCTTCTTCACAATTATGATACCAGTAGTAGTGTCCTTGGGCTTCATAGCCTCTTCATTGCCCAGTACCTCTACTGTTTATTTGTAATTTTACATCAGTCATGTGATGGGAGGGATGCTGAAAATAAAGAGGGAGCCCAATTATTATTATTATATATATATATATATATATATATATATATATATATATATATATATATATATATATTATATTTAGCAGATGCATCTATCCAAGGCAAGTTACAAAGCAAGTTAGAACAGAACAATCACAATTAAAAGCCATTGAGCCCAACAAAGCTCCTGTCCACTTAATTCTTCTAAAATAACATCAAGATGAGTTGTGAAAATCCTTTAAGTCCTACTGTCCACCACACTGCTTGGTTACTTATGTCCAAATGTCTGTGGTTCTCTATGTGAAGAAAAACCTTCTAATGTTTGTGCAAAGTTTCCCCTTGATAAGTTTCCAACTGTGTCCCTGTGTTCTTGTTGAACTCATTTTAAAGTCACCGTCTCAACAACAACAACATTTATTTATATAGCACATTTTCATACAAACAGTAGCTCAAAGTGCTTTACATATTAAAGAATAGAAAAATGAAAGACACAATTATAAAACAAAATAAATCAACATTAACATCGAATTAGAGTAAGGTTCAATGGCCAGGGGGGACAGAAAAAACAAAAAAACTCCAGACGGCAGGAGAAAAAATAAAATCTGTAGGGATTCCAGACCATGAGACCGCCCAGTCCCCTCTGGGCATTCTACCTAACATAAATGAAACAGTCCTCTTTGGATTTAGGGTTCTCACGGAAGGGCTTGATGATGATGATGGTCACGTAGACTTCTGCCTTTTAATCCGTCTATCATTGTTTGAGCATCATGAAGCTTTGAGTAGGTGGTGGTGGCCTGCTGCGCCACCACCACAAAGAAACCGGAAAAAGAAACAGAAAAGAGAGTAGGGGTCAGTAGCGATTTTAGAGCCACCATGAATAGTTATTTTGAGGAGATTAAAAATATAGAGTATCAGGATTGAGTTAAATTACGATTAAAATGAAGTTATAAAAAGGCCATGTTAAAGTAATGTGTTTTCAGCAGTGTTTTAAACTGCTCTACTGTATCAGCCTGGCAAATTCCTACTGGCAGGCTATTCCAGATTTTAGGTGCATAACAGCAGAAGGCCACCCGCCTCACCACTTCTTTTAAGTTTTGTTCTTGGAATTCTAAGGAGACACTCATTTGAAGATCTGAGGTTACGATTTGGAATATAAGGTGTCAGATATTCCAATATATAAGATGGGGCGAGATTATTTAAGGCTTTATAAACCATAAGCAGAATTTTAAAGTCAATCCTGAATGACACAGGTAACCAGTGTAGTGACATTAAAACTGGAGAAATGTGTTCTGATTTTCTTTTCCTAGCTAGGATTCTAGCAGCTGCATTCTGCACTCGTTGCAAACGATTTATGTCTTTTTTGGGTAGTCCTGAGAGGAGTGCATTACAGTAATCTAGTCAACTGAAAACAAACGCGTGAACTAATTTCTCAGCATCTTTCAGTGATATAAGCGGTCTAACTTTACTTATGTTTCTTAAGTGAAAAAATGCTGTCCTAATGATCTGATTAATATGTGATTTAAAATTCAGATTACAGTCAACAATTACCCCTAAGCTTTTTACCTCCGTCTTGACTTCTAATTCTAATGTATCCAGTTTATTTCTAATAGCCTCATTGTATCCATTATTGCTGATCACTAAAATTTCAGTTTTCTCTTTATTTAACTTGAGAAAGTTACTATTCATCCATTCTGAGATACAAGTCAGACATTGTGTTAGTGAATCAATAGAATCAGGGTCATCAGGAGCTATTGATAAGTACAGCTGTGTGTCATCATCATAGCTGTGGTAGCTCACGTTGTGCCCTGAGATAATCTGACCTAACGGAAGCATGTAGATTGAGAAGAGCAGCGGACCCAGGATAGAGCCTTGTGGAACACCATATTGGATATCAGGTGTCTTTGAGTTGTAATTCCCACAACTAACAAACCAATTTAAGACCCTGCCAGAGAGGCTCACCCATTGACTAAGGCGATTTCTAAGAATGTTGTGATCAATGGTGTCAAATGCAGCACTCAGATCTAAGAGGATGAGAACAGATAAATGGCCTCTGTCTGCATTTACCCACAAGTCATTTACTACTTTAACGAGTGCAGTTTCTGTGCTGTGATTTGTTCTAAAACCCGACTGAAATTTATCAAGAATACACTGTGTGCACAATTATTAGGCAAGTGAGTATTTTGACCATATCATCATTTTTAATGCGTATATTCCAACTCCAAGCTGTATTAACTTGAATGCTTATTGGATTTAAGCACGTCAGGTGATGTGTATTTGTGTAATGAGGGAGGGTGTGGCCTAAGGAGATCAACACCCTATATCAAGGTGTGCAGAATTATTAGGCAGCTAGTTTTCCTCAGGCAAAATGGGCCAAAAAAGAGATTTAACTGACTCTGAAAAGTCAAAAATTGTAAAAAGTCTTTCAGAGGGATGCAGCACTTTTGGAATTGCTAAGATATTGGTGTGTGATCACAGAACCATCAAACATTTTGTTGCAAATAGTCAACAGGTTCGCAAGAAACGTGTTGAGAACAAAAGACGCAAATTAGCTGCCAAAGATTTGAGAAGAATCAAACGTGAAGCTACCAGGAACCCATTATCCTCCTGTACTTTCATATTCCAGAGCTGCAACCTACCTGGAGTGCCCAGAAGTACAAGGTGTTCAGTGCTCAAAGACATGGCCAAGGTAAGGAGGGCTGAAACCCAACCACCACTGAACAAGAAACATAAGTTGAAACGTCAAAACTGGGCCAAGAAATATCTGAAGACAGATTTTTTTCAAAGGTTTTATGGACCGATGAGATGAGAGTGACTCTTGATGGACCAGATGGATGGACCTGTGGATCAGTAATGGGCACAGAGCTCCACTCCAACGTGGAGGTGGGGTACTGGTATGAGCTGGTATTTTTAAAGATGAGCTAGTTGGACCTTTTGCATTGAAGATGAACTCAAAATCAACTCCCAAACCTACTGCCAGTTTTTTGAAGACACTTTCTTCAAACAGTGATACAGGAAAAAGACCATGATTTTTATGCAGGCCAATGCTCCATCACTTGCATCGAAGTTCTCCACTGCGTGGCCAGCCAGTAAAGGCCTTAAAGATGAAGGAATAATGACATGGCCCCCCTTCCTCATCTGACCTAAACCCTGTCGAGAACTTGTGGGCACTTCTTAAACGCTAGATTTACGGGGGAGAAAAACAATACACCTCTCTGAAGAGTGTCTGGGAGGCTGTAGTCACTGCTCCACAAAAAGCTGATCGTCAACAGATCAAGAAACTGACAGACTCCATGAATGGAAAGGCTTATGACTGTTATTGGAAAGAAGGGTGGCTATATTGGTCATTGATTGATTGATTGATTGATTTTTTTTGAAATGTCAGAGATGTTTATTTGTAAATTTTGAGGTGTTTGTTTATTATTCTCACTATAACAGATGAAAATAAACAAGTGAGATGGGAAAATTTTCATTTTCCTTTAGTTGCATAATAAATCTGCACACTAATAGTTGCCTAATAATTGTGCGCACATATGTATTCCCCTGATGATGTTCACACTCACATTTCCGTTGTGAAACATTCAGGTTTCAGGTTTATTAACATTTTGAATTGACTGATAGCACTGTGTTTGTTCCATATTAAAATTAATCCTCAAAAATACAACTTGCCTAATAATTCTGCACTCCCTGTAGCAGGTTTATTTAGGTGGTCATTTAACTGCATAATGACTGCCTTCTCCAGAACTTTACTTAAGAAAGGCAGGTTAGAGATGGGTCTAAAATTTTCAAGAGCTGAGGGGTCGAGATTATGTTTCTTAAGTAGGGGTTTAACTACAGCAGTCTTAAGACAGTCTGGGAAGACCCCCGTATCTAATGACGAATTTACTATGTCCAGAACATTATCAATTAGCACACCTGATACTTCTTTGAAAAACCTTGTTGGTATCGGGTCAAGGACGCAGGTGGAGGGTTTTAATTGAGAGATTATTTTCTTTAAATCAGGTAAATCTATCCTAGTGAAAGAGTTTAATTTGTTTAAAACAGGATGCTGGGGTTTAGGAGGATCCTTAGTGTTGGGGAGATATACTATGTTATTTCTAATATCATTAATTTTTTGATTGAAAATACAGCGACAGCCTCACAGGTTTCACTGGAAGCACTTAGGAGGCATTCCTTTGAGCTACCTGGGTTTAGTAGGCGATCAATCATAGAGAATAAGACTCTGGGATTACTAGCATTGTTATTTATAATCTTGGAGAAATAGCAGCGCCTCTCAAGACGGACAGTGTTATTGTATTCTGTTATTTTGACTTTTAATATTTCGTTGTGGATAGTAAGTTTAGTCTTCCTCCATTGATGCTCAGCTCTACGGCATGTTCTCTTTAATTCATACACTCTTTGGGTCTTCCATGGTATAACAATGCTAGAAGATTTTTTAACTGTCTTTTCAGGTGCAACTATGTCAACAGCAGCTCTCACTTTAGTATTAAATCTTTCCACCTTACTATTTACATTATCCTCGCTATTATAGCTGGCACTATAAACGGACTGATTGCTTAAAATGTTTGTAAGTTTTAAAGCTGCTGCCGAATCAAAGAAGCGTTTTTAACAATATGCTTCTCATGAGTGTTTTTTATCATTATTTCTATATTAAAAAGTAGAAGAAAATGGTCTGATACACCAATATCAATGATCTGTTTTATATCGACTTTCAGTCCTTTAGTAATCTCTAAGTCTAACGTATGACCTGCTTTATGTGTAGGCTGATTTATGAGTTGTCTCAAATCAAAAGAATCCAGGAGGTTCATAAATTCTTTTACTTTTAGATCACACTGATTATCTATCTGAAAATTAAAGTCGCCAACTATTAGGAGTGTGTCATAGTTAGTAATTAAAATTGACATTAAGTCAGAGAATTCCTCAAAAAACGACGCCTCGATCCACTGGACTAATTTTCTTCACCATTTTAAACACTTCAGTCAGGTCTGCTCTTAATCTTCTTTTGTTTAAACTGTAAAGGCTCAGCTCTTTTAATTGTTACTCATAACTCATCCCCTGTAGCCCCGAATCAGCCTATTTGCTCTTCTCTGGACCTTTTCTAGCTCTGCTATGTCCTTTTTGTAGGCTGGAGGCCAAAACTGCACCCAGTACTCCAGATGAGGCCTCACCAGTGTGTTATAAAGCTTGAGCAGGACCTTCTTTATCTTGTGCCGCACAATTAAAAGTTACATAATGTGACATCACCTTAGAACAATCTAGACAAGAACAGGCCATTCAGGCCAACAAAGCTTGCCAGTCTTTATCCACCCAATTCCTCTAAAATAAAATCAAGTCAAGTTTTGAAAGTCCCTAAAGTCTTACTGTCCACCACACTACTTGGTCGCTTATTCCAAATGTCTATCATTCTCTGTGTAAAGAAAAACTTCCTAATGTTTGCACAAAATTTCCCCTTCACAAGCTTCCAACTTTGTCCCTGTGTTCTTGATGAACTAATTTCAAAGTCACCATCTGGATCCACTGGTCTAATACCCTTCATAACTTTAAACACGTCAGTCAGGTCTCCTCTTCATCTTCTTTTGTTTAAACTATAAAGGCTCAGCTCTTTAAATCTTTCCTCATAACTCATCCCCTGTAGCCCTGAATCAGCCTAGTCGCTCTTCTCTGTTCTTGATGAACTCATTTTAAAGTCACCGTCTCGATCCACTGGACTAATTCCCTCTGTAATTTTAAACACTTCAAGAGAGGCCCACCAAGTCAACAAGTTAATTAAAGGGCAGGCTCAGTTATAGGAAGCACTCCTGACCCCCTGGAGGTCGTAGCAAAGGAGAAAATTCAAATAAAACGGAGTGCCAATATGAATGATGCTGTGCATCCTCTCTGTGACACACCAACACTGAGGACTTTCAGACAATGAATTATTCAGCAGAAGTGTGTCAAGAAATACGACAGGGGCTTCATTATACCAACAGCAATACGTCTGTATAGCGCCTCACTGGGAATGGGACTGCCAAGGCAGAAGTTTTGTTTCTTTTGAATTCTCTTCCATTTTAGTCATTCTGATGTGTGTACATTAAAACTCAAAAAGAAACTGTTTTAATTGTAAATAGTTATTTTTTATGAGCATTCATGAACACAATAAAACATCTAATTAGAATGTTTCCATCACAACCCATTTAAGTATAAAACTGGAAAAAAAAATCTAATAAGAATTTAGCAATTTGCACAATTTATTACTGTATTTCATGTCATTCTGAGTTAATTCAACATGAAAATATTTAGTCAGTCTCATACTTTTACACATGTATGTGAAGAAAACAACTATGCACATTTATTGAATTACAAAGAACTTCTCTAGCTTTTTTTTTAGAACGTTAGAACAATCTAAATGAGAACAGGCCATTCAACCCAACAAAGCTTGTCAGTCCTGTCGACTTCATTCTTTGAAAATAACATCCAATTGAGTGTTGAAAGTCCCTAAAGTCTAACTGTACAACACTATGCTAACTTATACTTATTCCAAACTTCCTAATGTTTGTGTAAAGGCTCAGCTCTTTTAATCTTTCCTCATAACTCATCCCCTGTAGCCCTGTCATCTCCCATATTTGCTCTTCTCTGGACCTTTTCTTGTGCTGCTATGTCCTTTTTGTAGCCTGGAGACCCAAACTGCACCCAGTACTCCAGATAAGGCCTCACCAGTGTGTTATAAAGCTTGAGCAGAACCTCCTGTGTCTTGTACTCCACACATCAAGGCGCTATATAACCTGACATTCTGTTAGCCTTCTTAATGACTTCTGAACACTGTCTGGAAGTTGATAGCTTAGAGTCCTCCATGTCTTCTAAATCCTTCTCATAAGGCGTACTCTTGATTTGCAGATATCCCATTGTGTAATAAAACCTAATACTTTACTTTTACTGACATTAAATTTCATTTGCTACAAGTCTGCCCAAACCTGTATGCTGTCCAAGTCCCTCTGTGATAATTCCACAGATTAAACATTATCTGCCAATCCACCTATCTTGGTATCATCTGCGAGCTTAACCAGCTTGTTACTTGCATTCCTTTCCAAAAAATTTTTATTTATTAACAAAAATGAATAATAATACATACTGGCATGTCTAGAAGATGTGAGCATCAAAACCAACTGAGAACAATATAAAAAAAAATGAAAAGGGAGCCATACTACAGGTCAGGTTGTGGAGCATGCACTGGTACAATTCTTTGCCATACCCACTACACACCAAAACACCTCGATATCCTGGTTGGCAACCCCCAGGCAGACACCCGGTTCAGCTGCACCGTCTGGAAATGACCGTCTATCTGCCACAGCCATGTGTTATGTGGGTGTCCCCTTGGCCTGAATTAGCCACTTGGGCCCTCAGAAATGAGGACTCAGCGAGCCAGATCACCCCTGGGGAATCACTCCACATGGCCATAGTGTTATAACTGACACTCCTTCGCAATGCATGTAATGTTCCTCATTCGGGACTCTGTGAGCAGCAACTTGTTCGACACAAAATCAAACCAGCGGTCCCCAAGGATTCTCCGAAAAGACACAATATGGATGGAGTCCAGTCTTCATCTCAGGTCACTGGATGGTATCAAAGTCTCACAACCATATAGAAAACCGGGAAGCACCAGGACTCTAAAGACTTGGACCTTCATCCTTTTGCAGAGATATCAGGAGCGTTACACACCCCTTTCCAGTGATCTCATGACCCCCCCCATGCTCTCCCAATCCGTCTACTGACTTCATAGGAAGAGTCACCAGAGACATGAATGTTGCTGCCGAGGTAAGTAAACCTCTCGACGAGGTCGACACTCTCTCCGCAGACAGACACACTGCCTAAGAGGTAATGAAAAGCCTGGCTCTTGGATTTTATCAGGACACTCACAACCCCAGACACTCAGACTCCTTGCTCAGTCTCTCGAGAACCTTCATTGACTCCATAAAGATCACAGCATCTTCGGAAAAGTCAAGATCAGCGAATCTTTCTTCACTAACAGATGCCCCACAGCCACTAGACTCCATGACCCTGCCCAACACCCAGTCCATACAAGCATTAGACAGAGTAGGAGCAAAAAACACAGCTGATGAACCAGAATCAACAGAACCAGTGTACAGGGTGGCCGTGACATCTAGCAACTTCGGGAGGATCCCACAAGGTCTCAGGATGTCCCACAGGGCAATTCCATCATCTGAGTCGAACGCTTTACGAAAATAGATAAAGGCTGCAAAGAAACTCTGCAGATATTAGCATTTGCTTAAAATGCCTGGAGGACAGCCTTACCACCAGCCTGGAGAAGTTCACCCTGGATACTACAGATACCTGAAGCCTTTCCTACCCTCAGCTGGTTCACTACCTGTGTAATCTCAGTGAGGCTGGGTGGTTCACAGATAATTGGAGGATCAGCCTCAAGACCCATGGACTCAGAGATGTCCAGTGTCCCAGCTGGAGCATCAGCTGCTCAAAATACTACTGCTGCTATATAATTATGCCTCTAAATATTCCAAGACAAAATCAGTATTTTAAACCCTTTGTCAGGATAACAGCAGCCATCTTGTAAAAGAGACACTAAACAGGTCCAAAATATTTAAACAAAAGGTGTGTTTTCAAAAGACATTGGGATGGAAACCAGGGCATCAGTGAGCCTTAAATCCCCAAACACGATCACACCAAGAGTCCCGGGTTCAAATAAAGGATCGTGTTTACTCACCAATTCCTCCTCAAAGTAACAAAAGCAGGTTTTCACTGTCCACAATACCTCTCTTCTTTTTCTTCTTCTTCGCTGCACTGCCTTCCAGTCAAGTGTTACTAAACATCTTCCCAGCTCCAATTCGCCTGGGTTAAGGAGTGTGGTTCCTTTTATTAAGGACACCAGAGTTCTTCCGGTTCCACGGCCACTGCCCGATGGAAGCACTTCCAGGTCATGTGCGCCCTCTTGTGGCACCCAAGAATCCCAGCAGGACTGGGCTGACAAACTACAATTCCTGGAATTCCATCCTGGTTACTGATTGGGTGCCGATATCCAGGACTGCTGTCATCTAGCATCCTGGAGGAGCGAACCTCCCTTACAGCCAGCTCTTCCCTGTTCTTCCCTTCCATCCTTGCCAGGGAAGGCACTATAAATATGTCCAGTCAGGACAGAAGTGCATTTGCCTGGGGTTAACCATGTCTCCCGGCATGCCTTGCTGGCTTTCCACTGAGCACTGATATCCGGGGCTGCTGCCATCTAGTGTGGTGGGGGAGCAAAAAGCCCCCAGTGATGTTTTTACTTTCCAGTGGGCTGTCCATCCATCCCTTCTGGTCCTTCGTTCTGGGTCTAATCCCCTTTTTCTCCTCGGCCGGGATGCCTATCTGCCTTTAAGTAACCTCCCGTCCAGGTAAGTAACCATCCCCTCTTCTGGCCCAGATGCCCTTCCTGCCCATGTGGCATCTTCAATGTTTAAATACAAGCAAATTAGGTGCAGTTTGAATAGACAAAGCAAGATCATTCCACAGCTTTGGAGCAAGAATGGAGACACATTGTCCACTCTTAGCATTTCTGGCAGGAGAAGGGAAGGAAGGTCAGCAGGCAGGCAGGGGCAGAAAGAAGGGGAAAATGGAGAGACCAAAAATTGAGATATGGAGGAGTAGAATCATTCAGACAATTATTGGTCCAGATAAGAACTTTTAAACTGGATCCTTGAAGCAACAGGAAACCAGTGGAGACCAAGGCAAAGGAGTAGTAGGAGTGAAAGAAGAAACAGAGAACCTCACCACCATTTGATTGCAGAGGTCTACAGACAGGTCCTTGGATTTCATGGCTTTGATTTGTCCTGATGTATAGTGTGAGATGTGGGAACCTTATTTACACAGGTACACGTGTGTGCTTTTTCTAAACAATGTCTAATTAATCCAGTTGGCTACAGGTGGACTCTAATCACGTTCTGGACACATCTCAAGGAGAATTAAAGGAAACAGGAGTTGCCTGACTACAATTTGGAGAGCTGCAACAAAGGGTCTGAATACTTCTAGAGATGAGTTTTCTGTTTTTGATTTTTAATAAGATTTCTGAAAATGTTTTCACTCTGTCATTATGAGTTGTTAGGTGTAATGCAGGGTTGTCGAACTCCAGGCTTGGTGGGCTGCAGTGGCTGCAGGTTTTCATTCTAACCCTTTTCCTAATCAGAGAGCCGTTTTCACTGCAAACTGACTCCTTTTCCCTTCATTTTAATAGCCCTGTTTTTTAAGGATTCAGTTCTCTGAATTGATTTGATTCTTCATTAAATGGCAGCCAAACAGAAATGAGATGTGCAATGAGCCGACAGATGACCAGCTAAACTGGAACGTCAAACTCCAGCCAATTTCACTCAAACCAGTTTCTTAATGAGAAGCCGATTCTTGCTGTTAATTAAACCCGTTATTTCATTCCATGGCTTGTTGCTGCTCTCATTCTTCCACAGCAGACATTTACAAAGCTGCTGATCTTCTGTTTTTGCTAAGAACATCATCAACCTGTTTTGGCCACCTGAGAGTTCAACCTTACTGAGACCCTCACCTTTTTTCAAGTGAGCTGGTCATGTGGCGGCTTGTTTCGTGTCTCATTATTGTTTGGCTGCTCATTAAGGAAAAAGAGACAACTAAGGAGGTCTGAGTCAAGTCAATTAAAACAAATGCAAAAGAAGTTAATTAGCAGCAAAAATGGCTCACTAATTAAGAAGATGGATAGAATGAAAAGCTGCAGCCACTGTTGCCCACCAAGGGCCTCATGTATAAACGGTGCGTTTTTAAAACCTAAACTTGGTGTAAAGCCACGCACATTTCCACGGTACCTCACACCCTGGCGTACACAAGTTCTCCGCACGGTTTTGCAGACTGGCGGCACCCAGCGTCAAAGCAGTGCTACTGTTCCTGTCCGGTTATCCTTTCTTTTTCAGATCCACATCCCTGACGTGGCTTTATAAATACACTGAAATTAACCGCATATTGTTTATTAGTTTAATGCATCTGATAGTAATTAACCAGTAACAATATAATGATCCACAGAATGGTCAAACTGTTCTAAATACCATAGCTGATTTAGCATTGTTACTCTCACTGCACCTTCTTCTTCTTCTTCTTCATTCAGCTGCTCCAGTTAGGGGTTGCCACAGCAGATCATTTTTTTCCTTATTACTTTCACTGCACCACTCAGAGTATTAATATCACTGTGTCTGAGTGTGGAATCACAGCTCTACAGCAGCTGATCGGAAAGAGAATTATTGGGATACAGCATCAAGCACACGCTGCCTCAGCCATGCTGTCTATTTGAACTGCTTCCGTACAGCAAACGCTTCAGAGCCTTTCCTGTACGGACCTCACAGTTCAGAAACAGCTTCATCCCAAGAACTATAAATGCACTCAATCAGTCCATCAAGTGCTCCTTGTAGAACAGTTTAGACTTATACAGTAAGTACA
Source organism: Polypterus senegalus (assembly GCF_016835505.1). Taxonomy (NCBI): domain Eukaryota; kingdom Metazoa; phylum Chordata; class Cladistia; order Polypteriformes; family Polypteridae; genus Polypterus; species Polypterus senegalus. Next base: position 12,743,698 of record NC_053154.1, on the reverse strand, counting down.
ATCACCTCACTGTAAACTTGAGATACAGTTATAATATTACACAACCTGAGCCACTTTATAAAGCGCGTATTTACATATGATCCATCCATCCATCCATTATCTAACCCGCTGAATCCAAATAGGGTCACGGGGGTCTGCTGGAGCCAATCCCAGCCAACACAGGGTGCAAGGCAGGAAACAAACCCCGGGCAGGGTGCCAGCCCACCGCAATAATCTATATTGTTAATAATTAAACATGCCAGGACACGGTGCCGCAGCGCTAGCTAGGAGCTTGCGCTCCGTTCACGGATTGTTCCTGCCTTGCGCTGTATTCTTGCTTGTGGTGGCGTGACACTGAATGGACAGACGGATAGAATAATTAAACACGTACTACAAAGATATTTCAATGTTCCTTAAAGGTTCTGAAGAATCGGCGTTCAAAGCTTACAGATGGCTTACCCTCTATTACAGAGCTGATTGTGTGACGATTGGGTATTTGGAGAAAGAAAAGTAAGGACCGGAATTGGAGGTTAGTATGTTTGAAAGAGACAGTACTGCGACAATAAATTATTTCATCGAAGGTCGCGCACAGCGCAGCAAGCATCATGCGTGAGACATGAACAATCACTGTGCCACCGTGTTCCCATTTTTAATGACGTGCTTTAACTCCTATCATCATGAAAATTATATCACATACAGTATACATCTCCGTATTTGAATTATTCAGAGAGCTGTAATATCACAATTGTAATGGATTCTGCGTCCTGTCGGAGGAAGAGAAAGCCCGGAAGCACGTAGTGATTCACACACATAGAGCACATAGACGATCACATAGAAAACAAAGCATTAAACGTGCTACTTTAGTTACGATGGGATTTGAGGAACTAGTAAATGAAATGATTTTAAGATGAAGTTTATGATGTTCTACTTTAATGACAAAATAAACTATGTGATTAAAGTGGAAATTTCGAGATTAAAGTTGACATTTCGTGCTTTTTCCCCACTGTGTGCCTATTTTTTTTTCTCTGTACCCTAATAAGCTTTCATTGACACTCAGACGGTGGGCTACGACTCGCCTTTTCACGGCGACTTTGATATGTGACTTCTTTTATATTTTGGGCACTGTACGACTTTGTAAAACTTGAGCTTTCAAGTTTTTCCGACGCTCTATGTAACTCGATCAACTTCCTTTTGTTGTTTATATCACTGTTTAAACCAACATATAGTATGTTTTTCCTTTGCCTCCACTTGGTATTCACTGAAATTCTTATATTTTCCACCGTGTTTTTCCCATTGTCTTTTCATAGAACGCTGAGCTTAAGGGATGTTTATATTGATTTGCATATTCAAAGAGGTGTAATTCTGGGAGGAGTTGAGCGAGACAGCAGGTGCGTGCATTTGCGTTACTTTTCACACTGACTGAGATTTATGTAACGGAAGAACGTGGATATTTGCATACGCACAGATTTATGCATCTGGATTTTTCTGTGTGTACACACATTCCCGCTTTTGTGCTTACGCCATGTTATAGTGCAAGTTCTATGCGCGGTATTATACATGAGTCCCCAGGTCTGGAGTTAGACACCCCTGGAGTAGGGTGGCAAATTTATCCAAAATTAAAATGAAATCTATAATGAAATAAAGAGTGCAGAAAATAAAGGGTCGGAATCCACTTTTAGATGTCAGATTGTAATCCATCCCTCCATTTTTACTTTCTCATATACAACATATAAGGAAAGTATTGTAGTCATCCAAAAATTCGTTTTAGACCTCCCTGAGTCTGAAAATACCATTTTCGAAATTATGTCTGTGTGTGTGTGTGTGTCTAAGTAAGCACGATAACTTGAGAACGCTTTCAGTTAGGAAAACCAAATTTTGCATACAAGTATTAAGCTCAAAACATAGATTTCTATTAATTTCTTTGCTATTTCCACTAACCGGAAGTGACACTTTTTTATTCATGCAGCGACAGAGTCTGATTTATTCAACTTTACTTTGATAATAATTGTTCAATATATCATTCATTTGATTTGATTTATTGCTGATGGTTGTTTAATGTACATAATCTAAAAATATAATCATTATCTTGCAGTTTACTCCTGAAATATCCATCCACATATCTGAGTATACGAGAAAGTCGAGGGGAGTCCACTCCCGATTTTTTTGTTTTACAACATTGTTTGAATTGTACAGATTGAGATGTTTTCAAAAATGCTTGTGAAGACATTCATGAGCTGACTGACACTGTTACATCTTATATCATCTTTTGTGAAGAGGTTTGCATTCCCAGCAAAACTATTGTGATTTTCAACAATGGAATGTCTTGATTCACAAAAGAACTAAGGAACCCACGTCAGGTAAAAGGAAAAGCCTTTAAAACCGGTGTAAAGCATGCCTACAGACAAGCCAAGAATAGGCCTAACAATGTGATATGCTAAATGTGAAATCCTTCCATCTGTAAATGGATTTACAGTTTTCAGATAAACCGGAAACAATACGTTTGTGTGAGCTCCCATCTCTCACACTGTCTCCCTTTTAGCACAGGAGCTCCTCATGGCTGTGTACTACCCCCTCATTTTAATTCTTGTAGACCAATGACTGCAGGTCCACTGATCCTTCAGTAAAATTATTAAGTTAGCTGATGACACCACCATTATTGGTCTAATTACTAATGGTAAAGAAACAGCTTATAGCAAAGAGGAGTCTCATCTTGTGTCTCGATGTGCTTCCGACAACCTGGTCCTCAATACCACCAGGACAGTGGAAATGGCCATTCACTTTTGCAATCAGCAGTTACGACCTCTCCCACAAGATATTAATGATTCTGCAGACAATATGGTGGAATTCTTCAAATTTTTGGGCACACCTTTCACAAACACTCTCAGGTGGGACCATAATACCACTTCCATCACTAAAAAGGCGATTGTACTTCTTATCTCAATTAAAGAAATTAAATATTTTCACAGCCAATTCTAGTTCAGTTTTACAAAACCATAATTGAAAGTGTAATCACAGTCTCCATTGTTGTCTGGTTTGGTTCAGCAACGGCAAAAAATAAATGACAGGCTGTGGTGAGGTCTGCTGAGAAAATAATTGGCTGTGCTCTTCCATCTGTGGCAGACCTCTAGCGTCATAAACCATGTCATAAGGATCATCTCACCCTGCTCATTACTTGTGGTAAACGCTTCTGGTCAATTCAAACTAAAACTAACAGACATCTCAATAGTTTCTTTCCCAGAGCCACAGCCCTCTCAAACCAGTAATCGTCTTTGTATGTTCATGTGTTCTGTCATATACTGTATGAAGATATGTGTGTGTGCGTCTGTACAGTGTATGTACATGTATGTGTGTGCATGTGTAAGACACTACAATAACAACAACAACAACATTTATTTCTATAGCATATTTTCATACAAATGATGGAGCTCAAAGTGCTTTACAGGATGAAGAAAGAGAGAAAAAGACAAAATATATAAATAAAATTAGGCAATACTAATTAACATAGAATAAAAGTGAGGTCCGATGGCCAGGGATGATAGAAAAAACAAACCAAAAAAAAAAAAAATACCTCCAGATGGCTGGAGAAAAGCAAAACAAAATCTGCAGGGGTTCCAAGGCCACGAGACCACCGGACATTCTACCTAACATCAATGATCTCAATCAGTCCTCATGGTTTACAGGCTTCACAGGGAAGAATCAGATGATTATGATGATGATGGTCATCTGGACCTCTGGCCTTCAATCCATCAATGTAAGGACATTACAGTAACCTGATCAGGTGGTGTTGGTGCAGATCGGCATCACAGAAAACCGGAAAAAGAACAGCAGAGAAAATTAGGGGTTAATGCATATCAGAATTGATATTGATAATTAAATGCATATACAAAATATCAGGGTTACATTAAAATGAACCTGTGAGAAAGCCATGTTAACCCTTAAACTGCCACATACTTGCACCCCTGGATGCCAAATACTTTTTTGTGAAATTTTAATGAAACACATTTTTTTTTTCATGCAAAGAGCATCACAGTTACTGCAGCACTGATCATTTTACACACTGCCAATGAACTGTAAAAACTGCTGCAACAATCTCTTATTATATGTATGGGGTGCAACTGACGCCATTGATGAAATTCAGTAAATCACTGCGCCAACTGCGCTTGAACTGGCTGCACGCAAACACACAGAGGCCAACGTTGCAGGCTCGTCTAGAGCAGCGGCTGAATCCCAAGGACAGTGAGGCTGCAGTGCTGCCAGGGCCAGCAGTGGTCACAAGCTGGCTGCTCGATGCATGTACGGTTATGGACTAATCAGCTTCGATGTTCTGGCAAATTGCTCTGGCAAGCGATTATAGCCAGTTCCGGTGGTTTAATGGTTAAATGCATATATAGAGTATCAGGATTAAACTCAAATGAAGCGATGAGAAAGCCATGCTAAAATAATGAGTTTTTATCGGTGTTTTAAAGTACTCCACCATATTAGCCTGCCGAATTTCTATCGGTCAGCTCTTCCAGATTTTAGGTGCTGTGACAGTAGAGGGCACTGTCGCTCCTCCAAACCCGCAGACAACACGTCCAGACACCCGGTAAAAGTCCCCGAAATGAATTTAATTTCTGCAATACTGTGAACAAAGCACCACCACCTCTACAATACACAACAATTATCAATAATCAATACAATAAATCACAATAATAAATCCTCCTCTCAACCCAGCAGCTCTGTCACACTCCCTCCCAACTCCGGCTCAGTCTGCTAGGTTTCCCACAGTCCTTTTTATATTGTGTTTCTGTCCTTCAGTCCATGTAATTCCATAGCACTTCCCGGTCAGATGAAAACTCTTCTTTTTCTTCAGCCCAGAAGTACTTAATTTCTTCTGTCCCTGTGACTAGGGAGTACTTCCGAGCTATAAGGAAAATATAAACCCCTGTGCCTAACTGCAGCGTCCCCTGGCGACCCCCATGGTATCCAGCAGGGCTGTGAAGCCAAACTCCATTGTCCATGATGTCCTGCGGGAATTCGGAGCACCTCCATGTTGCAGGGAGGACTCCATCTAGCGGCCTGGGGGTGTTGGCCAGGATAAACTGTCGGCCATCTCTCACAGTGCCTAACAGCAGAAGGCCGGCCGCCTCACCACTTCTTTTAAGTTTAGCTCTTGGAATTCTAAGCAGACACTCGTTTGAAGATCTAAGGTTATGCTTTGGTGTGTAAGGTGTAAGACATTCTGAGATACAGGATGGAGCAGATTATTTAAGGCTTTGTAAACCATCAGCAGTATTTAACAGTCAATTCTAAATGGCACAGGTAACCAGTGTAGTGACATCAGAACTGGGGTGATGTGCTCGGATTTTCTATTCCTAGTTAAGATTCTAGCAGCTCCATTCTGTACTCATTGTAACTGATTGATGTCTTTTTTTGAGTGTTCCTGAGTGGAGTGTGTTACAGTAATCTAGCCGACTGAAAACAAAAGTGTGAACTAATTTCTCAGCATCTTGCAATGTTTTAAGAGGTCTAATTTTTGTTATATTTCTTAAGTGAAAAAAGTGCTGTCCTAGTAATCAGATTAATATGTGTTCATTGTACTAGAAACTCACACCTTCACTTGCTCATCATCGATTGCACATCTCCTTTATAATTGTAGTATTCTATAACTTTGAATAAAGATTTTTCTTTTTGACTTATGCTGTTTATGTTCTATGTAAGTGATGTTGTGATCTGTTATAGGAAGTTCTAAACCAAATTCAAGTCAAATGAAGTACTGGAGAATAAAAGTGATTCTGATTTTCTGACTCAGTAGATGCAATTACAGAGCCTATGGTGGGTATCAGGTGAAGGTGTGAACCACTGAGCAGGTCATCAACTGTCACACTATGATGATTTTATTATTTGTATTTTATATATTGTATCTAGATTGTCTCTTGTCAGAAATGTAACATTTGTCTGTTAACCATACCATAGACAACTTACGTAAATGGGAACTTTCACAGGTTTCCGTCCTTTAATGGTGACAAGCTCTCCTTTGCGTTTATAAAATAATGGCAAGAAGCGATGAAGCCGCTATTTCTGCCGATTGATATGAAAGCAGCTGTACCTTTCTTCTCTGTTGTTCACATACTCTTTTTTTGCTTTGGCTTTGAGGTCAGCAGGCTAATTGTATGCGGTATTATTACTGTACCAACAGCCATTAATCAATTAGTACAGTTCAATGTGAGTCAAGCCCTGAAGCTCCGCTTCTCTACAACTGCTCAGCTTCAGCTATAAAGGTGAGGCGTGCTCTGTAATCAGCAAAAAGCAACAGATGATTGAATTAATGACTCGGATTGGAGCAGACTGAATTCTCCACTAGCTGTTAGAAGAACAAACTTCCTGGTTAATCACAAGCTGTGTAGTCACAATACCCCACAACACTAAACTTCTCAAGGGTGTCCCATTAACGAAGTCTTAGCAACAGCTTTGTTTTTTAGGTGTTTATGTTTGCTTGTCTCTTGATTACTACTGTATAAAATTTCTAATTTCAGGTTAGAAGATTGCTCAACAACAACAACATTTATTTCTATAACACATTTTCATACAAACAATGTAGCTCAAAGTGAAGAGAAAAAAAAGACAAAACAAATAATTAAAATTAGGGAATACTAAATAACATAGAATAAAAGTGAGGTCCGATGGCCAGGGAGGACATAAAAAACAAAACAAAAAAAACTCCAGACGGCTGGAGAGAAAAATCTGCAGGGGTTCCTGGCCATGAGACCACCCAGCCCCCTCTAGGCATTCTACAGTGGGTACGGAAAGTATTCAAACCCCCTTTAATTTTTCACTCTTTGTTATATTGCAGCCATTTGCTAAAATTATTTAAATTACTTTTTTTCCTCATTAATGTACACACAGCACCCCATATTGACAGACAAAAAAAAAGAATTTTTGAAATTGTTGCAGATTTATTAAAAAAGAAAAACTGAAATATCACATGGTCCTAAGTATTCAGACCCTTTGCTCCGTATTTAGTAGAAGCCCCCTTTTGAGCTAATACAGCCATGAGTCTTCTTGGGAAAGATGCAACAAGTTTTTCACACCTGGATTTGGGGATCCTCTGCCATTCCTCCTTGCAGATCCTCTCCAGTTCTGTCAGGTTGGATGGTAAACGTTGGTGGACAGCCATTTTTAGGTCTCTCCAGAGATGCTCAATTGGGTTTAAGTCAGGGCTCTGGCTGGGCCATTCAAGAACAGTTACAGAGCTGTTGTGAAGCCACTCCTTCGTTATTTTAGCTGGGTGCTTAGGGTCATTGTCTTGTTGGAAGGTAAACCTTCAGCCCAATCTGAGGTCCTTAGCACTCTGGAGAAGGTTATAGTCCAGGATATCCCTGTACTTGGCCGCATTCATCTTTCCCTCAATTGCAACCAGTCGTCCTGTCCCTGCAGCTGAAAAACACCCCCACAGCATGATGCTGCCACCGCCATGCTTCACTGTGGACTATATTGGACAAGTGATGAGCAGTGCCTGGTTGTCTCCACACATATCACTTAGAATTAAGGCAAAAAAAGTTCTATCTTGGAGTTTGCTAAAAGACACCTGAAGGACTCTGAGATGGTGAGAAATAAGATTCTCTGGTCTGATGAGACCAAGATAGAACTTTTTGGCCTTAATTCTAAGCAGTATGTGTGGAGAAGGAGGTCTGAATACTTTCCGTACCCACTGCACCTAACATAAATGAGCTCAATCAGTCCTCATGGTATTCAGGGTTCTCATGGAAGAACTTGACGATGATGGTCATGTGGACTTCTGATGTCAGAACATCGGGGTACTTTGATTAGGTGGTGGTGGCGCAGATCAGCACAACAAAAAGCCGGAAAAAGAACAGAAGAGAGAATAAGGATTAGTACGGATTTTGGAGCCGCCATTGAATAATAATGATAATTAATTGAATATACAGAGTATCAGGATTTAACTAAGATAAAGCTATGAGAAGCCATGTTAAAGTAATGTGTTTTCAGCAGTGTTTTAAAGTGCTCCGCTCTATTAGCCTGGCAAATTTCTATCGGTCAGCTATTCAAGATTTTAGGTGAATAACAGCAGAAGGCCGCCTCACCACTTCTTTTAAGTTTAGCACTTGGTATTCTAAGCAGACATTCATTTGAAGATCTAAGGTTACGATTTGGAGTGTAAGCTGTCAGACATTCCAAAATATAAGATGAAGCAGATTATTGAAGGCTTTATAAACCATTAGCAGGATTTTAAGGTCAATTCTAAATGACACAGGTAACCAGTGTAGTGACATCCAAAATGGGGTGATGTGCTCGGATTTTCGTTTCTGAGTTAAGATTCTAGCAGCTGCATTCTGCACTCGTTGCAATCGGTTGATGTCTTTTTCGGGTGGTCCTGAGAGGCGTGCATTGCAGTAATCTAGTCGACTGAAAACAAAAGCGTGAATTAATTTTTCAGGATCTTGTAATGTTATAAGAGGTCTAACTTTTTCTATATTTCGTAAGTGAAAAAATGCTGTCCTAGTAATCTGATTAATACGTGATTTAAAATTTAGGTTACTGTCAACAGTTACCCCTAAATTCTTCCCTCCCTCTTGACTTTTAATCCTAATGCATCCACCCATCCATTATCCAATCCACTATATCCTAACTACAGGGTCACGGGGGTCTGATGGAGCTAATCCCAGCCAACACAGGGAGCAAGGCAGGAAACAAACCCCGAGCAGGGCGCCAGCCCACCGCAGGGCACACACACACACCAAGCACACACTAGGGACAATTTAGAATCGCCAATGTACCTAATCTGCATGTCTTTGGACTGTGGGAGGAAACCAGAGTACCCTGAGGAAACTCTCGCAGTGAGGACCCGGGAAGCAAACCCGGGTCTCCTAACTGCGAGTCGGCAGCACTACCCACTGCACCACCATGCCGCACTAATCCTAATGCATCAAGTTTATTTCTAATAACCTAATTATATCCATTATTGCCAATCACTACAATTTCTGTTTTCTCTTTATTTAGTTTGAGAAAATTACTATTCATCCATTCGGAAACACAAGTGAGACATTGTATCAGTGAATCAAGAAAGTCGGGGTCGTCAGGCGCTTTTGATAAATACAGCTGTGTGTCATCGGCATAGCTGTGGTAGCCCACGTAATGCCACGAGATAATCTGACCTCATGGGCGCATTGGAGATCGAAAAAAGCAGCGGACCCAGGATAGAGCCTGTATCTCAAGAGACAAAGCCCACCACAGTGCAATGTTTGGAATAAAGTCCCATTTTTTTCCTTGATTTATCCCACTGCTCCACAATTTAAATTTTCGAATCAACTCAGGTGAAATTAAAAGTGCACAATGCAGACTTTAGTTTAGGCCTTCACTAATCCTGTTTGTTCTTTTAAGGCAGCAAGTGTTGTAAATTTCTGAAACTGAAGCCAGCCATGTGTCAGTATTACTCTGTGCTGCCTTCACCACCCTAAGCAGTGCTTTATGTTGTTGAGCCAAGCAAATGATACACTAATATGTGACACACCAGTACACCCACTGTGCATCAGTGTGACAATGCCGGTCCCTTACAGACTCCCTCTTCCCACATGGGAGTCTGCCGAACCAACACCGTCGATAGTTATGACCGAGGTGAGCTGACAAAAGAGCGCAATTCTCTGATGAGGTGGAAAAAGTGCTTGTATTAAAAAACAGTCAAAACAAAAGTCCAACCAACAAGTGCCAATTGTGCAGCATTCTAAAAACAGTACATATATAAATCCATAAAAATCCAGTGAAAAGTGGGGATAAAAAAATCAATAAATAAATCTGTTAAAAATGCAGGCTAACTCCTCCCGATCTCAGGCCACCTCCTTCTCATTCTCCCCGGCTCACCCATTGCTTGCGTAGCCGTCCAGAGACTCAGCGGTCACGAGCTCCATTATGCCGACCCCTGTCTTGGACATCGCAGCCAGACAGTCCGAGGTTGGCTCTCCTCCCTTCTTCCTTCACAATCACTTGGTCGCACCTCGGAAGCGTAGGGAGGGCACCTGCCTTGCTCGCCACACTCCACCTGAACATTCAGTGGGGCAAACTAGCGCCTAGAGCACCACAGCCAACGCCCCTTCGCGGGGCTCCAGCTTATACTGCCTCCTCCTTCCAGGTGGCCAGATCATCTCCAAGACTGCCTTTAATGTCTTTTAACCTCTTTCCTTCCGATCTTTTTCTTCCTCTCGTCTTTGATTCCCCCTCTTTTGTGCTGGCCGGTATATATACAGTGTGACAGATAGGGGCGCTGTTGTCCCCTTGAACCCTCAGACCAGACGCCAGACACCAGATAAAAGTCCAAATGTTGACTTTATTATTTTCAATAGTGCACAAAGCACCTCCACCTCCACTATACTCAGTATTACAATAATAAACACAATTCACAATCCTCCACAACTCTCAGCAGCTCAGTCACCCTTCCTCCCAACTCGGCTCCATCTGCTGGGTTTCCCACAGTCCTTTATATAGTCCTTGACCCAGAAGTATTCCTTCTCCGGGTCAAAACGCCTTCCTCAGGTGTCCCGGAAGTACTGCAGGTTTCTGACCTCGTGACTCATTAGTACTTCCAGGTTAACGTCACCATAATAATCCCCAGGTTCTTGGTGAGCTCCCCCTGGCGGCACCCACGGTACCCAACAGGGCTGAAGAACCAGACTCCATGTCCCATGCTGCCCTGCAGGAATCCTGGGGACCATTTCTGTCCAGGGGAGCTGCCATCTAGCGTCCAGGGGGATGTAGTGTCCTAAAAAAGCTCTCTCTTTTAGTTGAGGGACCTCCCGGCTAGACTGAAATGCTGGCTGTCCCTTACAACAGTCATATGAAAACCTTTGGGAACTCCTCTCAACCTGCATAATAATTTACTCTATTATCAACAAAAAAGATAACAGTGGTATGTCTTTCATTTCCTAGGAACATCTGAGTACTGCAGTGTTTTCAGAACAAAGAGTTTTAATGAAGCAGTATTTAGTTGTATGAAATTAAATCAAATGTGAAAAACTGGCTGTGCACAAATGTGGGTCCCCTTGTCATTTTGCTGATTTGAATGCCTGTCACTGCTCAATGCTGATTACTTACAACACCAAATTGGTTGGATGAGCTTGTTAAGCCTTGAACTTCATAGACAGGAGTGTCCAATCATGAGTGGTCAAAGGTATTTAAGGTGGTCAATTGCAAGTTGTGCTTCCTTCCCTTTGACTCTCCTCTGAAGAGTGACAGACAGCATGGGATCATCAAAGCAACTCTCAAAAGATCTGAAAACAAAGATTGTTGAGTCTCCTGGTTTAGGGGAAGGCTACATAAAGTGATCTGAGAGGTTCAAACTGTCAATTTCAACTGTAAGGAATGGAATCAGGAAATGGAAGGCCACAGGCACAGTTGCTGTTAAACCCAGCAGGTCTGGCAGGCCAAGAAAAATACAGGAGCGGCATATGAGCAGGATTGTGAGAATGGTTACAGACAACCACAGATCACCTCCAAAGACCTGCAAGAACATCTCGCTGCAGATGGTGTATCTGTACATCGTTCTACAATTCAGTGCAACTTGCACAAAGAACATCTGTATGGCAGGGTGTTGAGAAAGAAGCCCTTTCTGCACTCACGCCACAAACAGAGTCGCTTGTTGTATCAAATGCTCATTCAGACAAGCCAGATTCATTTTTGAACAAAGTGCTTTGGACTGATGAGACAAAAATTGAGTTATTTGGTCAAAACAAAAAGCGCTTTGCATGGCGGAAGAAGAACACCGCATTCCAAGAAAAACACCTGCTATCTACTGTCAAATTTGGTGGAGGTTCCTTCATGCGATGTTGCTGTGTAGCTAGTTCAGGGTCTGCGGTCCTTGTTAAAGTCGAGGGTCAGATCAATTCAACCCAATATCAACAGATTCTTCAGGATAATGTTCAAATATCAGTCACAAAGTTGAAGTTACGCAGGGGTTGGATATTCCAACAAGACAATGACACAAAACACAGTTCGAAATCTACAAAGGCATTCATGCAGAGGGAGAAGTTCAATGTTCTGGAATGGCCGTCACAGTCCACTGACTTGAATATCATCGAAAATCTATGGAATGATTTGAAGCCTGCGGTGGGCTGGTGCCCTGCCCGGGGTTTGTTTCCTGCCTTGCACCCAGTGTTGGCTGGGATTAGCTCCAGCAGACCCCCATGACCCTGTAGCTAGGATATAGCAGGTTGGATAATGGATGAATGGATGGATGATTTGAAGCAGGCTGTCCATGCTTGGCAGCCATCAAATTTAATAAAACTGGAGAGATTTTGTATGAAGAATGGTCAACAATACCTCCATCCAGAATCCAGACACTCATCACAGGCTGTAGGAGGCGTCTAGTGGCAAAAGTAGGCTCAACTAAGTATTGATCTCTGTTGGGTGCCCAGATTTATGCACCTGTCTAATTTTGTTATGATGCATGTTGCATATTTTATGTTAATCCAATAAACTTAATGTCAATGCTGAAATCCTACTGTTTCCATAAGGCATGTCAGATATTAAAAGGAAGTTGCTACTTGGAAAGCTCAGCCAAAGAGAAACAAAAATCCAAAGAATTAAGAGGGGTTCCCAAACTTTTTCACATGACTGTATATAAACCACTGGGTCTGACTAGTTCTGGTATTCAGCCATTTGAACCTCGGTCTATGCGCTTCTCTTTGTCTCAATCCAACCATGGATATCACTCACCTTGTAAGTGTCTTTTAACACTTTATTGTTTAATGTATACTCTTCTGCTGTGTATTGCTTTATAAATCATTCTTTATTGTCTTTGGTTCTACACCTGTAAATACCTGTATGTTTCTTTTGTATATATTTCAGTTTACAGCGAGGTATGTCCAGTAAAAGCCTTGAAGAAAGCTCACCCTTGTCGGTTTTATGTGAATGTGCCGAGTTGTTTAAGCTCTCTACAGGCCGTGTTGCACGGACAGCGCAGAGTGAGGCAGAAAAGTTTCTGATACCCTTTCTCTCATATAGCCACGCACTTTGAATAATTCAGGTGAGAGACATCTGCAGCCCTAGATAAAAATAACTCGATACAATGAACTGAAGTTTCTGAGCCCTACAGTATATCACACGTTTTGACAAGAAATCGTAATTTAACGTTATTACGGAAGTCCTCAACTCGAAAGCAATTTCACAAACCCTAATGAGTTCACTCTGACACACACTGTTTGCCAAGGTCAGCCATTGTACGTTACCGTGGAACACTCTGCGCTTTAGTGCTTAGGAAATTCAGGCTGTTATTCTTGTTGTGCCTAGTTTTTTATAATCCATGTGTGCTTAATAGACACAAACACGGCAAGCATTTTAATTTCTTCATTTTGTTTCTATTCCATATAAAACCCTCATGTTTCTTTTTTATTTTTTTCCAGTGATGTGTGGATATTTACTATTTGCCTTGTAAACGCCTAACCAGCTCAAGTTTGAATTCATGAGGATGCAGAAGCCTGTCCATAAATGAGCTGACTGCAAAAGGCTCTGATTGAATTTAAATAGTTTAATGAGGTCTAAAAGGGTTTCTGCTGTTTAGACAAATAGAAACTAATTGTCACTATAAAACACATTATAAATTTCAAAAACACCCCAAACTAATCAAGTTCCTTTATTTACTTCCATCATTTGGCCTCGTAAAAAAAACGTTGGGTTTGTTTTGGCCGTTTGCCACTTCTCTCTTGAGTTTGGGTAAGTAATGAAGGGAAAGGACGAGACAAATTTTCTTCTTTAGGAGAAGAGGTATGTGTGCTATAAAATAATTCATGATAAACTCCTTTAATAGAAGTTAAACAATCATATAAAAGTAATATGACACATTCACAGCATTCGTCCATTTAGGATTTAAGATTTGTGGGCCACCTTGTAGGAGGGCCTGCCTTTGTCGGCCATGGACTGAACCTCTCCAGCCGATGGCCTAATTTCATGATTTCTACCCACATCAACAACAGAGCCCACAAAACCTTCATTAAGCTTCAACACATCAGTAAATGGTGCCACAGTGGTGCAGTGGTAGCGCGGCTGCCTCGCATTTAGGGGTCTATCTGTCTAATAAAAGACAAGTCTACATGGATTGCTTAAATTTCAGCTATTCTTAGAGGTGTAGTATGGCTAGTTTATCAATAAAATATCATACTCTAAATGCTTTATTGCTTTTCATCATGAAAATACGATAATCTTAATTAATATAAACTTTCCTATTCCTAATTAAGCTTCAACACATCAGTAAATGGTGCCACAGTGGTGCAGTGGTAGCGCAGCTGCCTCGCATTTAGGGGTCTATCTGTCTAATAAAAGACAAGTCTACATGGATTGCTTAAATTTTAGCTATTCTTAGAGGTGTAGTATGGCTAGTTTATCTATAAAATATCATACTCTAAATGCTTTATTGCTTTTCATCATGAAAATACGATAATCTTAATTAATATAAACTTTCCTATTCCTAATGCTCAGAGAACCTTTGTAGTAAGAGTTTACCATACTCTGTGTGAACACTGCTGCCAATGGCTACAGTCAGCTCAAGAGGAAGCCCATTTCAGAATCATTTAGTGATTAACGACTCGGTCAGGGAGCACATTAATTACAAAGCATCTGAAATGTTACTTTAGTTGTGGTGGTGTTTGAGATACGCTCATAAATTAACGACATCATAAGATGTTCTTAGCGTAACAATGGTTTCGAGAAACGCAACACTTCCAATTAAGCAAAGCCCTGAGTGGGACTTGTCCACTCCTTGTCACGTACAGTATCTGCACTGGGGATCACCTTCCTGGTTTTTCTGAACCATACCATGAGGGGACGAGAGGCTCATGTTAATGGTTTCTCCCTTTCCACTCGCAGCCCCAAGAAGCGATTAGAAGAAGGCAACTGACCCGATTGCACCACTCAGAGCTCTACAAATACCCAGTGGTTCTCACAGGAGGTTGTCTGCTTTTAGGACCTGAATTTGTCCTGGGGCAAGCTCATTTGAGAAACCTGACCCTCCATAAAAAGCCCCTTTGTTTGTTGAATAGTACAATACAATACAATACATTTTATTTTTTGTATAGCCCAAAATCACACAGGAAGTGCCACAATGGGCTTTAATAGGCCCCGCCTCTTGACAGCCCCCCAGCCTTGACTCTCTGAGAAGACAAAAAAAAAACCTTGTAGGGAAAAATGGAAGAATCCTTGGGAAAGGCAGTTCAAAGAGAGACCCCTTTCCAGGTAGGTTGGGTGTGCAGTGGGTGTCAAAAAGAAGGGGGGCAATACAATACACAGAACAGAACAAATCCTCAATACAGTATAAAAATAAAAATTTTAGAAGCACGGAGCAGAATTTAACAGTAGTTGATATCACATAATAAGATTTGGATATTTTTAGAGTCCTGGAGACCTCATCCATCAAGCTGCGTACCCCATTTGGCCATTCCACGGCTGAAACGTTGCTCGGCCAGCCAATCCGATGAATGGACCCCTTTTTCCCATGATTCCTGTGATCCTCAATTAGGGATGACTTTACCATAGGCAGGCAAACAACTTGGCAGGTGGGCCATGGCACCAAGTGCCACATTTGAATAGTGCCGTCAAGCACAGGTTTTTGTTTTTTTATTTTGTATTAATTAAACAGGCACCCATTGTAGAGGCCCCAACATTTTCAAGTGGATTGTGAAATTCTGTCCACCCAGTCACACCCCTAAACTTATTTTCTTTGGATTCTACTTTTGATTTGGTATCAAAAACCATTTAAAATGAATATTTAAGGCAAATGAATAAGACAGTTCAAAAATAGTCTAAATATCTAATACATTAAAAATAATAGATGACCACACGTTATGTTAAAAGAACGCAAAAACTAGGCATCCAGAAGCAGATGTATGGCACCCATGCAGGAAAAAGACGATAGCAAACAAGTAGACGCTGACATATCAACAAATATAGTTAAGGCATTATTAGCATATTTAATTTGTGTTAATTTGGGCTACATTTTTTAATTTTTAAAACCATTCATTTTGTTAAAAAAACATTTTGTGGCAAAAATAATCTGAATGTTATGTGGTGTTAATGGCTGATTTGGGGTATTATAAAGGAAAGGGTCTTAAGCTATAGATTTTACTAATAAAAATAATTTGTTTTAATGACGGCATCAGCACTGTAATGGCTCTGACAAGATAAATTAGGTTCACCTTGTTTAACTGCACCTTGTGTTCAAATAATTTCTGACATTTACCTCAGGACATAAATATCTTTAGGCTGAGGATGTACAGGCAGCAAAATGCCAGCACAAACAAATTGCCTTCAGACGGGTGACACACAGCACCCACTTCTAATGATATTATAATAGATGAATGTTTTCAGCAGATTTGTTCAGTACATATTTGTTTTATCTGCCCTGGGTGTTTTATAAATAAATATTATTACAGACAGTTGGAGATGTCGTAGCATATGGGCCTAATGAATAATGTTGCAAGGTGGTGGTCCAGACCTCCATTTAGATTAACTTAATTGATGGACTCTTTCTAACATTTTTCTTTCTGTTTCATGTTGTGTACATTTCCTTCACTTTGGAAAATAAATGTCTGAAGTATACTCTGTGATGGACAGCCGGCAGCTCAATCCGGGCCGGGACACCCAAAGAATGGAAGGATGGGGGAAGGCAACTACTTTGGGACGCTGCCTCCCCCAAGACACTAGATGGCAGCTTCCCTGCAGCCTAGCAATGCCCCGGGCGCCATGGGATCTGGAGTTTGGCTTCACAGCCCTGCTGGGTACTGTGGGTGCCGACCAGCAGAAAATGCAGGGGACCTGGGAGTTTTTACTGTCTGCATAGCCCGGAAGTACTCCAAAGTCATGGGGACGGAAGCCCCGAAGTTCTCCATCTGACCCAGAAGTGCTGGCAAATCGCGTGGACGGAAAGACAGAAGCACTTCCGGGTCAAGGACTATATAAAGGACTGCTGTGAACCCAGCAAGTGAGCCGGAGTCGGAAGGTGTGGAGGAGAGAATTGTGTTTAGTATTATTGTAATTTGTGATTTAATTGCCTGTTTATTGTGGCTGGGGTGCTTGAAGGCACTATTCAAATCAGAAAATAATTAAAATACTTTGCTTTTAACCTGTGTCCTGTGCGTCTGTCTGTTAGGTTTAAAGAGGCAACAGCGACCTCTAGTGTCCTCAACACATTTTCAATTAAATTCGATTTATTTTTACACAACATCTGTCCCCTCTGATGAGCTTAAAGCGTTGCACAAATTTACAAGTACGCCGATTTACAATTACGGTCATTTCCAAATATTTCAGATATACGGCGGATTCAGAAAGAATTCAAACCCCTTCATTTCCTGCTCACTTTATCGTGTAGTAGATTTCATTTTAAAGGGATTCATTTGCCATTTTTGCCCATCAACCTCCGCTCAATAATTCATAATGACATACATCTTCAACCCATAGGAGATCTCAGTGCAGATGCAGGACATGCTAGAGAGATTGTAACTCTGAGATGGCCTGGGAATGTCTTGGTATCCCCCCAGAGGAGGTGAGATGGGCATCTGGGCCTCTTTGGTTAGACACATAATCGGTAGAAAATGGATGGATGGGTAGATGGATAAATGGATGGATTGATGGATTGATGGATTTCCTACACATACGAACAACAACAATTATTTCTATAGCACATTTTCATAAAGTAGAAGAATGGACTCCTTCAGTGCTGTATGATCCCTCTATATTAATCTGTAATTAAAGTGTACACATCTATATATATACTAGACATTAAGCCTGTTACAATAATGGGCGCTAGGACAAGAGTGCATAAACATTAGTAGGAACAGTCTGCCTAAAGTAAAATAATAATAAAAATAAAATAGAAATGTATATGACAACACAGTTAGTATAATTAATATTGTCTGTAAGATATAAGATAATCTGTAAGATATCTGAAGAAGATATTTAGGTAAGATTTTCTATTTTTTTACCTCATGAAATTTTTCTATACAATTTCATTATAGACATTTCTTGTAAATATTCGGTCTGAGTTTGGCAACAGTTTGACTTGTTCAGGAATCTCTACAACCTTGACAACAACATCTGGAACACTTCTAACTCTTCATAATGCAACATATAACTGACCGTGGCTCAATACTGGTTCTGGCAAGTAAATGCCAACTTTTTCTATGGTTTGCTCTTCTGATTCTTTCTCTTTTAGTGTTTTTCTGACGCTCATTTTCTTTTTTCTTCAATCGATCTATTTGCTTGTATTTTTCTTTGTCTTTCAGCCTTTCTTTTGTTGATGTTTACTTGTTGAGCTGACCGTTCTTCCAGGAGATGTTGCTTATATGCGATTTGATTGTCTGTGTCTTTTGTCCTACTTGACGTGTCCTTTTTCTTTTGGGTGGCATGTTGTTAGTAGATACGTCTGTAATATTTTCTCCTACAGTAATACTGGCTTGAATGTGACTGTAATGTGCATCACTGTATTGTGTGTCTTTAATTTTCTCTCGCAGTAGTACTGGCTTGTATTTCGGTAAAATGTCTGTAATTTAATCTGACAGTAATACTGGCTTTGATGTCCGTAATGTGACTTTAATTTTCTGTCACAACAGTGGGCAATCAGTAGAGTGTCCCCAGAAACTGATGTATTGTGTGGCGTGCTGCTTATAATTGTGCCTGTGGCATCTCCCCAGCAAGTACTGTGAAGTTCCCCAGCAAGTATTTTAATCTGTGCTGGCGTGCAGCTGATTATTGTATGTGTGGTGTCTCCACAGCAATGGATTTTATGTGAGCGGCCGCGACTACCCAATCAGCACTCTCCTCAGCAAGGTG
This sequence comes from Polypterus senegalus, assembly GCF_016835505.1. NCBI lineage: Eukaryota > Metazoa > Chordata > Cladistia > Polypteriformes > Polypteridae > Polypterus > Polypterus senegalus. Next base: position 12,724,912 of record NC_053154.1, on the reverse strand, counting down.
TCCTTTATTTCTTATCATGCACAGCCGTGGCAAGGCCATTCACTGTGTGCCCAGCTTGCAGCGTGTGTGCGTCCACGGTGCCATGTGCATGGGCGGGGCATGGTACAATGTGTGGTGTGGCCTGCGAATGCGCACTTCACCAGAAGACACACACACACACGGACACCTAGATAGATAGATAGATATGAAAGGCACTATATGATAGATAGATAGATAGATAGATAGATAGATAGATAGATAGATAGATAGATAGATAGATAGATATGAAAGGCACTATATGATAGATAGATAGATAGATAGATAGATAGATAGATAGATAGATAGATAGATAGATAGATAGATAGATAGATAGATAGATACTTTATTAATCCCAAGGGGAAATTCACATAATCCAGCAGCAGTATACTGATACAAAAAACTATATTAAATTAAATAGTAATAAAAATGAAAAAAATTTAAATAAAATTATTGTTAGCATTTACTCCCCCGGGTGGAATTGAAGAGTTGCATAGTGTGGGGTCTCCTCAGTCTGTCAGTGGAGCAGGACGGTGACAAAAGTCTGTCACTGAAGCTACTCCTCTGTCTGGAGATGACACTGTTCAGTGGATGCAGTGGATTCTCCATGATTGACAGGAGTTTGCTTAATGCCCGTCGCTCTGCCACAGATGTTAAACTGTCCAACTTTACTCCTACAATAGAGCCTGCCTTCTTAACAAGTTTGTCCAGGCGTGAGGCGTCTTTCATCTTTATGCTGCCTCCCCAGCACACCACCGCGTAGAAGCATCTTACTGCAGATGTTGAAGGATGCCAACCTTCTCAGAAAGTATAGTCTGCTCTGACCTTTCTTACATAGAGCATCAGTATTGGCAGTCCAGTCCAATTTGTCATCCAGCTGAACTCCCAGATATTTAAAGGTCTGCACCCTCTGCACAGTCACCTCTGATGATCACAGGGTCCATGAGGGGCCTGGGCCTCCTAAAATCCACCACCAGCTGGATGCACACAGGGGTTTTATTAAAGAGGATAATTGAACAAGTCACCCGACCATGGGGTATGTACGACGGAGCCCCGCCCGTCAACTCTAACCCTCCTCTCGTGCCCACCCTCGCTCTCGAGGCATGCGCACTGCCTACTCATGTGCCCGCCCCCAACACCTCACCAAACACATCCTCAGTCGCTTTGACTTCTGCTACAGTCCACATGCACCTCTGAGCCACGTTGACTTTTCATTCCTCTTTTGGGTTCCGGCTGCTTTGCTTTGCTAACAGGTCTCTCTCATTGCTGCCGTCTTTGTTTGTCCCCGCAAGCTTCTGTTCTCCCTGTTGTTTCTGTGCCCCTTCTTTTTATCCTTTGTTAGACCGACACCAAACTCGGAGTGATGGCCGCCGCCCTATCACGATGCTGAATAGGGGATTGCTGAACTGTGTCTTTCATTAAGTGTTCACCCATCAATGAATAATTATGCGGTGTATGCTACGCCGCGGGTCGGCTAACATTTATTTATTAGCGGCCTTCAGCTCAATCCCAAGCCATGGCGACTTGATGGATGAATGATCTGTAGGGAGATTGATCATGCGCAATTCTAGATAGGTCCACCAGGGTCTTCTCCGTCGTTATTTTGATTGTGTCGAGCCATCGAGTTGCTGGTCTTCCTCTTCGCCTTGTTCCTTCTGTTCTTCTGACCGTGATATCCTTCTCCAGTGATTGCTCTCTATGTCCAAAGTAGGCCAGCCGTAGCTTGGTGATCCTTGATACGAGTGACAAGCTAAATAATGACATTACCATACAGTATAATGCATAACAGGGCAAATAATAACAGAACATTGCAAAATATTCATAAACAAAAGTAACGAAAGCATCAAAAACTAACAAAAAGGACATTAAAAGGAACTGATGTAGAGGAACTCCAGGCTTAAACATGGTGCTCTGACAGAAAGGCCTGGCACTGTGAGCAGAATTGGTTGCTGCTGCCGCTGCTGCTGCTAGTGGGTTAGTCTGTGCCCGACATCCTGAAATAAGTAGAAGTCAGTCCCATAATCTTTATTATAATCTCTGCCAGTGACAGAATGTCAAAACTTAACATAAAAGTACATGTGGGAGAAATAATATGAGCAGAAGACAGGACTGTTGCCAATATGCTGTCATTTTCTGATGGACCCGCACAGAACTATTTCTTTCTTTCTTTCTTTTTTTAAAATTCAGTTCTTGCTACACATTTTTTATTGAGCCATTCCTTTTAATGGATTTTGGAAAGCCGAATAAAATAATCAATACCATAAACGTACCAGTAGTTTCATTTAATGAAAATCCAAATTGAAATACTTCGGAGCACTCAAAGGTCAATTCCCTCATTTTTACAGCACACTCTGATTTAATGATGGCTGTTAAGTCAGACTTTTTATGTCAAAGTTTGTGCCTGGTGCTAATTTTAAACTTCGTATTCTGCTAGCAGACACACCCAGACAAATCACACATGTATTCTTACAAAATGACAGTCCCATCTTCCAAATTAACTTCCAGGAATTACAAACCCCAAATCGGACAAAAGTTGGGACAGTATGGGAAATGAAAATTAAAAATAAAATAAAAAATTACTTTGACTTTTATTTCATTGCAGACAGTATGAACCCAAGATACTTCATATTTTGACTGGTCAGGCTCATTTCATTTGTTTATATATGAGGTCCGTCTATTAAATAACGAGACTGACACAATAACTCACTTTTATTTGTATAACGACTAGAGGGTTCACCCCCTGCTCACTTCGCTCGCCAACCCCTCTTGCCTTCGCGTCTCTGCCGCTCGTGTTGTGAAGAGAGGGGCTGAACGCACCCCAAGGAGATACGGTCGCTCCTCCGAAAACTCCTTCTTAAATGGCAATACAATGAGAAACAAATAGTTTTTTTATCTCCTCTTTGCTCGATCAGCTGCTGCTGCTGCGGCTGTGCCACGTGAGCTGCAAACATTTAAAAGCCTGTACGGCAGCTGTCCTACTCTTTGTCTTTTACTTCCGGCCCCGGGCGTAGTTAAATCTCTTGGCACAAAAGTCTTGTTTTGCGGGACGTGAGTTCTTGATATTTTTTAATTTATAATTTAAAACCAGAATAATATCTGAAAGTCTAGCAACATCACATTAAAGTTCGATAAACTCTGAAAAGAGTGATGCCAAACATATATAAGTATTTTTTAAAATAAGCCGGATTTAAAGCGTGACAAAAAAAGTCCCATAAAATTGTTGCACAAAATCATTGCACTTTTAGGCTTAGGATTTTATATATAGAGAGTAGATTTTAATGCTTGTCCCCTTCATTGTCATAAATTACGCACCGATGCCCTCTTGGTTTCCTCTGGTTGAAGGCGTGGAGCACATCAGTTTCTCTCGGCTGTTTCAAGACATTGGACATTTTCTTCTTTACTTGGGCGAAATGGTGGCGCAGTGGGTAGCGCTGCTGCCACACAGTAAGGAAACCTGGGTTTGCTTCCCTTGTCCTCCCTGCGTGGAGTTTGCATGTTCTCCCCGTGTTTGCGTGGGTTTCGTCCCACAGTCCAAAGACATTCAGGTTAGGTGCATTGGTGATCCTAAATTGTTCCTGATGTGTGTTTGCTGGGTGTGTGTGTGTGCCCTGTGGTGGGCTGGCACCCTGCTTGGGGTTTGTTTCCTGCTTTGCACCTTGTGATTGGCTCCAGCGGACCCCCGTGACACTGTGAGGATATAGAGGGTTGGACGATGGATGGATACTTCTTTAATGCGTCCAATGACTCAAAATGTGTTCCTTTAAGCACCGATTTCAATTTAGGAAAAACACACGTGCACGAGACCTGTAGTCTCAGTAAGCATTTGAAAAGATTCCTTTGGTGTCTTGTTTTTGTTTACTCAAAATTTCAAATTTGACATGTTGCTCAACTTTTAAACTTAGCATGGGTGGCAAACAACCAGGGATTCTGCCCCATTGGGATGCCTGGAAGAAGGAAGGACCGGGAGAGGGGCACTATCTTTCCCTGGGCATAAGAGGGCAGCCCGAAGATCGACCTGGGAAGTTCAACCCTGTGGGGACCCGTCACCACCACCAGGGGGTGTCTGGATGGTCCTGGAGGACAGCACTTCCACCACACCAGGAAGTGCTGCTGAACCAGGAACTATGTATGCCCGGAGAGCTTCCGGGTGCAAGAGCAGTACTTCTGCCACACTAGGAAGTGCTGCCTGAAGACCATTACAGAGCACCTGGAGCACATCTGGGGTGAGATAAAAGGGGCCGCCTCACTCCATTCAAGGAGCTGGAGTCGGGTGGAAGAGGAAGGAGCTTGCAAGAGAGGAGTGGAGGCGGCTGAAGGAAGGAAAAGGACTGGGTATAGTGCGGTGATTAGTGCACTGTGTTGGTGTTGTGTGTTGCACAATAAAGGGTGCGTGCTTTGAACATCTGGAGTCCGTGTCTGTCTGTGCCAAGGCTGGTCTTTCACACGTGAGTCTGGCACACAAGGGGAAACACAACAACGCAACACAAATGGTTAGTGACAATCGACTAAATGGCAGAGAGTGTTGTCGTTTGTCGTGCAGGTTTGGGCAGATTTAAACTGGCATGCCAAGTGCTCATAGTCAGTTCTCACCGCTTTGTTTCAGAGATGGAAACACAGTCTCGTTATTTAACAGAGACAGACCTCGTTCATTCATTACTGCATTTCAGGCCTGCAATATATCCCAAAAAAAAGGCAAATTAGAGTCAGTATTGAAGTAAAATATGATGTGATTTCAAACAAGTGATGATGATAATAATAATAATAATAATAATAATAATAATAATAATAATAATAATAATAATAATAATAATAATCTGCAGTGGTCTGGTGCCCTGCCCGGGGTTTGTTTCCTGCCTTGTGTCCTGTGTTGGCTGGGATTGGCTCCAGCAGACTCCCGTGACCCTGTGTTAGGATACAGCGGGTTGGTTAATGGATGGATTCTAAATTAGTTTTGATATGAAGCTGTTTTGTCTCAACTCAGTTTTTATCGTTGTGTTCTGGTTATGGTATGATAATTGAATTTTTATTGGATGACTTCATACTTGCTGTCCAACTACAGTTAATTAATGACATTTATAAACAGCTTTTTAACCTAACCAAAGCAGTTACACTCACCACACATATGCTGCTAGTTAGTAAATAGGCCCAAAACATGCTTAGCATTTGGTGGATTACCTGTTAAGCCACATTTCCTCTGAAGACGAGAGGTTCTTGCCTGGTTGCTGGTTACCTCTTCACTCACTTGATAATAAAGTGCAGGAACTGCTTTGTCCGAGATAACAGATTTGATTAGGAAACAAGTGAAGTTAGAAATGTTTAGATTTTTAGATACTAAAGTAGTTTTGATACGAACCTCTTTTGTCTCAACTCAGTTTTGATCTTTGTGTTCTGGTTGTGGTAAAATAATTGAATTTTTATTGGTTGACTCCTCACTTCTTGTCCAACTACAGTTAATTTGCTATATTTATAAAGAGCTTTTTAACCTAAACAAGCACTTAACATAGACAGTGGGGAACAACTTCCTCCACCGTCAATGTGCAGCATCGACAAGAATGATACAATGGCAGCCATCCACACACCAGTACGCTTACCACACATAAGCTATTAGTCAATCAGTAAAGGACAAGGAAAGATTAGGGCGCCAGAATGACAATTTAGACAGGACATCGGGAAACACCCTGCTCGTTTTCAAAAGATGCCCAGGGATGTTTATTACCACAGACAGACAGGACTTCAGTTTTAACATCTCATCTGAAGGACGGCACTAATCTTTACAGCACAGGGTCTCCGTCAGAGCACTGGGGTATTGGGATTCACGCACAGACCACAGGGTAGGTACCCCCTGCTGGCTTTATGAACACCTTTTCGAGCAGAAACACACGCTTTTTCCATGGTGGTCTCCCATCTAAGTTCTAGCCAGGTCCAAACACGCTTAGCACTCTGTGGATTACCTTCTTTGCCAGAATTTCCCCCTGGAGACAAGTACAGGTGGTGTGGCTCCTGGCCATTTACAGTTCTGATTGCAGAAAAAACCCTCTGGCTTTAAAAACAAGTCACAGCCCATTCAGAAGGCTTTCTTCTGTTTTTGATTCTATTTCCTTCTTCAGTCCTTTCTTTCTTTACTTTCTTGTATATAAAGTATAGGCAAAGTTTTGTAACCATCCAAAAATTCGACCTCGAGATTTTAATGAATCTCGACATTTTAGACCTCCCTGAGTCCGATTTACTTTCTCGTAGGGAAAAAATGTAATCGTCCAAAAATATGATTTCAAGATTTTCATGAATTGCAATGTTTTAGACTTCCCTGAGTCATTTTTGAAATGATGTCTGAGTGTATGTGTGTGTGTAGACATGATAACTTGAGGACACTTGCAAACAAGTGTTAGGTACAAAACTTAGACTTCTATCAACTTTTGAGCTGTTTCCGATGAAACAAAAGTGGTACTTTTTTATTCATGCAACTGCAGAGTCCGATTTATTCAACTTTACTTTTATAATAATTGATCAATATACTATTAATTTGATTGTATTTATTGTTGATGGTCCTTTAATGTACATCTCTCTATTATAAAAAAAATTCTGCTTGCTGCTCGTCTTTATCAGCACATTTAAAAGACAAAGGACGCTAGCAGAGAGGTGAGAACAGTTTTAAGGTGGGCCGGATCTACGTATTTTTTCATAGACTCTGGTACTTCTAGTGTTAAGTCAGTGGGTAACTGATGTTATGTTGAATTTGGAAAAAATCAAATTTGCACTTAGAGGATCTGTGCAGAACTTATTTAAAACCTGTCAAGATTGAATCAATAACATTTTAGAATAAGCATTTAAATTGGGGAAAAGGATTCTCTCTTTTTTTACTGTATTTATTTTTTAATTATTTATTAATTTATCCGTTTACTTATTTTTACTAGTTTGGCCTGGCTCTCTTTCTCACGGGTCCGTGTACTTTTTGGTATTTGAAATTTAATTTCAGAAAATATTATTTAAAAAAGAAAAAGAGACACATTTGATTTTCAACTTAAAAGGGAAAAATGAAAAAATGCAAAACAATTACTTTTTTTCCCTTTGTTCTTTTGCACATCAGAAAAGAAAAATGCAATTTATTTATTTTGTCTGAACCGGACATATTTGTAGGTCAACAACCTGGTCAGATAATGCGCCACTTGCAGCAAACACTGGTCACTGGTGTGTAGACTGGACCATCATCATGACGTTGGAACAGTACTCAGACGTGACTTTAGAGATGGCAAAACAAGGCCTGTCATCGAAAATTATATCTGAGCATCTGTCATATGAACACGGAGAAGCGCGAGGGTTTACTGCAAGAAATGTTAGAAAGATTTGTGTTAAACAAATCTCGGGCTGTCGACTCGATGCGGGTTAGCTGCATACTGCCATCGTCCATCCGGGAGCCCTTGAACCCTGCACTGTCGGTAATGTTACCAATGAGCACGGCAGTGAGGCACAACAAACAGAGCAAGGGGATGGTGCAAAAGTGCAAGTGCTTTCCAAAAATCTTCAATAAATAAATAGCCCATTAAAACAGTTGTGAAGTGGAGGTTTAAAACACCATTGAAAAATCCTTTAAAACGAGGTTAAAACAGTGCTGGAAGAAGTCCTTTAAAAAACACCAAGCCCGGTGACTACTTTACCTGGTGGCTCCCCTGCCCCGCAACAGGAGAGTCGCCCTACCAGCAGCTGACCTTCTTTCTGCTCCTCTGGTCTGGAGGCTTCCTGATCCCTGGCTTCGACTACACGCTCTCCAGACCGAGACTTAGGTTCCTCAATGGCCAGGACACTCACAATGGGGAATCCCTCACCCAAGCCTCCAGACTCCCACTGCCTTCTCAGCCTTGCACGGTCAGCCGTCCTTCATCACCGGTCACTTCAGCTCCTTGGTTGATCAGCTGGAGCGACTGCTTCCTTCTGCCCCATCGAGTGTTGGCCAAACACCCCTGCGGGGGCTCACTGTCCAACTGCCTGCCTGCAAGACTTCACTCGCTCACACTGGCTCTCTCTCTCTCTTCTCACTGCTTCCGGCAACCTCTGTTTCTTTTACTTGTACTTTCTTCTTCTCCCTAGCTGGCTCGCACTTCTATTTATGACGGGGACGTGATTCACCTGTGGAAAATAGGCGGCTCCCGGAACCAATTATGGATGCGGACGACTCCTCACCTGTGCACCTAAGTGAGACTTGCCCGCACCGCAAATCACCCCAGGAACCACTTCAGCCACCCATCACCATGCCTCCTCGCTAAGCCACGAGTGGGGTGATTATTTATTTTAAAAATGGCTCTTTGACATGAGCTGTGGACCCGCTATACCACAGTGACAAAAGCTATAAATGCATCTGTTTTGTTGTTTTTGAGCTATTACACTCAATATTTGAATCACAAATAAAACCTCCCAACGTCCTCCTCATAAGACATCGACCGATGGCCTTGAAGTTACACTGGCATTAGCAGAGGATGGACCATCACGTTGTTTTTCAGAACAGTAAAAGAGTGACACTCTGGGACGAGGACATGACTGCAGAAAAACGGAGTCGCATCTTTCCGGTAAAAATACAAACTTTGCTTCATTGATGTAGCAGTTGTTTTATGAACATTATTGTTATTACTTACTGTGAAACAGCGAACATTTGGTGATTTCATTTACTAACACTAAGTCTGTCAATTTTTATAGTGCTAGCATTTTGAATGTGTGTAAATGTGTGAATGGTTCCTCATTGACAAATGTAACACGTGTTAAGAAAACTTTCTGTAAATCCCGTCGCTCTACTAACGTGTTACACTTTTGCACTGTTAATCCTCAAACGTTTACTAGCTATAGTAGCCGGTAAAAGTCAATGAGCAAACATTCAAAATGCTAGCACTCTAAAAATTGCCAGACTTACTGTTAGTAAATGAAATCACCAAATGTTGGCTGTTTCACAGTAAGTAACAACAATAACGTTCATATAAAAGCTGTTACATCAATGGAGGAAAGTTTGCAAAGCTTGTATTTTTACCTGAAAGATGCGACTCAGCGTCGTCCTGGAGTGTCACTCTTTTACTGTTCTGAAAAACAACGTAACGGTCCATCCTCTGCTGATGCCATGCAATGTAACTTCAAGGCTGTTGATCGATGTATTGTGAGGAATACGTTGGGAGGTTCGCACGTGTCTTCAAAAATCGTGCAGAAGAAGAAGTACCTCCGTTTTCAGACAACGAAAATGCGTTGGTTTTGTTGTTTTTGAGCTATAACACTTTCATTATTTGAATCACAAATAAATCCAGAAAAGTATGTGTAATTTTAAGTGTATGACTGCTATTTGTTACCATAGAATTAAAAAATACCTTATTTTCCCTCATTTTATTCTTTAATCAAAAATCTAAATCTGAAAGTTCCTTTCATTTTTCGTTTTTTTGTTTTTGCTTCTAAAATGAAAATAAGGTATTTTTTTTTAATTCTGTGGTAACAAATAGCAGTCATAAATTTAAAATGACACATACTTTTCTGGATTTATTTGTGATTCAAATAACGAAAGTCTAATAGCTCAAAAACAACAAAACAGACGCATTTTCTTTGTCTGAAACCGGAGGCATTTGTTCTTCTGCACGATTTTTGAAGACACCTGCGAACAGTCCTCCTCACAACACATCGACCGACGGCCTTGAAGATACCCTGCATGGCATCAGCAGAGGATGGACCATCACGTTGTTTTTCTGAACAGTAAAAGAGTGACACTCCAGGACGAGGACATGACTGCAGAAAAACGGAGTCGCATCTTTCCAGTAAAGAAATACAAGCTTTGCAAACTTTGCTTCATTGATGTTGCAGTTGTTTTATGAACGTTATTGTTGTTACTTACTGTTAAACAGCTAAACTTTGGTGATTTCATTTACTAACACTAGGTCTGGCAATTTTTATAGTGCTAACATTTTGAATTGCATGCTCATTGACAAATGTAACACATGTTAGGAAAACTTTCTGTAAATCACGTTGCTTTCCTAACATTGTAACAATTCGTCTCGAGCACTAGCCTGAGAGAAATGCTACCACTATTCTGACCTAGCTAAAGGCAGATGATAAAAGGATAGGCCAATATCACACCTTAATAAATTTCCTGTATCGCCTTTATTCTAATAAAGCAATCCCTTAATATTGATACATTTATAGGTCACTGTCCACCATAGACCATATTTATACTTGCAGTTCATCAAATAAACAACAACTAGAAAAATAATCCCTTACACATGGATCGCTCCTGCCCGAAACTAAATAACCCTTAATTTGCAGCGCCACACATATACAAGTTATTATACATCAACAGTTTTTCATTCCCCCAATTCCCGTTCCAGAGATAACAAAATAAGTCCGCAGATAGTCCACCGTAATATTCCCGCAATGGACAGCGAGTTGATGAGGAGTCCTGAAAATAGCGGACTATATTACCAATCTCCTCTTCGTCATAAAAGACATATAGTCAGACTTGCGCCATGATTAAAGTATAGTAAGTCCGTTTTGGTAGCTCACCCGCGTCCGTAGGTAATAGCGGAACGATCGATTCCCAGGCGAAGACCATCCACCTTCATTCAGGACTAATAGGAGCTCCTAGGCTTATCTCATGGCCAGAGCAAAAGCTGATCTGCCTTTATCTGTTATCCGATGTTCTTCGTTCACTCTCTTTCTCCTTTTTCTCCTTTTTCAAAGACGGCGCGCTTTATGCTAATGAATCCCCGAACCAACCGGAAGTTCCACCTCTGGGGTACCGCTGTCAATCTCTGTCAGAAGCAATTCCCCCCCAACAACCGATCGACAGCAGAACACATTATCTTTATGTGGCAGCGCTACAACGTGTTATACTTGTGCGCATTGTTATCGAAACATTTACTAGCGATAGCACTATAAAAATGGCCAGACTTAATGTTAGTTAATGAAATCACCAAATTGTAGCTGGTTCACAATAAAAAACAACAGTAACATTCATAAAACAACTGCTACATCAATGAAGCAAAGTTTGAAAAGCTTGTATTTCTTTACTGGAAAGATGCGATTCAATTTTTCTGCAATCATGTCCTCGTCCCGGAGTGTCACTCTTTTACTGTTCCGAAAAACAACGTGATGGTCCATCCTCTGCTGATGCCATGCAGGGTAACTTCAAGGCCGTCGGTCGATGTGAATTTTCTGATTTTGATTTTTGATTAAAGAATAAAATGAGAGAAAATAAGTTATTTTTTAAATTCTATGGTAACAAATAGCAGTCATAAACTTAAAATTACACATACTTTTCTGGATTTGTTATAATTCAAATAATGAAAGTACAATAGCTCAAAAACAACAAAACAGACACATTTCTTCTGCGTGATTTTTGACGACACGTACGAACAGTCCTCCTCACAACACATCGATCGACGACCTTGAAGTTACACTGCATGGCATCAGCAGAGGATGGACCATCACGTTGTTATTCGAAACAGTAAAAGAGTGACACTCCGGGACGAGGACATGACTGCAGAAAAACCGAGTCGCTTCTTTCAGGAATGATCTTGCTTAACCAAGCTGCTGAAAGAAGAATCGAAAATAAGAGCTCACATAGAACACATGAAATTGTAATTTCGATTTTTGAATAAACTCACTTAGTTACGGTGAATTAGGATTACAAATAATTAAGGAAAATAACAAAATTGTCTGCTTGAATTCAAAAGATGAAGTGAAAAAGCCAAGCTGGACAGACATGGACTATTTTTGTCAATATCTGTGCTGTTTACTACCGGAATGGAAGTGAAGTTTCTGGGAATAATAAAGGGTGTGCACCACTTCCGCAAATGCTGATTGGTGTACGCCTTTCAATTTTTACCAATGATAAGGATATGAAGATTTTCAAGTTTTAGGAGCCAAAATTCCAGACATTTTCAAAATTTGATAAATTCCTTTCATACAGTCCATGGTGTGTTAAAGAATGAGGATATGTCTGGGAAAATGAGGATGGTTGACATCCCTAGGTGGGAATATGCAGCCTTTAAACCTGGGCAGACGTCTAATACCGTTATGGTTAATGATACTTGGCTTAATACCATAATAGGAATACAGATGATGGAATTTGAAAACAATTTGGATCTGGAGGAAATATCCAAAAATGACTAACAAAATTATCATTATCTTGTTTGAACCACTTAAAAAAAAAAAAAGAAACCAAGTTACTTCTTACAAATGCTATCTAGGTTAATGAAGAACGCTTGGGCATGAGGGATGTAGTGATTAATTCTCATTAGTGCATATTATGGGAGACAGGCATGGAAACAGCCTGGACAAGGTGCGGAAGTGGCAAATCACAGTCATCAGAAATGATTAACTTACTGGTTATATAAACTAGGTGAGCAATAATAATCAAAAAAGAGGCTAAAAAAAGAAATCCTACTACGTGTCAACAGGGCACAGCTGCTTTAGAAATCATAAGGGGAAAGAAAAATATACCAAGGCTTTTCAGATGAAAATCCAAAATGAATCACAATGTGTCTTAAGACGTTGTCAGGTTTTCAGAAACTGTCAGTAATTTCAATGAATTTAGGCAGCTCAGTGGCTCAGGGGTTAGTGCTGCCATACTGCTCTGGTGCCCTGCTCTATGACGTTTGCGTGTTCCCCCAATGTCTGCTTTGATTTTTCCTTCCATGCTAGTATGCGTCTGATTTATTGACAACTCTAAATTGGCCTGGTGGGAGTAAGTAGGGTGATGGACTGGCTCTTTATAACGGACTGGTTTCTGCTTCTGTAGTGCTGTTTAGATGATTGTGATGTTAATATGGCTCTTATAAATGGATTACTTAACTAAATAAATGATGGTGGCACTGCAGGAAGGGCTGCTGACCCACAGACCAAGGATTTCAGTCTTAAAAGGTGAACCTGATCACTGATTGTTTGAAGCCGATATCTACTAGTGTTCTTTATTTATCTAGATACTAGCTGTCCACCCACTTAGTAGTGAAACAGGACAAACTTTAAAAATCAGTTAAAAAAAAAAAATCATTCTGGCCAAGCGGTAGGTAGGTACACTCCAGCGTCAAATGTTGTATCTGATTGTGCTCAGTACTGAGAGGAGAAAAGCACGTGGCATTCATATCTCTGCCAGCAAGCAGCTACCCTGTGAAAAACATGTAGCTGTGATCTCTCGCTTAAAAACGTCAAACGTTAATCCTTAACAATCTGTAGAACATTAGAACGCTCTAGACGAGAACAGGCCATTCAGCCCAACAAAGCTCGCCAGTCCGATCCACTTATTTCTTCCAAGAAAACATCAAGTCGAGTTTTGAAAATCCCTAAAGTCTTATTGTCTACCACACTAATTGTTCTCTTATTCCAAGTGTCTATCGTTCTTTGTGTAAAGAAAAACTTCCTAATGTTTGTGCGAAATTTACCCTTAACAAGTTTCCAACTGTGTCCCCACGTTTTTGATGAACTCATTTTAAAGTCACCGTCTAGATCCACTGGACTTATTCACTTCGTAATTTTAAACACTTCAATCAGGTCACCTCTTAATCTTGCTTAAACTGTAAAGGCTCAGCTCTTTTAATTTTTCTTCATAACTCATCCCCTGTAGTCCTCTAATCAGCCTAGTCGCTCTTCTTTGGACCTTCTCTAGTGCTGTTATGTCCTTTTTGTAGCCTGGAGACCCAAACTGCACCCAGGACTCCAGATGAGGCCTCACCAGTGTGTTATAAAGCTTGAGCAGAACCTCCTGTGACTTGTACTCCACACATCAAGGCGCTATATAACCTGACATTCTGTTAGCCTTCTTAATGGCTTCTGAACACTGACTGGAAGTCAATAGCTTAGAGTCCACTAAGACTCCTAAATCCTTCTTATAAGGTGGACTCTCGATTTTCAGACTGCCCATTGTGTATTCAAACCTAACATTTTAACTTCCTATTTGTAATTCTTTACATTTACTGACATTAAATTTCACCTGCCACAAATCTGCCCAAGCCTGTCTGCTATCCAAGTCCTTCTGTAATGATATAACGGATTCCAAATTATCTGCTAATCCACCTATCTTGGTATCATCTGCAAACTTAACCAGCTTGTTACTTATATTCCTATCTAAATCATTTATATATATTAAAAATAGCAGCGGCCCTACCACTGCCCCCTGGTGGTCACCACTCTTAACATCGGCCAGTTCTGATGAGGCTCCTCACACCATCACCCTTTGCTTCCTGTGTCTGAACCAGTTCTGTACCCATCTAAAAACATCACCCTGAACTCCCACTTCTGAAGATGAATATGCCTGCTGAACAAACAGGTATCGCTAGCTAAGCGGAGGCAGGGTGCCATCGAACACATAGCGAGACACAGAGCAACTCGAACCAAGGCTGGCATGTGTGTAAGGAGGGCTCACACCCCTTCCATCAGCCCACAGCCTCTCTCTCAGATTTGCACAGATAAATCATTACTGCTAGCGAGCTATGATACTTAGGACGATGAGAGAACTGGGCTGAACGCACCCCAAGGAGATGCGGCCTCTCCTCCAAAGCCCCCTCTTAAACGGTGATACAATGGGAAACAAGTGCAGTTTTTTTTACCTCCTCTTTGCTCGATCAGCTGCTGGATTGCTGCCTTGCTTCATGATCTGCATCTCGTGTGGTGCTTCAAACATTTAAAAGCCTTTACCGCAGCTGTCCTACTCTTTGTCTTTTATTTCCGGCCCTGGGCATGGTTAAATCTCTTGGCACTAACTCTTGTCTCGCAGGACATGAGTTTTTGATATTTTTTAGTTTATAATTAAAAAATGGAATGAGAATCTGAAAATCTAAAAACATTACATTAAAGTTTGATAAATTGTGAAATGAATGATAGCAAACATATACAGTGGAACCTCGGTTTGCGAGCATAATTCGTTCCAGAAACATGCTCGCAATCCAAAACACTCGTATATCAAAGCAAATTTCCCCATAAGAAATAATGGAAACTCAGATGATTCGTTCCACAACCCAAAACTATCCATATAAAAATGATTAAGACAAAATATAAAGTAAAATACATAATACAAATTAACCTGAACTTTACCTTTAAAAAGAATCATGGCTGGTGTGAGTTTCTAAACTCATGTGGGATTCCACCCAACAGGAAGACACGCGGAAGAGCGTCCCAAAGCAATCGCAGTCTCCCAGCGCTGTAGCAGTTCGCCGTATAAGCGCATCCAAAAAGATCGCAGACATGCTATAAGCGCCTGTCGTCAATGGGTCATACATGGAACATTATAAAGATCCCGCTGCAATAAATAACAGCGCTGTTGCTGTTTCAAGCTGAATAAAACTAGTGTTAAGTACTGAGACTCAGCTTCGTGTTTTGGGGAGCAAGATGGGGACTCGCACTTCACAGCGCACACACACACACAGTCTCAATGCTGTAGTAAAATGAGAGACGTGCTGGGCGAGCGAGATAAGGAGAGAGAGAGACGCGCTGTAAACAGAGACGCGCTGGGCGAGCGAGATAAGGAGAGAGAGAGAGACGAGCTGTAAACAGAGACGCGCTGGACGAGCGAGATAAGGAGAGAGAGAGAGGCGGCTGTAAACAGAGAGACGCGCTGGGCGAGCAAGCAAGCAAGATAAGGAGAGAGAGAGGTGCTGGGCAAGCGAGCGAGATAAGGAGAGAGAGAGAAGAACCATCAGCTCAGTTGTGATCACATGACGCCTAGCAGACAAAGTGTATCCATACTGCTCGTATTGCAAGACATCGCTCGTTTATCGAGTCAAAATTTATTAAAAATTTTTGCTCGTCTTGCAAAACACTCGTAAACCAAGTTACTCGTAAACCGAGGTTCCACTGTATATGTAAATTTTAAAATAAGCCTGATTTAAAGTGGGACAAAAAACGTGACATAAAACCATCTACTTACATTTACTGACCTCGGCAGTGACTGTCATGTCTCTGGTGACTCTCCCTATGAAGTCAGTAGACAGATTGGGAGAGCATGGGGTGGTCAAGAGGTCGCTGGAAAAGGGTTTGTGGCACTCCCTATATCTCTACAAAAGGATGAAGGTCCAAGTCTTTAGAGTCTTAGATAGATAGATAGATAGATAGATAGATAGATAGATAGATAGATAGATAGATAGATAGATACTTTATTAATCCTAATGGGAAATTCACATAATCCAGCAGCAGTATACTGATACAAAAAAACAATATTAAATTAAATAGAAATAAACGCATGTAAAAGCAGGCAATAACTTTGAGTAATGTTAGCATTTACTTCCCAGGGTGGAATTGAAGAGTTGCATAGTGTGGGAGAGGAACGATCTGCTCAGTCTGTCAGTCTTGGGGCTTCTTGTCTTGCTATATACTTGTGTGACATGGATGCTGTCCAGTGACCTGAGATGAAGACTGGACTCCTTCAGTACTGTGTTTGTCCGGAAAATCTTTGGGTACCGCTGGTCTGACTTTGTGTTGCTCACGGCGTCCCGAATGAGGCACATGACCTATATCATGAGGGAGCATCAGTTATGGTACTACGGCCATGTAGTGTGATTCCCCGAGGGTGATCCAGCTCGTACCTCACTGTTGATGACCCGAGCGGCTGGGCCAGGCCAAGTGTATGCCCACGTAACACCTGACAGTGGCAGATAGAGGGGCATTTACAGAGGGTGGGATTGGGTCGCATGTCTGCCTCGGGGGGTTGCTAACCAGGATCCCGAGCTGTTTCATCGAGTGGTGGGTGTGGCAACATATTGTACCGGTGCATGCTCCCCAACTTGACTTGATCCTAAGTGCAACATGTACAGTGTAAAAGGAATAGGCCCCAGAATAGATCCTTGAGGGAACTCTATAGGTGGTAGGGGCTGAGGATGAGGAGAAATTGTGAGGTGTGCAATATTGCAAAACTGTGAGGTATGACCTGAACCATTCCAAAACAGCTCCTTGTATTACCAACATACTGCTCAACCTAACCTAACCTGACCTGACCTTAACAATTTGGACTGTATTGGTAAGTTCATTGCATAAAATGCAAATGAAAATGCAGAAACGAATGCAGTGACTATGTAGTAAAAGAAAGCAGAGAGCACAAGAAGAATGGTTGGAGTACTGATAAGGGTACATGTTGTATAATGAAGATGAAAACCCAATCCAACAAACTAGATGAAAATCAACAGACAGTGACCACAGATCCTGTAAATAGTCGCAGCTGGTGTGTAGAAATGCACACTTCCTTCCCCTGTCTTTGTCCATCTGTATATCTTGTCTGAGGCGGAAAAGGTGGGACTTCCAGTTTGGCAGCACAGGAAGTGACTTTAATATTCCTGAGGCTGGTCTGTCCAGGAGGCAAAAGTGGACAGTGCGTTTCCAACAGCGCCCTCTCCCGCTCAGAGGTGGTATTACCTTTTTTATCATAGACTTGTAGTTTCACACTACTCGCACGTGTCTAGAATAATAGAGTAATAAACACGTAACAGAAACTCCAATATGGACAACCTGAATACAGAATGCAGATTTTAAGGGTGATATTTGTGTTGGCAGTGTAAAAGATGGCAAAGATAAGATTAAGGTTTGGGGCAACACTGCAACCCTGTATATTGGATATGCACAAAATAATAAATACTTTTCAGTAAAAAGAACATCTCTGCAGACGCGAGTCTGAGATTAGGCTGTCCAAGATGGTGACATTTCTGGTTAAATACATGCCAGGCAGGGAGAGGTGGGTCCAGGTTATGTCAGAGGTGGTAAGGTTGTCATTCAGTCTGCAGAGGGAGGAAGAGAAGAGGCGTTAACATATGACGGGGTACCCAAAAATGACCAGAATTGAAAAAAAATGTTTTCATAATTTTTATTTACTGAAACTTTAGTCACTTGTCCCAATGGTTTTCCTTCAGGTGGAAACATTTTTGGAACTGCTGTAGAGGATCGTTTGTCCAAGGCCTGCAGAGATTTTTCTTTGACATCCTCCACATTACAAAAATGCTTTCTTTTGAGTTCTTATTTCACATGCAGGAACAAGAAAAATTCACACGGAGAAAAGTTAGGCGAGTAGGGAAGATGGTAAGAACTTTGAGACAAACAAGTTAATTCAGAAACCTCTTCAATAGTCCGACGACAATCTTTGTAAATTGAATAGCAAACATTTTAAAAATTTTCGTCATTCCTAATTGTGGAAGGTTGGCCAGATCTTGATTGGCCTTCAAGTGATGTTTCCCCTCGTTTGAAACACCAAAAACCACCTGTAGACCTGTGCTTTACTTATAGCTTCCCCTTTAAAAGCAGTTTCAAGTTGAAGTTGAAGTTCAATGTTTATTGTCATGTGCACAGTAAGGAAACACGTTTCCCTGTGCAATGAAATTCTTTCTTTTCTGTCCACACCAAATGACAAAACCAGTGTATAAAGATAAACATTAATAATAAGTAGCAGAGGCAGCATAAAGTATAAAAACAGAATAGAAGTACATTGGAACCTCGGGTCACGTACAAATCGGGCTACGACCAAAAAGTTTGGCAAACTTTTGCATCTGTTCACGACCACACACTCGGGTGATGAGCAAGCCAGTTTCCCTTCCGGTTTGTACATGCCAATGATTGCAGCTTGTGTTCAGTCTCTCCCTGTGCATTCCCAGTCCAGCAAAAGAGAGCGTGAGAGAGCGAGTGAGTGAGTGAGAGAGAGAGAGCGAGCGAGAGAGAGAGAGAGAGAGTGCAAGAGAGCAATAGAGAGAGAGAGTGCAAGAGAGCAATAGAGAGAGAGAGTGCAAGAGAGCAATAGAGAGAGAGAGTGCACGAGCGAGAGAGAGAGAGAGAGAGAGAGAGAGTGCAAGAGAGCAATAGAGAAAGAGAGAGCGCAAGAAGGCAAAGAATGCACCGGGCTTGTTTTTAAAGAGACTGCAAGGTTAGTTTTCTCTGTTGTTCAGGGTTTTCTCAGTGTTATTCAATGTTTTTACCTTTAGCTTACTATTACACCATGCATTCTATGGTATAATTAACTATTTTTGTGCTTAAAAATCTTTAAAAAATATATATTTACATACAGCTTGTACGGTCCGGAATGGATTAATTGTATTTACATACAATCCTTTGAGGAAAATTACTTCGGGTCACGACCAAATCGGGTAGAAATCAGAGTTTTGGAATGAATTACGGTCATGACCCAAGGTTCCACTATATAAAGTGTAATGCGCAGGTACGTGTGTGATGGACAAGTCAAATACAGTTGTGTGAGGTAGACAGAATGAGGTGAACCACAGTTATAAACTCCAGTCAGTTATTTAGGAGTCTAATGGCCTTGGGCAGTGTTTCTCAACCTTTAAGTATTTGCAACCCAAGTTTTCATAACAGTTTTAATTGCGCCCCCCTAAGGTTTTTTTGAAAGGAGCCCACTAATACCAATTTGTTCTTTTTTAATCAATGATATATCATAGATGCATATTTTATGTGAACTTCCCCTTGGGATTAATAAAGTATCTATCTATCTATCTATCTATCTATCTATCTATCTATCTATCTATCTATCTATCTATCTATCTATCTTATTATATAGTGCCTTTCATATCTATCTATTATATAGTGCCTTTCATATCTATCTATCTATCTATCTATCTATCTATCTATCTATCTATCTATCTATCTATCTATCTATTATATAGTGCCTTTCACATATCTATCTATCTATCTATCTATCTATCTATCTATCTATCTATCTATCTATCTATCTATCTATCTATCTATTATATAGTGCCTTTCACATATCTATCTATCTATCTATCTATCTATCTATCTATCTATCTATCTATCTATCTATCTATCTATCTATCTATCTATTATACCTACTTAATTTTTATCGACATCTATCTAACTCTGTATTTATTTTTCTAGTATCAGAATGTAGTTTAAGTTAATTTGTTTTGGTTTCAATAGATGTATTTTTCATATTTTTGATTCTTTTCTTTTTTCACATCTTCGCGTCCCCCTTTTTGTTACTTCATGCCCCCCTAGGGGGGCCCGCCCCACAGTTTGAGAACCACTGGTCTTGGGAAAGAAAGAGTTATTTAGCCTGGAAGTCCTGCATTTCATGCTTCTATACCTCCTGCCTGAGGGTAGATGTGTGAACAGTTTGTGTTGGGGGTGGGTGGGGTCCTTGAGGATCGAGGCAGTTCTCCGGCGGACTCTGCAGTTGTAGATGCTCTGCAGAGAGGGCAGTAGGGTCCTGGGGCCTCATGTATAAACAGGACTTACACACAGAAATGTTGCATAAGAACTTTTCCACGTTCAAATCGCAATGTATAAAACCTACACTTGGCGTAAAGACATGCACTTTTCCACGGTACCTCATACCTTGTCGTACGCAAGTTCTCCGCTCGGTTTTGCAAACTGGCGGCACCCAGTGTCAAAGCAGTGCTACTGTTCCTGTGTGGTTACTCTTTCTTTTTCAGATCCAGATTACTGACGCGGCTTTATAAATACACTGAAATTAACCGCATATTTCTTATTAGTTTAATGTATCTGATTGTAATTAAGTTGTAACAATATAATGGTCCAGGGAATAGCCATAGTATTCCAAATGCCATAACTGCTTTAGCGTTGTTACTCTCAGTGCACTTTCTTTTTCTGCTTTCAACTGCTCTTGTTAGGGGTTGCCACAGCGGATCATCTTTTTCCACATTACTCTCACTGTATCTGAGTGGTGAATCACAGCAGCAGCTGATCGGAAAGAGAATTATCGGGATACAGCATTAAGCACATGCTGCCTCAGCCACGGCAAAATGCTTCATAGTCTTTCCTGTACGGACCTCGCGGTTCAGAAACAGTTTTTTCTCAAGAACTTTAAAAACAGTCAATCAGCCCATCAATTGCTCCTTGTAGAACTGTTTGGACTTATAAGTACAATCACCTCACTGTAAACTTGCACTACAGTTATAATATCGCACAACCTGCGCCACTTTATAAAGCGCGTATTTACATATGATGACGATATCATTTTTAAGATGAAATGCAGCAAAATATGTTTATTATATTATACACATAAAACTTCAACTTCATTTAAATAAGTGTATTGTTAATAATTAAACATGTGAGGACACAGTGCCACAGCGCTAGCTAGTTCACAGACTGATCCTGATTGATTGCTGTATGCTGGAAGGATAGATGGATAGGATAATTAAACACGTACTATAAAGATATTTCAATGTTCCTTAAAAGTTTTGAAGAATCGTTGTTGTGAGCTTACAGATGGCTTAACGTCTATTACAGAGCTGATTGTGTGGTGATTGGGTATTTGGGGAAAGAAAAGTAAGGTCAGGAATTGGGGGTTAGTACGTTTGAGAGAGACAGTACCGCCACCGTGTTCCCATGTTTAATAACATGCTTTCATTCCTATCAAGATGAAAAAGATATCACGTATACATCTCAGTATTTTAGTTATTCAGAGAGCTGTAATATCACGAATGTAATGGATTCTGCGTCCTGTCGGTGGAAGAGAGCCGGTTTAAGAAGCAAGTAGTGATTCACACACATAGAGCACATAGAAGATCAAATACAAAACAAATCATTTAACGTGTTACTTTAGTTACGATGGGATTTGAGAAACTAGTAAATTAATCGATTTTAAGATGAAGTTTATGATGTTCTACTTTAATGACAAAATAAACTGCGTGATTAAAGTGGAAATTTCGAGATTAAAGTTGACATTCGTGCTTTTTTCCCCACTGTGTGCCTTTTTTTCTCTGTACCCTAATAAGCTTTCATATGACACTCAGACCGTAGGCTACGACTCGCCTTTTCACGGCGACTTGGATATGTGACAACTTCTTTTTTATTTTGGGTACTGTGTGACTTTGATATCTGAGCTTTCGAGTTTCTCCAACAAGCTATGTCACTTGATCAACTTCCTTTTGTTGTTTATTCCACTGTTTAAACCAACAAATAGTTTTTCCTTTTCCTCCACTTGGTATTTGCTGAAATTCTTATATTTTCCCCCGTGCTTTTCTCATTGTCTTTTCACAGAAGGCTGAGCTTAAGGGCGATTTATATTCATTTGCGTATTCATAGAGGCGTAATTCTGGGAGGAGGTGGGGCGGGACAGCAGGCGCGTGCACGAGCGTTACTTTTCACGCTGACTGGGATTTATGTATTGGAAGAACGTGGAAGTTGGAGTATGCACAGATTTTTCTGTGTGTAAGCACATTTCGGCTTTTGTGCTTACGCCATGTTATAGTGCGAATTTTGCGCCGCCGTTATGCATGAGGCCCCTGGTGATCTTCTCAGCAGTCTTTACTTTTTTAGTTTCAAGCATCACTACAGTTTTAGCAGCTGTTTTTCCTAAGAGAAAACAAAATTTAGCGCAGATTAACTGTTCTTTAGGATCACATATCACAAAAATCGCAAAACACGTTTAATAAGCACCAAGAAAAACCGACACGGAATGGCGTACAAACAAGTATGCTACACAAATTTGCAACTAAATCCGGTACAGATTCTGGTAATTTTTGGGTACCATCCTGGTGGATCAGTGAGGAATTACCAAAGTGCCTCCCTAATTAAAGTGGAACATTTTCCTAAAGCCCTGCCCAATGTTAACAGCATTCATGAAACCTTAGAGTGTAAAGCATTCTTCAATGTAAAGGTCCCTATTTGGTACATTTTGAACTTTGGATTAAAAACCTCCAAGACTGCTGTATAACAAATTTCTTGAAAATTATTATCCCCCCACATGAAAAAGGTAACAAATGGAAGTGTTCTGGATGCTGAACCCCATGTGACTTGATTGCCCCCAATTACTCAGCACTGAGCTCTAATGAAAATGGACTCAAATGAGCAGGGCTAGTGGCACCCGAAGGCTTCATTAAGAAGCACCACACTTACATTCTTTGTAACAAGTCATTTCATCAAGCCAAAAAACCCAAAAAAAATTGATCTGGACCTCAGAAAGAAGGTTATAATAATAATAATAATAATAATCATTATAATAATAACTTTTTTGTAGAGCATTTTGTAACCTGGGTGGTACAAAGCACATTTTACATTTACATTTATTTGCTTGCCTAATGTTTTTTAATCCAAAGCATTTTACAAAAGAGGTAACCATAACCGGGTAACATTAGGCTTGGGCCTGTTTGTTCAATAAGTTTTGTAAGTAGGACAGGTAACAAAAGTTGACTGCTACAAGTTGGGAAAGGCCAGGGGACGTACAGCCGCCCTGTTCCTGACACAGACAGGCAGGACACCTATTGCCACACAGCACACGGTTTATTAGCAGAACAGACAGTCCCAACACAGTTCCTTCATTCCGCCAGTCCTTCCTCCTCCACTCCTCCTTACGCTTTGTCCTTTTCCTCCCGACTCTGGAGACTAGCCCGTTTTTATAGGGCACCCGGAAGGACTCCAGGTGCCCAACAAGCTTCTTCCGGGTGTGGCGGAAGTGCGGCCAAATAGGGCCTTGAAAACGTCCAATGTGCCCCCACGGGCCCCAGAAGGGTTGAGCTCCTATGCTCTGGAAACCGAGGGTACTGCCCTCTGTTGGTCCGGGGGAGGAACTTTCCTGCAAATACTCTCTTCTCCTGGTCCTTCCTTACTCAGGGCGTCTGCCACAAAGTAAAAAGATGTAATAACTAATAAATTTACAATGACAAATTAACATTTGATAAATCAATTAAACTTAAAAACAAATCTACCAACAGTATGAAAAAGTATAGGGCAAAAGTTCTTTTTGAAACTGTTATTTACAGAACAGTTGGGTCTTCCATCACTTCTTAAATTCATTGAGGGAGTCAGCAGTATTGATGGAGGTGGGCAGCTCGTTCCATC
The DNA here is from genome assembly GCF_016835505.1 of Polypterus senegalus. NCBI lineage: Eukaryota > Metazoa > Chordata > Cladistia > Polypteriformes > Polypteridae > Polypterus > Polypterus senegalus. The sequence continues at coordinate 12,701,140 of NC_053154.1, read as the reverse complement.
AACTACTCAGGAAAAGAGTCTGGATTGAGACTTGATACCACACAGAGATGGCATCACCAGAACTTGTTCCCTGTCAGACCTGAGTGAGCGAGAAGGAGCACAGCACCTCACCGGCGCCTCCATATACACTCAGGTGTGACCCACTGACAACTCTGTAGACAAGAATCAGGGATTTGAACTTAATGTGTGCTGCCATAGGGAGCCAATGTAGCGACCTGAAGAGAGGAGTGCCATATGCCCATCTCAAATGATTAAATACAAGACGGGCTGCTGAATTCTGAACCATCTGTGATAGCACGTCGGTATTCCTGCCAGAAGTGTGTTGCAGTAGTCCAGCTGCGAAAAGACCAAAGCCTGGCCAAAAAGTTGTGCAGCATATTCCATCAGATAAGGTCTGATCTTGTGGATGTTGTATAATGTGAACCTGAATGAAAGAGAAACAGTAGATACGTGGTCAGAAAAAGATCATCAATCTTCACACCAAGGTTGTGTACTGACCTGGCAGGTGTTAGTGATGGTGAGCCAAGCTATGCAGAGATGAGGAGTTGAACTGACTGACTGGCTAGGAGCGCAAGAAGCTTGGTTGAGCTGTAGATGGTGATCTTTCATCCAGGTTGAGATATCAGCAACACATGCAGCTGATACTTTGTTGGCTTCAGGAGGAAAGGACAGGTATAGCTGATTATCAGAGGCAAAGCACTGATAAGACAGCCCATGGGATTGGATGATGGAACCCAGCAAGGTGGTGTATAGAGAGAAAAGTAGAGGACCCAGCACCGATCCTTGGGGTACACCTGAGCATGTCTGGTGCACCCTTGACAACTCCCCTCACCATGACACGCTGCAGGACTTTACATTGAGCACGGGAAACACAAAATAAGTATTAAAAAAAAAAGAAATATAATAATAATAATTCCTAGAACAAATAAAAACCTCCAGGTAGTGGATGCCCATCTTAAGGGGGAAGGCTATGATGCCATTTCCATGCATTTCCCAGTTTCCAGAGCTGCTGTATGTTCCATCATCACAAAGTACAAGAAGACACCTTTTGTTAGAAGGAAACCTGGCAGTGGTCACAAGTGCATGATATCAAAGAGTTTGGAGAAGACTGTCCTCAGAGATGTCACCAAGAACACACACATCACTGTGAGGATAATTGTCACTGAACTGGCCGCTTCTGGAAATCTCCAAATAGACAGTTGTGAGGGCTCTTTATCTTTGAGGTCATCAACCCAGGGAAAACTCCATTGCACACACATAGTGGGACCCTTGGAAGTCTGTCTACCCTGAATGATGAGTACAACTTCTAGAAAAATGGACCTATCATCTTCTTCAAACAAGTTACACCCTTGTTGTCTTGTTACAGGCTCTAGAGGCCTCATGTATAAAATTTTGATTGTGAAACTATGCATCTGGTGAAAAACAGGTAAATACATATGACAAAAAAAGAACAGATTTATAAAACCTGGTGTACACACTTGGCTATGCCATTTGCCCTTTATAACTCACAATCATTCGTTAACACATCACAAACCCTGCCCAGTTCCACCATAAATACAGCATTGCCCCATTACAAAAGGAAGTTAAATTGAGTCTGTACATCATATTCATCACTTTTGAGGTGAAATTGTTTGTCACATCCACACACATTATAAAAACACCTTGCTGATATAAATTAGTATACGCGTGTGTCGTCATTTCCCAATTTCTCTGGAATGTTGCATAAGCATGGGTCAGAGTTGCCGTTGTAACAAAGGCGCTATATAGGCACAGACCCGACACAGACTGACACTGGAGGCACGTATAAAAGTAAATTAATTTTTATTTTTCTTCACCTGTGTGGCACGTCTTCCCTGTGTCCCACAGGCAGTACACAGTCCCAAAAGCACCAACCAAAATCAAAACACACACTACTCTTCGCACCACCACTCCTCTGGCAAGCGTTGTCCACCTCCTTCTGACTCAGGCTTCTGGAGTGGTGACTGCTAGCCCCTTTAATAGTTCAATCAGAAGTGCTTCAGGTGCTTGACCACCTACATCCGGGTGTGGCTGAACTACAGCCCAGACGGGCCCAGGAAACCCTGCGGCGCATCCTGGGGGCCACCCTGGGTCCCAACAGGGCTGTGGAGAACTCCATCTCCCATGGAGCCCTGCGGGTATCTGAGGCACCACAGTCACCCTGGGCTGCCACCAAGTGGTCCAGGAGAGGTACCTTGCATGGTTGCTCCCTTGGCACATACACAGAAGGGGTGTCCGTCGCACCGTAAATATACACATGTTTATCAGTCAAGTTTTCTTTTATAAAGATCAACATTTGTGTGGGAAGTTGCGCTCGCACATATCAAGTCTCTTTTTGTGCGTATGTATGCTTTATAAATGAAGCCTCAGGTCCATTATTATTTGGCCGTACTGGTCCAGTTGTTATCTCCATATCTTTCATAAACAGCTTGACTTGCTGCTGCTGGAGCATGAGAATTTCCCCTTGTAATTAATAAAGTATCTATCTATCTATCTATCTATCTATCTATCTATCTATCTATCTATCTATCTATCTATCTATCTATCTATCTATCTATCTATTTAATGATAAGTGCTGTTGAAATTGTTTAATTGTACCCAGATTTTTGCAGTCTGCTCCATTTAGTCATGAGACCAGGCCTATTGATATGCAAAATTTTTGCATGAGTAGTTTTAGAGATACATAATTTATTTAATTATGCATGTATGCACACATAGAGGTGCACACAAGCATGAACACACACACACAAACTGAAAGAAATTTATAAGTGAAGATAGCTGACAGCTGAGTTGCCCTTTCAAAGCACATGCTGGATGATGAAGAGAAAGAAATATAATACAATACAATACAATTTATTTTTGTATAGCCCAAAATCACACAAGAAGTGCCGCAATGGGCTCTAACAGGCCCTGCCTCTTGACAGCCCCCCAGCCTTGACTCTCTGAGAAGACAAAGAAAAACTCCCAAAACACCCTTATAGGGAAAAATGGAAGAAATCTTAGGAAAGGCAGTTCAAAGAGAGACCCCTTTCCAGGTAGGTTGGGTGTGCAGTGGGTGTCACAAAGAAGGGGGTCAATACAATACAATACACAGAACAGAACAAATTCTCAATTCAGTATAAACATAAAAATATTACAAGTACAGAGCAGAATTTAACAGTAGATGATATCATATAAAACAATTTGGATTTGTTTAGAAATGAAGACACTGTGACCTCTAAGGGAAGCCACTGAGCCCCCAAACCCAAGACACAACAGCACCAAGACAGTTCCCGGTTTGAATCAAAGCCTTTTATTTTATAAAGCAGAGTACCTTCACAGGTTCTTTCTTCAACTTTACAAATGCAGTCACCATTCCCCTCCAGTGAGTGTCGTCCACCTCCTCCCGGCTCTGACTGTTCCCTGCACATTTAGCTGAGACGGCTTCCTTTATGGTTAAACCCGAGAGTACATCCGGTTGTCATAGCACTGCATGTTTGGAAGCACTTCTGGGTCATATGGAAGTACTGCAAAACTGAGAGGACTTCCCCCAGCAGTGCTCTTTGTCAGTACCAAAGGACCCCCAACAGGGCTGCACTTCAGAACTACGAGCCCCATACAACCCAGTGGGTGTCCAAATTTGGGACCATACCTGAGAAGCACTGCCACCTATTGCTCCTGGGGAGAAACTGTCCCTGGTATACTGACTACCCCAGTCCATCCAATAGTCTTTCTCCCGACTATGATTAGAACTGGGAACCATCCTGGATGGATGGCAGCTCAATGTAGGCTGTGCTTTGATTATGGTCTGTTGGACAGGTAAGACATTTCTATCCATCCTTGGTAGACTGCATGTCTATCCATTATGACATTCAGAACACACAAGCACACCATTATGTGAGGTGTGATAAAAAGAATATGGTGAATGTTTTAAAAAAGAAACGTTTATTGCAGTAAAAGATTTACAGCTACTAGTCACCCTCAAAATACTCTTCTCCACTTTGAATGCACTTATACCAACACTCCTGCCACTTTGCAAAGCAGTTCTGGAAGTTTTCTTTTGAGAGTGTCTTTAGTTCAGGGATCGCCAACTCCAGTCCTGGATGACCATCATGTCGGAATATGCGACGCTTGAATATAAAAGCACCACGATTGCATCTGTATGTCGGCATTTTGCTTCACCACATTGAACCATTCAACAAACATGGAAGCACAAACATCAATCACGTAGGATCCGCAAAGCGGCTTTCTGTCACATGTAGATACTAAACAGAGACTCTGACGTCACGTTTCAACTTGATCACACTGCGGCCATCAACTTTTTGCTGGTACTGCAACTCACTCACACGTCGCATTAATTTCTCAGGATGTGCTCAGAGAACATGTCAAATGAATGCTGGGAACACGTGGCAGCCATGACGCGTGTGTGTATGAGTTCTGAGCGTAAAGTATAAATGGGCTCTAAGATAGGGGTCACCGAGTCTGGTCCTGGAGGACCACCTTGGCTGCGAGTTTCCATTGTAACCCTTTTTTTTAATGAATGCCCTGTTTGTGCTGCTAATTAATTTCTTATGAATTCATTTTAATTGACTTACTTCTTTAAGATTTGTTCCTCTGAATTGCTTCATTTCCTTCCTTAAATGACACCCAAACAGAAATGACATGTGAAGTGAGTGAGAAGACCAACTAAGTCAGGTCCTCAAACTCCAAACAATTTCACTCCAACCAGTGGATTAATGAGGTGCCGATTCTTGTCGTTAATTAAACTCGTTCTTTAATTTCATGGCTTGTTGCTGCTCTTGTAAATGTTTTGGGGTCGTGAGCAGATCTTCATCTTTATTTTCAGATATTGTACTTGGGACACCAGTTGTTTTGGCTCATTTTGTATCACATTATTGTTTGGCTGCTAATTAAGGAAAAAGAAACATTTAAGGAGTCTGAGTCTTCAAGAACAAGTCAATTAAAATGAATTCAAAAGAAGTTAATTAGCAGCAAAAAGCAGGTCACTCATTAAGAAAAGGGTTAGAATGAAAACCTGCAGCCACAGTGGTCCTCCAGGACCGGACTTGGCGACTCATGCTTTAGTTGGGCTGTTGTGGCTGCCTGGATGTCCTCAATGGATTGAAATTGTTTGCCTTTCATGTTCATTTTCAATTTAGGGAACAGCCAGAAGTCACACGGTACCAGATCCGGTGAATAATGTGGATGCGGACACAGTGCAATGTTTTTTATTTAACAGAAATTGTCGTACTAGATCAATCAATCAATCAATCAACATTTATTTATATAGCACATATTCATACAAAAAATGTAGCTCAAAGTGCTTTACAAAATGAATAGAAAAATAGAAGACACAATAAAAAATAAACAGAAGTCAACATTAATTAACATAGAATAAGAGTAAGGTCCGATGGCCAGGGTGGACAGAAAAAACAAAAAACTCCAAAGGCTGGAGAAAAAAATAAAATCTGTAGGGGTTCCAGACCAAGAGACCGCCCAGTCCCCTCTGGTCAATCTACCTAACATAAGTCAAACAGTCCTCTTTGTATTTAGGGTTTTCATGGAAGGACCTGATGATGATGGTCACGTAGACTTCTGGCTTTCAGTCCATCAATGTTGGAGCATCATGATGCTTTGAGTAGGTGGTGGTGGCAGGCCGCCACCACAAAGAAACCGGAAAAAGAAACAGAAGAGAGAGTAGGGGTCAGTATGGATTTTGGAGCCACTATGAATAGTTATTATGATGAATTGAACATACAGAGTATCAGGATTAAGTTAAAGTGAAGTTATGAGAAGGCCATGTTAAAGTCATGTGTTTTCAGCAGTGTTTTAAAGTGCTCCACTGTATTTGCCTGGCGAATTCCTATTGGCAGGCTATTCCAGATTTTAGGTGCATAACAGCAGAAGGCCACCCGCCTCACCACTTCTTTTAAGTTTAGCTTTTGGAATTATAAGGAGACACTCATTTGAAGATCTAAGGTTACGATTTGGAATATAACGTGTCAGGCATTCCGATATATAAGATGGAGCGAGATTATTTAAGGCTTTATAAACCATAAGCAGTATTTTAAAGTCAATCCTGAATGACACAGGCAACCAGTGTAGTGACATCAAAACTGGAGAAATGTGTTCGGATTTTCTTTTCCCAGTTAGGATTCTAGCAGCTGCATTCTGTACAAGGAGCGTTGTCATGATGAAGAATGAAACCGTTTCAAGATTTTCCTTGGTTTTCGCGGTTGAAGGACTTCTTGAACTTTTCTCATCTTCAACCGAGTCAGATCCATTACAAAATCGATCAAACCACTTGAAAACGGTCTTAATTGTCAGCGCAGTGTCACCATAAAATGATTTTAACATCTGATGGGTTTCCTGAGCTTTATGCGATTTGAAACAAAATTTCATGTTAATGCGTTGCTCGATATCCATCATTAATGACAAACTTGAAAATCATAACAGTGGCTCACAAACGACTGACAGTATCAAACAAGTTGAAACTGGTCACAAACTCGGCTCTAGGATGGACCTGTCAGAACCGGCATTGAATTGTTTTGCGTTGCTCTTGGATGGCGCTCTGCATCAACTGTTACCGTATTTTTTGATCACACCTCACAGATCTCTAAAGGTCTGTGTGCACAGAGGCTTTATCCACCCCTGTACGGTTCTGTCTATCTGTGCAGCTTGTTTACTTCATTTGACCCGATGTGTTTAGTTTCAAATTGATAAGACCAAGAACAGATGGGATATAGACTCTAAAAAGCTGTTGAAAAACTTGAAAATATTAGGGTAGTGTTTAGGGATGGAGTCACAAATAAAGGGCGAGTACCAAGAATAAGGAGGGAAGAAGTAAAGGTGACAAATGGAAAGGCGCCTGGACAGGATTGATATACCAGGTAAAGAGTGGGAGAGTTTAGGAGAAGAGTGACTAGATGTGTTGTGGGATCAGATTCAGAAGATCTGTGAACAGGAGGGACTACCAGAGGAGTGGAGGAGCAGTGGGATTGGCCCATTTATAAGGAGAAGGACGATATTCAGGACTGTGGAAACTATAGTGGGATAAATCTGATGTCACAAACAATAAGGGCTTATAGAGAGAAGGCTTAGAGAAGAGACCACCATAGGGGAAGAGCATTTTGGTTTTATCCCAGTGAGAGAAACAACTGATTCATTCTTTTCATGGAGACAGCTGATAGAGAAACATCGAGAAAAAAAGAAAGGTCTGGACATGGTGCTTATTAATTTGGAGAAAGCTTACGATGGAGTGCCACGTCAAGTGGTGTGGAGGTGTAGGTGAGAGAATGGAGGACCAGAAAGTATATGAGAGATGTCCAGCATATATATGAGGGAGTGAGGACTCAATTTAAAAGCAGTGTTGGGGTAACAGACAAGACCCCAGTTGGAGGAGGTCTGCACCAGGGGTCTTCTTGAAGTTCTTACCTCTTTGATCTACTTATGGATGTGTTGTGCCATTGGCTGAAAGACCAATCACTGTGGCACAGGCTTTCTGCTGATGACATTGTGTTGTGTAGTACCAGAAAAGAGAAAGTGGAGAGCAAGTTGGAAAAATGGAGAAGGGCTTGGGATGATAGAGGGCTAAGGATAAACAGGAAGAAGATGGAACATATGACGTGTAATGATGATCAGAATTCAGAAGTTAGCCTGCCGGGAGAGCTACTGAAAAGAGTAGATAAGTTTAATTATTTAGGATCTGTGGAAGATCAATAAAATTAACCCATAAAGAGAAGTGTGGATGGAACAATTGGAACAATGTATCAGGAGTATTGTGTGATCGAAGAATTAAGGCAAAAGTTAAAGGTCAAGTTTTTAAGAAAGTGGTAACACCAGCAATGACATATGGAGCTGAGACATGGACGGTAAAGAGAGAACAGGAGAAGAAGTTGGATGTGGTAGTAATGGGAATGTGGAGATGGACGTGTGGAGTTACAGAAAAAGGACAGAATGAGAAATGAGACCATCAGAGGTGCAACAAAAAGTGGGAGAGATAAGTACGAAAGGACAGGATTGAAGTGGAATGGACATGTGATGAGGAGAAATAATGAAGATGTGGGCAAAACAGTGATGGGAATGGAAGTCCAGGGGCAGAGAAAGTGAGGAAGGCCAAAGTTGAGGTGGATGGACCAAGTAAAAGAAGATCAGAAGGAAAAGGGCCTGACTGGGGAGGAGGTGCAGGAACAAGCTGTATGGAGAAGGTGGATCAGGCACATCAACCATACATAGACGTGGGAAAAAAGAAAGAAGATGAAGAAGAAGAGTGACATTGTTCACTTGATTTGATTTTTCCTGTACATAACAAATATTCTATAAGCTAATGTACTTGACTCTGTATAATTGCACCATACAGTCAGTTGTATTGTATTGTAAAATCATCTGCTGAGTGATGTCCTACGGTATCACCAAAGTGTAATTTACGTAGAAGTATTATATGGACCATTCTGTAACGATTTTTTATTTCTAAACATATAATTTTTTTTTTAAATGTTGATCCACTTGGGTTCTTTTTCAACGCACTGCATACCATGTATGACAAAGAACCTTACATAATATAATTGATGGCTCATGCGACAATAACAGGGAAGAATCTAATAGTCTTCTTTATGTCCTTGTGTAAATGTCTTGGAATCACTCGAAAACCTTACCGCCATCCTCTGAAAAGGCCAAAGGTGTCATCTACATAATGTTTGTGTCAGTTTAATTTTAGCGTATTCTAAGCCTTGGGGAAATGATGCAATGTTCTAATGAAATGCTTCTCGATTAAAGCATACATAAGAGGGCTTCCTTGTAAATTGGAGCGTGCATATCCTGCATTTTTAATATATTCTTTTCTTGATGATCTTCTTGGCTCATTACAATAAAGCTCTCCTTCATTAACCCTAATATGCCTCCTAGAACAAGATGCATACCCTGCTGTTCAAGACCGAGGCGCCTGATTACATTATTACAAAATCAACACTTTTTCTTTTTAATAAACAGATGCTGGATTCCTCCAAATCGGACTTTGATTTAAACTGTAAGATTTGAAACTACAAACCAAAACATTTGCATCGCGTGCTCCCCTTCACTGCTAATTGACGGCGCTTCACAGAGTTAATTTTTATGCGTCTTGCATTCTTTTAATTTTTCTCCAGCCTCTTTTGCAGTTTAAGGTAATCCTTTTCTACCAGCTTTTTACAAAAAGTGTAACATTGTGTCTTAAGCACAAAGGGACTGAATTCAACGGCGAATGAGTTAGCATGAATGTAAGAAGGAAGGCAATTAGCAAGGAGAAGAATGGGATTGTAATCTACTGTACCCGGCGGGCAATAAAAGAAAATTATAACATGCTGCATTATGATACCATAAGAATACATCAATGCAGCAAATTCGAAGAAACAGAGAAAACTTAACAAGTGAGCTCACTGAGGGGGCACATCGGTACAAAGGCAGGTGAAGCGTTACAACGTTAAACAGTATCGGCTTTATAAAGTCCACGGGACTCCTACGAAGACAGAAAGTAAGAGCTATGATGAAAACCTGTTTGTGTACAACGTGTGCACTGCTTTATTTAAATTATAGTATTGGAAAGAATTAGATGCAATATTATGAGGATGAGTTAATAATTATCCACACTCTATAACAACGTACAATAATGTAAAATAACAACGTCCAAAATTTGATAAAGCAGAGACCATTCAGACCATCTGTTGCTCACTTGTTGCTAATGGCTACAATAAGCTATCCCCATATCTCATCCATATTTGTCCTAATAAGAACATATGGAATCTGACAAGCGAGAGGAGACCATTCAGTCCATTTGTTGCTCATTTCTTTAGCTAATAGCTAAGTTATCCCAATATCTCATCCAGATATGTCTTGATTAGAACATACAAAATGTGATCAATGACAGGAGACCATTGAGTGCATCAAGCTTGTGTCTTAAGGTAATAGCTAAGCTGTTCTGATATCTCATGTAGATACAGCTTGATAAGAACGCACAAAATTTGATAAATGAGAGGAGACCATTCCGTCCATTTGTTGCTTGCGTGTTGCTAATAGCTACAGTAAGTTGTCTCAATATCCCATCCAGATATGTCCTAATAAGAACATACAAAATGAGACAAACAATAGACCATTCAGTCCAGCAAGCTCTTTTCTTAAGGTAATAGGTAAGCTGTCCCAATATGTCATCCAGATGTGACTTGATAAGAAGGTACAAAATGTGACAAAGGAGAGGAGACCATTCAGTCCATTTGTTGCTCATTTTTTTTAGCTAATAGCTAAATTATCCCAATATCTCATCTAGCTACGTCTTGATTAGAACATGCAAAATGTGACCAATGAGAGGAGACCATTCAGTGAATCAAGCCTGTGTCTTAAGGTAATAGCTAAGCTGTTCTGATATCTCATGAAGATACAGCTTGATAAGAACATACAAAATTTCACAAATAACAGGAGACCATTCAGCCCATTTGTGCCTCGCTTGTTGATAATAGCTACAGTAATCTGTCCCCATATCCCATCCAGATATGACTTGATAAGAAGGTAAAAAATGTGACAAATGAGAGGAGAACAATCAGTCCATTTGTTGCTCATTTTTTTAGCTAATAGCTAAATTATCCCAATATCTCATCTAGCTACGTCTTGATTAGAACATACAAAATTTGATCAACGAGAGCAGACCATTCAGTTCATTTGTTGCCCGTTTCTTTACCTCATAGCTAGGCTGTCCCAATATCTTATCCAATTCCATCTTGATGAGTAACAAAATGTGACAAACAAACAATAAGAGACCATTCAGTCCATCAAGCTCTTTTCTTAAGGTAACAGCTAAGCTGTCCTGATATCTTATCCACATATGTCTTGATAAGAAAATATGAAATCTGGCAAATGAGAGGAGATCATTTAGTCGATTTGTTGCTCATTTGTTTAGGTAATGGCTAAACAGTCCATATCTCTCATCCAGATACATCTAGATAAAAACACACCAAATGTGGCAAAAGAAAGGACACCATTCAGTCTATTCATTGCTTGTTACATGTTGATAAGAACATATGAAATGTGGAAAATGAGAGGAGACCATTAAGGCCATCAAGCTTGTTTGTTAAAGTAATAGCTAAGCTGTCTCAAGATCTTATCCAGATACATCTTGATAAGGACATACACAATCTGGCAAACGAGAGGAGACCATTCAGTCCATGTGTTGCTCACTTGTTGCTGATAACTAAGCTGTCCTCATATCTTGTCCAGATATGTCCTAATAAGAACATAGAAAATTTGCAAATGAGATGAGACTGTTAAGTCCAACAATCTCATTTCTTTAGGTATATAGCTTTGCTGTCCCAATATCTCATCCGGATACAACTTGATAAGAACATATACAATTTCATAAACGAGAGGAGACTTTTTAGTTCATTTGTTGCTTATTTGTTGCTAACAGCTAAGCTGTCCCAAAGGAGTAGAAGCATTAGATGACAGCACCAACCCTTGACCCAGAGTGGTATTACCATCCAATGAGCCCTGAAGTTGTCTCCCATGCTCACGTGTGTGACCAGGGTTAAGGGTAGAAGGGGGCGCCAATCCATTAGACATTCATTCGCACAAACTCAACCAAATTGGACTACTCAGTTAACCCAACCAGTGCATTCTTTAGGTTATGTGAGGAAAATGAGAGTTACCTGAAGGAAAATGGGTGGATGGGTGGTGGAGTGGTAGTGCTCCTGCCTCACAGTATGGAGTCATGTCTCTGGTGTTCCCTGCCTAGAGTTTGCATGTTTTCCTGGTGGGTTTCCACAGTGGGCTCAGATTTCCTTCCAAAGAGAAAAAGGTTTGAGGATTTGGCGACTCTAAAATGACACCAGTGTGTATATGTGTGCTTGTGTTCACCTTGTGATGAGCTGATGCCCTGTCCAGGGATTGTTTCTGTCTCGTGCCCAATGACTTAAGATTCATGATTTAAGAGTATTTATTGTCATTTCATCCATATACAGTACTGTAGCATACATTGAAACGAAACAACGTTCCTCCAGGACCATGGTGCTACATAGAACACAGGACAATGAGGAATCCACGACACGTAACATAAAGACACATAATATATAACAAGGTGCATGTGAGTCAAATGTGCAAACATGTGCAACCATGTTCAACATTGCAGAGCAGAACACATATATCAGATATCAGATCAGTCCATGAGTGTTTAGGAATCTGACTGCTTGGGGGAAAAAACTGTTACACATTCTGAAATGCTTCGGTACCTTTTTCCCAATGGCAGAAGTGTAAACAGTGAGTGTGCAGGGTTTGGTGGGTCATTCACAATGCTGGTGACTTTGCGGATGCAGCGTTTGTTGTAAATGTCCATGATGGAAGGAATAGAGACACAGATGATCTTCTCAGCTGTCCTCACTATCTGTTGTAGGGCTTTACGATCCCTGACCATGCAATTTCCAAACCAGACAGTGATGCAGTTGCTCAGGATGCTCTCTATGGTTCCTTTGTAGAATGTTGTTAGACTAGCTGGTGGAAGATCAATCAATCAATCAATCAACATTTATTTATATAGCACATATTCATACAAAAAAATGTAGCTCAAAGTGCTTTACAAAATGAATAGAAAAATAGAAGACACAATAAAAAAAAAAACATAAGTCAACATTAATTAACATAGAATAAGAGTAAGGTCCGATGGCCAGGGTGGACAGAAAAAACAAAAAAAAACTCCAAAGGCTGGAGAAAAAAATGAAATCTGTAGGGGTTCCAGACCAAGAGACCACCCAGTCCCCTCTGGGCAATCTACCTAACATAAGTCAAACAGTCCTCTTTGTATTTAGGGTTTTCATGGAAGGACCTGATGATGATGGTCACGTAGACTTCTGGCTTTCAGTCCATCAATGTTGGTGCATCATGATGCTTTGAGTAGGTAGTGGTGGCGCAGGCCGCCACCACAAAGAAACCGGAAAAAGAAACAGAAGAGAGATTAGGGGTCAGTATGGATTTTGGAGCCACTATAAATAGTTATTATGATGAATTGAACATACAGAGTATCAGTATTAAGTTAAAGTGAAGTTATAAAAAGGCCATGTTAAAGTAATGTGTTTTCAGCAGTGTTTTAAACTGCTCCACTGTATTTGCCTGGTGAATTCCTATTGGCAGGCTATTCCAGATTTGAGGTGCATAACAGCAGAAGGCCGCCCGCCTCACCACTTCTTTTAAGTTTAGCTTTTGGAATTCTAAGCAGACACTCATTTGAAGATCTAAGGTTACAATTTGGAATATAATGCGTCAGGCATTCCGATATATAAGATGGAGCGAGATTATTTAAGGCTTTATAAACCATAAGCAGTATTTTAAAGTCAATCCTGAATGACACAGGCAACCAGTGTAGTGACATCAAAACTGGAGAAATGTGTTCGGATTTTCTTTTCCCAGTTAGGATTCTAGCAGCTGCATTCTGCACTTGTTGCAAATGATTTATGTCTTTTTTGGGTAGTCCTGAGAGGAGTGCGTTACAGTAATCTAGTCGACTGAAAACAAAAGCGTGAATTAATTTCTCCGCATCTTTCAATGATATAAGAGGTCTAACTTTAGCTATGTTTCTTAAGTGAAAAAATGCTGTCCTAGTGGTCTGATGAATATGCGATTTAAAATTCAGATTACAGATGGGCTTTTCTCAGCCTACGCAGGAAGTAGAGTCGCTGCTGGGCTTTCTTGGCTAAAGAGCTGGTGTTATAGGACCAGGTGAGGTTCTCTGCCAGGTGGACACCCAGGAATTTGGTACTAATGACGACCTCCACAGTTGAGCCGTCAATGTTCAGTGGCAGATGGTCACCCTTAGTCTTAGTAAAGTCAACAATCATCTCCTTTGTTTTGTCTACATTCAGAAACAGGTTATTGGTTTTACACCAGTCTGTTAAACGCTGCACCTCCTCTCTGTATGCTGACTCATTGTTGTTGCTGATGAGACCCACCACAGTCATGTCATCGGCAAATTTTATGATGTGATTAGAGCTGTGCGTTGCTGCACAGTCATGAGCCAGCAGTGTGAAAAATAATGGACTGAGCACACAGCCTTGAGGGGCTCCAGTGCTCAGTGTGGTGGTTCTGCAGATAATGTTTCCAATCCTGACAGACTGAGGTCAATGCTAGCTAGAATGGGCGCATCCCTGGATTGATGGATTTAATCGTTAAACATATTGTGGCAAGATGTCCTCGGAATTTAATGGATTTTCAGGCGATTCATAACATAGTGAAGTGAAACGTTTTCTCACCGTGATAATATCGCGCACTGCCACCTGATGGAATCTTTCAGGTTTATTTAATGCATGCGTGCAAGTACAACGCTGGTGTAGCAGTAGCGTCCACTGAAGCACACATCGCATCACGTTAAACATAAACCCGGCCTTACTTTGCACCCAGACAGGTTCTGCTCGTCCAGTGAGTTTGAACTGGATTAAGTTGGTGGGAGGAGGTTATCTTCTGTTCTGTTCGTGTTTCAGAAACTTTGACAAAAATACAATTTTGTAATTGATTTTAATTGCAATGAACTTATTACACATTAGTAAGGTGTAGAGAATAGCAAATCAGAAGAGATATGCCATCCCCAAGCCTTCTGGAGATCTGAGAATGAAACAAGATTAATTAAGATGAGATCAAAGAAACTTAAATATCTCAAGGGCAGTAATGGTTCAGGTGATGTATTTTTAAAAATAATATCCCAATGTGGGGAAAGGGAATGGAAGGCTATACTTTCAGATTATGTGTAATGGCGCATAAACATAAGATGAAGATGGAGGATTTCAGCCCAAGAAACTTCGTTCATAAGGCATCTGTGCTAACTCAAACACCACCATGTAACCCATAGAAGTGAATTGAAATCAGCTAAAATTTCTTAAAATGTAGGCACCCAAAGCTGGCTTGTAGGCTTCATATATTACAAAAGTTTATGATGGACAGAGAAAGCTCTTGGCTCTGAGAAGAATACATATTTTATGCATTGTATTGTATTGTATTGTATTGATATAATGAAGTTTCATAAAGAAATGCCCAAGGTAAGTTTTTGTGCAAGACTACTGCTTATTACATTTAAACCATGGAGCTTTTTGTTCCCACTCTCTTATTCAAAGCAAATCCAGTAGAGATAAATCATAAAATGCACAATGGCTGTCCTTGGAGTCCCGTTCAACGGGAGATGTTCATTTCAGGTCAGTTCAGTAGGTGAGCAAAATCTAACGGGAGGGCTGCTTTTTTGTTATTCAGACTTTGCCCAATGATCAGTCTCCTTGAAATAAATGCACATTGTTAAGGCTTGTAGCCCAAGTATATTCTTAGTAGTAAACTTAAAAAATACAAGAATTGTAAGCAGAGACAGTTTCAAATTCAAATGATTGCTTATTGGATTTCAATTGTGAGCTCTACCATGTTTAAATAGATAGATATGAAAGGCACTCAGAGAGATAGATAGATAGATAGATAGATAGATAGATAGATAGATAGATAGATAGATAGATAGATAGATAGATAGATAGATAGATAGATAGATAGATAGATAGATAGATAGATAGATAGATATGTGAAAGACACTATATGATAGATAGATAGATAGATAGATAGATAGATAGATAGATAGATAGATAGTGTCACAAACTTGACTCCGACTCATAGAAAGGTTTGAGGCAGCCGCCCGTATAATTGATTTCCTGGCTGCAAAGTTGCACAAATGAACTGATGTGCACAAAACAGAACTGAGGGAATAGGGAAAAGGTGGAGACAGGAAGTGAGATCAAAGGGGCCGGGCTCAGGAAGGTCTTCAGTCAGAGGTTTGAGCCCGAATGTGACATCACAGGGGCCAGAGCCAGCAAGGTCTCCTTCCATAGGCTCGGTCCCGGAAGTGACGTCAAGAGAGCCAGGTGGGTTACCCCGTGAATGGTCTACAGGAAAGGGAGAAAAAGATTCAGTGCACTCTGCCACATCCCGGCATGCCTCAGAATTGCCTTCATTCAAGCCCTTTAGCTGTCTCCCATGCGCACGTGTGTGACAATAGATAGATAGATAGATAGATAAGGCACTATAGATAGATAGATAGATAGATAGATAGATAGATAGATAGATAGATAGATAGATAGATAGATAGATAGATAGATAGATAGATAGATAGATAGAGTCCCGAGGCTTTGGAAAACATCTTGCATCACCGCAGTCCCAAAGGTATCACGTCCTAGTGAGCTGAATGACTTCCAGCCTGTCACTCTGACGTCACATGTGATAAAGACCATGGAGCGGCTGCTGCTTCACCACCTGAGGCCACAGGTCCGCCACGCCCTCGACCCTCTGCAGTTCGCATACCAAGAGAAGGCAGGAGCAGAGGATGCCATCATCTATATGCTACACCGATCCCTCTCCCACTTGGACAGAGGCAGTGGTGCTGTAAGAATTATGTTTCTGGGCTTCTCTAGCGCCTTCAACACCATCCAACCTCTGCTCCTTAGGGAAAAGCTGACAGAGATGGGAGTAGATTCACACCTGGTGCCATGGATTGTGGACTATCTTACAGACAGACCTCAGTATGTGCGTCTTGGGAACTGCAGGTCTGACATTGTGGTCAGCAGCACAGGAGCGCCGCAGGGGACTGTACTTTCTCCGGTCCTGTTCAGCCAACATACATCAGACTCCAATACAACTTGAAGTCCTGCTATGTGCAAAAGTTCTCTGACGACACTGCTATCGTGGGCTGCATCAGGAGTGGGCAGGAGGAGGAG